>NW_020456065.1:1126476-1248750 GCF_003342845.1 Nothoprocta perdicaria | reverse complement strand
TCCTTTCCTTTCCTTTCCTTTCCTTTCCTTTCCTTTCCTTTCCTTTCCTTTCCTTTCCTTTCCTTTCCTTTCCTTTCCTTTCCTTTCCTTTCCTTCAATGCTAGAGGAACCTCAGCATCAGTCTCTTCAATGTCTTCAGCTCCTACTCGGTTTGAATTTAGGGCATTCAGTAATGAAATAATGTAGTAGTGTCAAGTTTAAGAAAAAAAACACAGACTTTTTTTCGCCCCTTGGAATAGCCCTGCTATAAGTAATACTTTCTGAGGTAAGTTTCTGAAGGACTTGATTTTTTCCCACATGAGTCCACACAGGAGAATTCTACTCGTCAGTAGAGCTGAGTCAAAATCTTTGTCTCTAGTTATTAGAACATTAACTAAAAAAAAAGTCAAGAGACAGACAACTTTTAAAATGTCCTACTTTTTTTTTTAATAAAAACAAAAGCAAATAATAAATACAGTTTTTAAATAAGTTGAAACTTCTGCAAAAAGTTTATATTTTATTCTTCTACTGATAAATAACATTCATGGAATTTATTTCCTATTTCATTAAGCACAAGGGAATTTGCTAGAACAGTAGATCATTTACTCTTCTTGAAGTTCTCAGAACCAAAATGTATTCCCAACCAAGCCTTTACTGTGTGTAGTTGTTTTTGTTTAAATAAGTCGAGTAAAAGTACTGTGTGAACTAAATGTAATGGACATTTATCATGTGCAATTATTTTCTGGGAAGTTGAAGGCATTTATTTATTTCAGATCCTTCAAGAAAAGCAGCTCTTGCTACTATTAAAAGTAAGTATTTCTGTATTCTAAAGGATTGCCCTCAGGGCTTCCATCTTCAGTTGCAAGAAATCAAAATGCAGAAACTTATTCTGGTAAAAAGGAGAGATAATAAATTTGATCTTACTCATTCATTTGCTGCAAAATTTCTTAATTGATCCTAACATAAATCCTGTTTCTTCAGTCTAGCCTAGGAGTACTTGTGACATTTCTCAGAGTGCTTACTCAAGTGTTACATAGGTTATGTGTGCTTCATTTTGGCAGGCTTATGGGAAGGACCCTTTCACTCCTGTCGAAGCATCCCCTGTCACAAGAGGTGTCCCGCAGCTCTGATCATTGAAAACTGGGAACTCCCCAAAACTCCCACAATGGTCACTCTGCTGCCATGCTGCTCCTTCAGATTTTTGCCCCTGTTGTCACCTTCATGGGGAAAAAGCTCTGATTGTTGGTAGGAGGCAAGCATGCTCCACACTAGCAAAATCAGTACCAGGTACACTTTTGCATGGTGGCACACTCCTTTGGTGGCCTTGTGGACATCTGGTATGTGCACAACAAATTCGGCGTCATGCTCTCAGCCAGGCTACCATTCACCAAGGAAAGGTACCAGTGAGTATTGAGGAGAGCAGATCCACTATTGCTTTGCTCACATATGAGTTTTGCAAGGCTACTCCAGATCTGCTCCATCACCCATGCCACTCCCACCCGCAGCTCCTGTGACTAGATGTAATATTTATCTTGATTCTGAGTGATTTCCTGCTTATTTTAATTACAGTAGCACTAGCAAATTACACACAGGTTTCAATCTAGGATTGTTGGAGGAATGCATCCCCTACTCTGAATAGTTCCCTCTCTTATCTTCCTTCCACCCTCCTTACGCTCGTGTGCTTCTTCCTCACCGCTGTTCCTGATTGTTGCAGTGAGCACATGACAGTCACCTTGTAGACCTACCTGAGATTCAATTTTTAGCCATCTATCAGCTCATCACCAAAAAATACAAATAAAGTATTAGCCATGGTGGCAGCTGAAAAACTGCAAAAAAGCAAAGCTTTGACTTCCGTTGATTCCATTGGTCTGAAAGTAACAGAGCAGATTTGGGAAGGTTGGAAAGTCTGGGTGGGGCTCATGGACATGTGTGCAAAAAGTGAAATGGACATTTCAAGGGTGAAAAGGCTACTTGAGCAATTGCTGAGAATTTTAATAGAAATGCCAGTAACTATATTCCACAAGAACACAAAGATTGGGAACAGACTCCTGCCCAATGGTTTGTCCATCATGAGAGGAAGACATAAAAGCTTAAAGATTTATGGCTCATAATTTAAACTGTCAGATACCTCAACCTCCTTCTCGTATTTTATGTTCCAGACTTAACATAGTTTCTATTTAATATATTCATCCCAGCATCTCACAATAGTTAATTCATGAGTCAAATGCCCAGCTACCAGATTTTAATTTTACCATTTGTTGTTTCATGTCCTCTGCGGATTTCGGTAAAACTCTTGATAAAAAATTCCTTCATTTAGTAAAGTTCTAAAAAGTTCTAAAAATTCTCTGAAAGAATACATTCTCAACTATTGGTACTTTGTATTGTTCTTGCATTTCATGATGGATGAAGTAATTTTACTTATTCTATATATAAATAAACTGATTTATGATAGTTTTACACTTTCTTATACAAAACTTGGGACACTTGACCCCGTTAGAAGGATTAGGTGTAAAATATGGAGGACAAAAGATGCTGTACAAGCACCAAAATTACAAAATGCTATAGAAAAAAATGAATGTTTAAAAAGTCAAATCAGTAAAACTGTTCTTCTACTAAAAAAAAAAAACTTGATGCTTTAATTAATAATAATTAATCAATAATTAATTGATTTACATTCCAATAGACTAAAAATTTTCCTTTCTCTATGTTTAGCGTCTGGTTTATTGTATGCAAAAGTATAAGCAGAAATCACTCTGGAAGAGTACATATGAATTCCTCCCCCATAATCTCAAAGCAGAAGCTGGAGAACAAACTGTCCTTTAATCTATACTGTATTATCTTCAGTATACTTGCATATGAGAATCATTCACAAAACAAGGAAACATAGTTAAACAACTTCCAAGGATCAAATAAAATTATTTTGCCTAGCAAACAAAGCTTTCTAACCAACTTTTATGTAAAGTTCAAATGGAACAAAAATATTCACTATAAGTTGGTCAGCAATGACTAACTGCTTATTATAGACATTTCAGTGACAACACTGGAACATTTCACGTATGTAGTTCCAGCAGTGTATAGATTACGCTTTTATGTATTATCATGCAGACCATTGGTAGAAATTATTCAGTGACTTATGGCACTATCCATTGTTAAAATATTTTTTAAGAGATTATTACTTGCAAAATGACCAGTTTGATGGAGGATTTGCTTTTACGACTAAGAAATAATTTGCATGTATATGTCCTTTAATTGCTGTGCCTCTACGTCAAATTTCTACTTCACTTTTTGGTATGAATAGGCACTCACACTTCCAGAACTGTAAGAAAACCTAAAATAAAAAGAATCAACAAATACAATGTGAAGTGTAGCATGATTCCCTATGAGAATTTAGCGTGGTTGGATTTTGTTTCACTGGTAGCTCTATACTGTAATAATTCAACTTTCTGTGGGCAATTCTTTGAAAAATTTTCTTCCATGTGTGCACTCATTATTCATCCAAATAGTGAATTTACAAGCTTTTCTAGCTGAGAGAAATAATGTGAAACAAAACAGACAGCAGAAAACTCTAACCACAAGCTTACTGTCGCTGTCACCAGATATCTGAGAATACATATAAGAACACATTATAATTACAAATGAACAGTGAAAAAATGGATATTTCTTAGAATGATATAATTACCAATTTTCTCAAATAAACACTCAAAAATGGTAGAAGAAATCCTTCTGCAAACTGAACCAATATGCAGTGAATGGATACATTTAGGATTTGCTTCACAAACATATTCCAGCTTCAAACCAAAAAATGCTAATGCAACCACAGTGTATTAAATCAATAGTGAACAGTTCCATTACAGTAATGTATGTATAGGCATATATATAACACAGAATCATTGAATCACAGAATGGTTGAGGTTGGAAGGGACCTCCAGAGATCATCTAGTCCAGCCCCCTGCTCCAGCAGGGACACCCAGAGCACGGGGCACAGGGCGGCATCCAGGCGGGTTGGGAAGATCTCCAGAGAAGGAGACTCCACAGCCTCCCTGGGCAGCCTGTGCCAGGGCTCTGTCACCCTCACAGTGAAGAAGTTCCTCCTCACATGGAGATGGAACTGCCTGGGTTTCAACGTCTATCCGTTACCCCTTGTCCTGTCACTGGACACTGCCAAGAAGAGTTTGGCCACTACCTCCCTACATTATCCCCTCAGGTACTTATACATATTGATCAGATCCCCTCTCAGTCTTCTATTCTTTAGGATAAGCAAGCCATTGATATTTATTTATATTTATATAAATGTATAACATACTGATTGACATCAACGTAAAAAGAGTGAGCTATTCAAAATAAAGGAATAAAACAGTTTAGAAGCCATCCTGTTTCTTTATAGCATATACCTTCCTCAGAGCAGCACTTACATATATGACAGTTGAGAGGAAAAAAAATGCAATACGCAAGTACATCTTCATTACCAGCTGTGCTATTAGGAGGACCAATCAAGCTGTTGCAGGGTTTCAAATTATAAATAAATCTTCTTGGAAAATTTAGCAGAAACAAGTAAGAACATTATCACAGTGGCTCCAGGTAGTGATTAAAAATAACTAAAAAATTCGTACTGACCCTTTTAGAAAAAATGCTGCAGGACATCAGATGAACTCAGGAGGCAGCAAATTCCAAACAGTGAAAAGGAAAAAGCTGATGATACAGTTAAGTTTTGGGATATTTTGTTCCAAGATGCTGCCTGCAGGTGCTCAAAATTGCTTGAATCCAAGAGACTACTGAACTAATGAAAAGAAGCCCCACTACCAAATATAGAAAAAAAAAAAAAAAAAAAGAAGCATTTAGTTTGGAAGGCTCTGAGCCACAAACTGGGAAAATCTATGGAGGAAATATCATTGAATGAAGCTCATAGAGGCTTTCGATATATGTGGTATCACAGCAAAGGAGATGAAAGCATATTAAAATATGATGTTATTAACAGGATTCTGACTCCATTTTCTGACTGCCAATTATTATCAGCTACCATTAGGCAAAATGGCCCTGAGTGATCTTAAGTGATGTTTATATTCCTAAGGTCTATGGGCTGATGTGACTTATGAAATAGTCCAATAGTCTGTGAAGTGTCAAAAAATGGGACCAAAACAATCATGCTTAAGAAAGGATACAGAAGACATAGGTCTATATCCAGGATAACATGACCTTACATATTCATATTTTGGGATTATTACTGTAAGGAAGTCTTATTTCATAAGCGTATTTTGACATTTTAAAGCAGAAAGGTACATTGTCTCATATTTTTTCGATTCAGTGCAACTGGAAGTGAAGTCATATTTTTTAGCTAAGTCAAAAACAAAAGAATAAGAGAAAACTTGCTTTCTTTAGCATCTTTGATTGCTTGGAAGTACTGGAGATATTGAATACATTAGCAAATCAGACAGCACTATTCATGATTCTTTATATCTCCTCTGTATTTTTCTGTCAGCACAGTCATACGTTTTTGAATCTGCAAATAAGAAAAAAAGTAGCTTTGTGAGCAAAGAAACTAAGAAATTTGGCTTCCTAATCCTTACCTTGGTTTCTGGGTTTCCCACCTTAATATTTTTTTTTCCTTCAGTGGGACATTCCCAATTTAAGTTTTTTTTTTTCTGTTATCTAATAGTTTTACAAAACTGTTTAGAAAGAAACCACAAGTTTAAAGATGAAGGAAGCCAAGAGCATCCTTCTCTAATGACTCAAAAAACAAACAATAGCTACAGGTTTATTCATTTACGTCCATATTATCTATGGCAAGATGATAGGTCTAATTTGAAGCACAGGTTCAAATTACTGCAAGATGATAGGTTTTAAGATCAGAAGCACAGTATCATGTCTTAAAATGGAAAACTGCAGTAAAGTTGGATGCATGTCAATGAACAAGTAATTCTGTTCTGAGAGTACTAGAATGAGGTCCTAGAGGTTTATTATCAAGTTTTATAACTGAAATTTCCATAATAGTGTGAATACTTAGATATACCGCATAAATAAGATTAATTTTTTTTTGGCTAAGTTTATTCATTGACCTCAGAATAACTATTATTGTTATACTTAAGGTATAAACCATAATTTTACTTCAGAAGATTCAGTACAGTTACAGCTTTTGATGTATTCATGCTTATGGAAATATGAATATTGTAGAATAGGGTCAGATAAGTCTTTCTATAGTAAAATATACACAAATAAAAAAGATTGAACAAGAAGCTCCAGGAGAAAGGTGTATTGATGGCTGAGGGCCATTTTTACTGGGCAATACATTCCATTATTGATCTGTAATATTACAATTCCTACTTTGTGTGGGTTTGGTACAGCAGTGCTACATTACTAGAGGACTCTTCAAAATAAGCCTTAGAACACCAGATCACAATTTTACAGATTATTATCCATAAAAAAAAGGAACACATTGCTTATGGCTTTATATTCATAAGCATATATAAGTACCAATATCAGTAACTTACATAAGAATTGATATTAATAATGTATAGGTGCTGTGTACTTATATAAATGACTATAGAATAGATTTACAGTGCTTTAAATGTGTGCATGTGTGGCTAGATATGTAGCTAGGCAGATTTTGCAATTAGTAGCAAGATAAAAATATTTATGGCAGGCGTAAATCTTTAGCATTAAAATATTTGGGTACTTCAGAGCATGATGCTGTCTTATTTCTGTTTTACATTATCTCCTGTCTCAGATTAATAAACTAATAAATACAAATAGAAATGAAAAATAAGAATGAAATGTGTGTGTTTGAAAATTCTGTCGTATTTAGGCATGTTGGGAATACTAGCACTGATTTGATTTCACAACAACACAAGACAAGCTGACAGCAGAGAATCTATCTATTTATCCTTAAGACAAAGCACAAAGTAAATATTCGGTCTTGTTGTTTGAATGTTCTGTCTGGACATACTCTTCACATATTACATCTGACTACATTACTTTGAACAAGCTTAGCTACAAACTACCAACAATCCTTTGTGATTTAAATTCCTCGGTCATTTTTCTCTTTATATCTTCCAGATTTTATGATGTCTCATCTTGAACAAAATGCCTTGGGCTACTGCTGCTCCAACAAAGCTCAGTCTAGAAGGCTGTCTAGCCTAATGAAAAAGGTAAAAATCAGAAAGCAAAATCTTGTGGACTGTGTTCTTGCAGGAACTACTGCTTTTCCAGTGCACTGCTACTTATAGTCCTCATGTTCTCTGCAATGTTTTGGTTCACTTCTCCTCCTACCTCTGTACTGGAGAAATACCTTTTTCTAAAATTTACAAATATGACAATCTCTAAGAGTGAAAATAATGATTACTCAAAAATCATGACTTATCATATAATAAAATATAAGTAGAAAAATGTCTGGAATTTATCTTAATGTTATTGTAATATGTTTTTGTAGCTCTCGTGTTTGTAGAGAAGAGCTCAATAAGCAGAAGTCATATGAAAAGAATTCTGATTTTTAAGGTTATCTCTTCTTTTCAGTATTTGAGACTACTAGAAAAAATCCTCTCTTGTGCCACATAATGTGGCAAAAATTCTGTTGTGCCACATGGTGTCCAATACAGACTCAAAATCTGAGAGCTCATTATGTTTGTTATAGTTGCACTCCTTTATCAAAGGAATAGCAAAGAGGAGAAGAATTAACAGATAGTTTAATACTGCTTGTTCTAGGCATAGCAACATATACCAGTATGAACTACATTAATAGCAGTCTCAGTGTCATTGTTGAAGTGCATGTTACATGTAAATAGAGAAAGCAAGAAAAGAAAATCAAAATAACAATAACATTATTATTATTATTAATAATAATAATAATAATAAAGATGTCATATTAATGTGATTTGAATCATCTTTATGGAAATGTTGTTAATTCCAAACATCAGTCTTCACTGTACTCAGCTCTAGCCTTAGTGTTTTTTTTAAGAAGAAAATGCAATAATGTAATATCAGACACTCTGAATGACAGAGTGATTGTGAAGCTGGTCTGACTGAAGTAAAGGGAAAACACCTAGAAGAAGAAGAAGGAGGAAAAAAAAAAAGCTCAAAAAACTCATGAGTTCTAAATGCATTCAAGTGATTTATTTTTGGAATATGCTTACAGTATATATGCATAGGCTACTCATTAAAAAATGCATGTCCCAAGGGTCCAGGTCTCCATCTGAAATGTCAACAAATACATCTCTCTACAAATGCCAAGTAACAAATCAAAAATAAATGCTCCAAGGAACCAGTGTTTAGTGAAGTTTAAATGACAAATAAAGAAATAGCAGAAGAAGGTTACAAAAGACTCGGGTAAATCTCCATCCTGGTTTTAATATATAAAAGAAAAGTAACAGTATTGGAATTGAATAAAGGACCATCAAAGAGGCAAAACATTTAAACTGATATGAACAATCTGAGATGTTCATGTTGAAATAATGTAAGGTGTCCAAACCACATAATGAAATATGAGTACAGGATGGAAAAGCATACATTAAAGGAGCACGTTATAGCACCTAGTTTTAATTGGTAAAGATCAGTAAATTTTTTTTTTTTTTTGACATGCCGCTTTGCCTCTGAGCTGTTAGGTTACCTTTTTCTTAGTTATAATTTCTAAGCAATTCAGCCCTGAAATTAAATAAAAGACTAAAATTATCAGGAAAAAAAGGGCAGCATCAGTTAAGGACAATCTTGAACTGTACACCACCAATGAACGTACAGTCCTGGAGAGAAAGTCCTGAGTCTTCAACATCACCGCGGGGAAGAAAGGCTGAAACTGCCCAGAAATTACAGTCAGTAATAAGCATCAGCAATCAAACATCAATTTTGATAGTCAATTTTCAATAAAAATTCTTATCAGCCTAGATATAATACCAATATGAAAGTAGAAAGTAAAATGTGAAAGCAAAAATAATAGGGTAACAGATATAGACTGAATAATTGATGCTAAGTAGAATTATAAGTGCAGCTATCTCAGGATGTAATAATAAATTCACCAAATTTATTCACCAAACACTTACTGAGTCAGCAAGAGATGGTTTTATGCTATTTTTAGCTGAGGTTTTGGTAAGCAGCAAGAACAATAAAGAAGAGAGCTGATTGCAGAAAATAACCTTGAATAGAGTGATCATGAGTGAATTGAATTTAAACTGGGATTATTGTAACTATGGATTTCCGTTTTGAAAAGACAGACTTTGAGGTAGCAAAGTCATTTGGACTTCATTGGTGAATAAGAATGTGAAAGAGGAATTCCTTTTAATCAAAACAGAAAAAAAAAAGGTGGAATTTGTAATCTAAATTAAAGCTTGTCTTGTGACCTATATCTATACAAAAAGCCCTTCTGTCATTTGCACTAATTTGAGCAACTGTATCAAATACCATTCTACATGAGTATCTAGGATGTAATTTATGTATTTCTAGAAATGTAAAAGTTCTGCATTTGCAATGTTATCTAATTCATTTGTATTAATTCATCTCAGAATGGCAAGCTTTGCTTACAAAAAAACAAGATCTATATATTCTATGAATAGACTATTTTCTCTTACTATTAAGAAGTTAGGCCTTGGCAGATGTGTTGATGAGGCAGTATGCCAACCCTTGAAAATCACTTAATATTCATCATTAAGCTTATTATTGTGTCTTTGTGTACTCTTGAAGTAGTTGTAGTTGAAGATATTCTCATGTCTGGTGACAAAGAAAGATTTTATTTTTTTAATTTAAATATATGAAAAAGAACTGAAATGCCTGGAAATCATTTCTAGGCTACACAGATACTCCAGTGTTCCAGTTGTTACCATGGAAGATCTGAACTGCCCAAAAAATCTTAAAATGTTGTAATATATTAAAGATGAACTGAAAATCTTGCTGCAAATAAATGCCTGATTAGAAAATGGAGCGTCAGAAATCAGTAAAAGAAGAGAATGGTAAGATATAAACAAATAGTTTAGCATTATCTATCTAGCATGAAGAGTGAAGAAAAATACTGTCATTTAACTACTTGTTTTATAAGAATCTCAACATTTTTGAATGTCATTTATGTCTACATGACACAAAGGTCTACACATATGGAAATTCTGGAGAGATAGGCTTCATTACTTGTTTTGTTTCTTAGGTAAGAAAATTAACTTTGCAAGGATTCAACAGTCCAGGCTGCCATGCAATCACTGGGCTGAATTAAAGCTGAACAGAAAGTAGCAGAATGTATTTTATCACTATATAAATCTCAGATACATGAGGAAAGTTTGATTTCAAACTAATAACAAAGTTACTCAATCTTTCTTTTTTTTTTAAAAAAAAAAAACCCCACACTTTTTTTTTTAAAAAAAACCCACACTAGTGAGGAACCATTGTGTAATCTTTATCTTTATTGAGGAAGGGGCAAATGCCTTCACACAGACATGGACAAACCATGTAAGAAAAATCTGATTCAAAATTGAGAACTTTTTTTTTTTCAAAAATGTTACATTTTAGCACAATTCTATTTTTAATTAGATTTTCAATTCCATGCTAAATGATAGAAATATTCCAAGCTCAGGAAAGCTCCATAAAACAGAATTCCTATTCTATGAACAGATCAAAATTAAGACAAAATCAATCTTATTTTCTTTATATTATACTGACATTACATCAATAAGAGTGAGCCTGTCTTAAGCTTAACATATTAATATAACTGATACATCTCACTGTTACTATGTCGATAACTGCAACTCTATCCCAAAGTCAATTTATTATATTGATAAAATCTCAGTGAGAATAACTTTGACTATAACCATTCCCAGACTTATAACTGGGAAGTTATACTTGAGCTGACGTGCCTTCATGATTAATTGACTTCTTCCAAGACCCCGGGACTAAGAAAAAATAAAATAAATAAACCAAGACAGTTAAGAAAATAGCATCGATTTTAATATCATAAATGTGTGATGTAGCCTTTATTTTTTGACTGCAAGTGTACATGCAGGTCTTTTTATATAATTTCCTATAATCTTGAACTATAATGCCAAAATAACCAGCTTCAGGATCAAAGACAATGGCATGGTTCTCTCAGATTTCTTGTTGAATCCAAAGCCCAGTGGTCAGTATTTCATTAACTTTTAAGAGAAGTGTGTCAGATCTTTCTTGCTGTCAACTCTCTAAGGAAAAATATATCATTTCATAACCTACAGCCTCTGTAAGAAGGAAATAAGACCTACTTTTGGACTATAATCCTCCTGGTATCAAAATAAAACTCTTTATGGTGTTCTCCTGTCCTAAATATCAGGAACATTCCAGTTCCTTTCCTAATAATGTAATTTAATTTACCATCATATGCATTTGAAGTGGTGTTATTTTGTGTTCTTCCATAAGTGAAATATTAATTCACAGAGTGGTTTAACTTGAAAATTATGAGTAGGTTAGCTGTATGACTACATGCAAACTTGTTGTTCATATTTTGTACTATGTCTAGAAAGGCATAAATCAACTCTCTTATACTTAAGGAACAGATACGCAGCAGCTTTCCAAAACAATATTTATTTTGTCTCCATTTTATCTTTTTACATTTCTTGCATCTTCCTCTAATTGAGAGATTAGATCTGTATGTTGACATAAGTGGTTATTATTGCAGAGCATTTAGGGGATTTACACATTTTGAAAGGTACAATAACCTGAAACTCAATAGTTGAAGAAAAGAGGGAAAGTGTCTTGGGAGAAGGAAAATGAGAGTGTGAGGACACTAGGCAGACCCAGGAAAGAAAAGAGGAAGAGGTTGATTGTGAGGTAAAAATTAGGGAATAGGTTTGCATGTACTGTGGTGATATCTTCTTCCATTTAATGCAAATCCACCAGAAGAGATGGCAAGAAGGACTTTGCTTTCATTTGGCTGTCAGAGGAGGAAGGACTTCTCTGGAAGATCCGTGAAGCAGCTGCTCCTATGGTGGTAGCTCACAAATCCCATTAATGAGTTTTAATGGTAAATAACTCCTAGAAAGGGATGAAGTGTTTTGAATGATAAAAGGGAGAGGCAGAGGGAGAGGGCGAGGGAGAGGGAAAGGATGTGCTTTAGATGCATTAAGGCAGACTTAGTTACAGCTTCATGGCCTCACCTCTCTTTTATAATCTCCTCAGCTCTGTCCTCCTGATGGGTGAGTTCTTCCAGAGGAAAGGAGAATTTGCCACTGAGGCAGCCTTTGGAGCACATGCAAGTGACACTGGACAAAAATATGGAAGCAATTCCTGCTCCTACTCACTGAGCCCACAGGCTATACCTGCCTATATAGTGCAAGAAAACCCCTGTGGGCACTGTTCCCATTCTCCTGTTCCTTCTGACATCTTGCTCTTAAAGCCTGAACAAAATTTTAAAATGATGCAGCATATCACTGCAGTTTCCTAAAATAATGCAGTTTCCACCCTCTCCCAGTATCAGTTCTTTGCAAAATGACTTTGGGATACCTTTCTTATAAACTATGTGATAGAAAATTTTCTGCCCTGTATTGGCAAAAAAAAAAAAATAAAATAAAAATTCCTATCATAAATACTACATTCTTCTTTTAAAATGTATAGCTTATAAACCTATATCATGCATGGTGAAAACAGATCAAGAAAACAGAATGAGGCTTTTTTAAACCATCAGTTTTGTCCTGCCAGCTGCACTTATTCCCACTGTCATTTACTATCAACATTTAAGTGTTCCAAAAGAAGTGTAAAGAATCAAACATATTCTTGAAAAATAGTATAAACTGCATGCTAATGAAGCCACTCTTCCTGAGGGTCTGTCTCCTGCTATTTGTCAATAAAGACATTTAAGTTTCTGTAGCATATAACGGCTTTTCCTTAGAACATATTGCAAAGCACCAAGAAGAAATAGGAGGATAACAAGTACCAGGCATTGTTACTTTGTGATGAGAAACACTGGTGACTTCCTCCATCAATCACCTGCTCTCCCCACACACACTTCCTGAAAATTTTGTCTAATTAATTGTTTTATCATTCAAAATTTTGGATTTCATCATGCAACAACACAAATATTGCATAGTAGACAGTACAGTACAGACAGTACATATTATTAAAATAGTACAGATTTTTGTGAACTGTAAAAAATGAAAGAAAGAATCAAGTTTGTGCCATCTTTCCTAGCAACATACCTGGCAATTTTAAGAAGCTCAAGCTGATGTCTGACTGATTTCTTAGCAAATATTACCCCTGGCTTCACTGACAGGTTTCACCATAATATCTGAGACTGAAACACTAACTAACTGCTGCCAAGTGAGGACTAAGCCTTGTTTCTTTATACTACCTATTGCTATGAGTCTTTATTCAGGAGTTTTTTTGTTTGTTTTGATAAGAAATGATTAATTCATGCAAATTTTTACAATTCTGCTTTACATTGTCTGAATACATAGCAACAATAACAAAAAAAGTATACAAATACTCTCTCTCTCTCTCTCTCTAGTGCCCTAAATAAGATTTGGGTTTTCTTATCTCATAGCAATTGTTGTTCAGTGCCATAAAAGCCATGAAAAATACGTGAGCATATGAAGATAGGGATAGCCAAGACGATATATAAATAATTTAGCTCTTATCTCAAACATAAACAACAATACTGTAGTATACATAGATAAGAACTGTTCCAGTTCCATTAGAGAGTCCTGCTGCCATCTACACAGCATGATAATGATCATTCATAAAATGGCCCTAAACAATTTACTTTGCTATGCTACCAAGACCCCTTAATTGGGTAAAGGACAAGTTTTACAGAATTAGAGAATATTAGTCTTTCCATGAAGCAGAGACTTTCCCATGAACATAGGGCTACTTGTGTCCCCAGGGTAAAGCACGTCAATGTGTTTCCCTTGGGGCACACCTACACAGCTCTCCCAGTGAGGAATTATTCAAGAGTGATGGGGAACCAAAATAATGCCTTTAAAGCCCTGACTGGAAATTTGTGTTACTATTGGGGACGAGACACATTTCTGATCCAAACAAAGTGTCCTGGCTGAACGTATTGCCTTCGCTCCCACAGGAATGACGCTGTTTGAGGATTAAAGGTTTAGAAAAGGCAGGTGTTATGTCTACTGGTTCAAGTGAATAGAAAGACATCCAAATGTCTTTAAACTCTCCAACAGAAGTTCTGTCCTGAACCTTTCCCTCTACCTTCCCACAGAGGCAGGAGCAGGATGGTCCCATCTCACCTTGGGTGGAGGTAGGACATTTCTGGAACTTGGGAGCATCCCCTAGCCCAAGGTAGGTGTGAAAGTCTTCAGGAAGTAGCAAACCAAATCACCTGTGACAGCTGCACTATTAAAAGAAGAGAAAAATAAAGCCATGTTTGCAGGGATTGGAGGGAGCAGATGAGAAATGACCTTCAGGAGATTGTATTAAGGTGTTTTACTCAGATTAAAAAGAAAAAAAATGGTACTCCAAACCATTTGAAACGTATGAAGTAGCACAGTCTTTGCAGTTATATCAGGTAGGATAACAGCTATAAGGGCTATTAGTCTCCATATTACAGATCAACTGAGGAGGGCAGAGCCATATTTCAGCTGAGCAGTATATCTCAGGGAGGCAGAAGGAATCATTTTAATCTTCTTTAGGCTATTCACTGGGCTAAACCAAGTGATATAAGCAATCATCCTAGAGTTTAGGGACCAGATCTGCCCTTACGGAAAAGTAGAGAGAGACGATTAAAATACTAGTCCCTTGATTTCTTTAGCTGTTGCTGGAAGTAAATCAAAATTAGGGTGCATTCCCCATGCTGAGGAGGATTGCCCTGAGCAAGACAGAAGAATCACAGGCTTGATCTCATTTAGTTCCATTACAGTTTATTAGGCTTACAATGGGAGCAGAAATATGAAAAAGTCTTAGAAAGGGCATTTGCATATCTTCTTTATAAAGGTAGTGATAAAACACTAAAAGAGCCTTTCATGTGATCTTTTTTTTTAAATAAAAATTATATGGAAACATAGGACTCAAAGATGATTTAAAAAAGAGAAAATGGGGATACATAAAGGTGTTCACATTCCCCTGGTATTCATGTTTTAAATTGAAAATGGAAACAATGGGAAACAATGGAATCACTGGATTCAACACATCCAAATTTTAGGAAAATTTAAATTCAAGCTTGGGACAAATTCCACTTGTGTGTATTTTCTTGTAAGCATGCCCGTAACTACAGGAGATGAAAGACCAAGACTTTGATACTTATCAGCTAAAGTTTCCTGTGGATTGCAGTAGATTCTGGTTTCTAATATCTAAACTGTATGTCTATATCTGCGTGGAAAATTACACACAGTGATTTTAATGTCTGTTCAAATAGAACTTATCTGCTGGTATAATACCTTAACAGCAATGATGTCAGACAAATGCAGAAATCAAAATTATAGTGTTAAAAGATGACATGAGTTATTACACACTTTGAGAAAGATGATTTTTTCCTACAGAAATCTAATGATAAGACTATCTTCTCAGTCTGGAGTATTAAAAAGGTGCCTGTGTTTTTCTTTTCCATCATGCATAACCTTTTTGTGATAGGAACAGTTATTTTGTTTCACAATAAACATTTTGTGCTTCTCTGTCCTACAAGGTCAACTATGCTTATGAAAATCAAGCTGTTTTCTATCAACTGCCGTACATCATCACTAAGATTTCCAGACAGAAAAGAAATTCCAAAAAGCATCAAAAATATCAGTTAGACTAAAGGGAGAGGTGAATGCTAATTTCTATAACTCTGTTAAGTATGCGTAAGATAATTATACTTGAGGTTGAAATAAGCAACACATCTTGAAAGACTCTTGTTTATTCACTCTTTCCCCAAAAGAAGAAAAGTAACAATTCTATCTAATGAAGTGAGAAGGTGAAGGTACTTTTACTTCTTGAGTTAGCTAATGAGGCAATATCCTCTTGAATCTTTGAGATAGGCTCTAGGTCAAAAGTAGACAAATTAGCATAACATTTATATTAATATATTTCAGAATCAGATAGAGAAGCAACCTGCACTCTGAAACCTGCCTAATCACAGACAGCTAATTTTCAAAGGAGTTTTGGCACTCATTATAGTGATGGATGACAGTACTAAAAACATCAACACTTCCTTGAGCTCTGCTATGCTGTGTACGCACTTCTCTTATATACTCTATGAATGGTTTTTTATGTCTTTCATAATTTATTTAGAAAGTCAGAGAAGTAAAATGAGGTGCCCTATTGAAGGTATTTTGGCATGCTGCAACAGTGATTTGGCTATCTTTCAGCACAGATAATCTAACAAGGTGTAGAATGACATTCTGGTACTAGGAAACCGCAACTCTGCTAGTATAATACTGTTAGTATCATATCATAATGAAAAAAAAATATGCACACATGTGTGTAAACACATGCAAAATGTTCTGTACATGACACATGAATGTCAGTATTTATGGACTTCTCCACGCACAGACACACAAACATGTCTTGTAACTACCTATATAGAGTGCAGACACTGTAAGACTATTTATCAACCCACATGCTGTTGTAAATAAATTATTAGGTTATCTTCTTTTCCTTAGAATTAAAGCAAACACTGCAGGCTTTGTTAACTATGGATTAAAACTGCAGATGTTGTCTAAGAAAAAAGCAAATGGGGAATGGATGGATGGAAGATGCTCTTTTTATCTGTTTTTTCTTTTTAATTAGTTATTTTAAAGAGAAAGGCCCCTATAACTGTTTCATAAAGTTCTGAGTAAAATGAATTAATTAAGCTAATTCAGGCTGGAAATCTGTGCAACACATCTGAATGAGTCAAAATAATGTTCATGATAACAATAATTCTAGAATAAAATGATTTTGTGATCGTTAAATTTAGTGTTGTTGGAGAAATTTTTATTTCATTATGAAATATAGTATTGATCAAGAGTAAAAATGAAATGCAACCCTTTGGCCTGTGAAGGGTGGATCTGAATGAAAAAGGTATTAAGGGTCCAACCTTAGAAATGTCTTAAACAGCCTTGAAGGTGATGAGTACAGTTAGCGATCACTGTCCACAGTGGAAACTGAGTGGTTTTGGACATCTGTGTTTGGACTCAATTTGCTTATGGGAGAAAAAAGAACACACAGGATTCCAGCCTGAAGCAGCACATATTAACTAAAAAGAATTCTAAAGATAAGAAATGTCTGGAGTGTGTAAGGCAATGGTAGAGAAGGTGGGAAGATTTCAGTGATCTCTGTGAAGCAAGCTGGCCACTGGCCTACGAGCAGCAGAAGCTGGAGCTTAAGCCAAGGGAAAGGAGCTCATCTTACCTGACACAAGGGCCGACAACGTATTGGCAGCTTTGTGCACAGCATCCTCTTTCCCTCCTCCAGCAAAGCCCCAGGGGCTCTGGCTCTTGCCTCAGTTGCAGCAGGAGCAGGACCTGCAGCTCCCCAGGTGCCAGCAGTATGTGCCACCACAGAGCCCAGTACAGTGGCTGCTTGCATCTTGCCCCATCTCACATTTCTTTATGACCTCTGTGTTAGCCCTGCTCAGTTTCAGTTCCTCTTGCATCATTCTAAGACCTTCTTTTCTGCCTTTTTGTTTTCTGAACAAGTTCTAGCTATTGCCACCTTTTTTGCTTAGCTGATTTGGGCTGTGAAAAGACATGTCAGGAGCAGTTGATTGAGCCAGTGCTTATGGTCTTTTAAGCATTGTTATTACTGGTGAAAATATTGTTATTTTCTAAATAATCTTCACCTGTGTCTGTCTTCCTAAACATTCATTGCAAACACTTCCAATCTCTTATACCGTCTCAGCAGGCATGAGCTCAAAGGTATGCAGAGAAATTGCAGGTGACGTCCCTGTGTGGAGACTTAGTGGCACAAGCACTGCTGACAGCACAAAGCAAAGTAGTTTCAACACACTGAAAATTCACTTGGCATCCAACGCTTCCCTTAGTCAAACTGCTAATAATCCAGAGAGATTTTTTTCCCATCAGCCAGAGACCAGATGTATGCATTGTGTCCTGAGCTCATAATCATATGCTTGGTGATATTCTTTCATTTTACAGGAAGCAGGGATCAAAAACTGTTTTGATGAGGCCATGAACTAAGGGCCTCAATAAAGAGGAAAATTTCCTTAAGGTTGATCTGCTGAATATGTGATTTCAGCATAGATATTAATCTCATTTATTTTTAATCAATTTTTATTCAGAATAATAAAAATGATGCTTTAATATCCTCATTCAGTGATTAAAAAATAAGAAAATAAGTCAAGCCTTAAAACAAATCAAGCCACGAAAAGAGAATATGTGTTATGATACTGGAAAAATACAATAGATCCTTATGGTCTCCTCACTGAAAATTTCTCTATGGCTGTAGCATGGGAAAATTGCTTTCTGAAAAGTTAATAAATTTTCACTTCTATTATGTGGCTAGGAGCTTTTTATCAGTTCTCTAGAAAACTCATAACCATGCCTATCCATTGCACCACTGCTTTTCCTAAACCAATTCAAAGCTTTTTTTTTTTTCATCTTTTCCTCCAGGTTAATTCCAACCTTACTCAGCATTTATCGACCAATATTGAAAATTTAACTCATGTTTCCAGTCAGATTATGACAGCAGCTTTGGGTTCACAAAATGCCTTTGTACTTTTCACCATATGGAGCCTTGCTGCAAAAGCATCTCATAGTTCTTTACATGCCTTCTGAAAACATGCAGTTGTATGGCAATTAGTGCCAATGAACCACTTGCCCATAGCTCAGCTGCTGCTATATGGGGTCATCAATGAGTCTTTTTTTTTTTTACAACCCCTGATCTGTGAATTAATGGTCAGTTATCACTGTTATAGAGTGGTTATAATTCAGAATAAATAGGAAGAGACCAATAAAGAGCCTGAACTCTTCCAAGCCCCTAATAATCACCAAAATGGCCCTTCCCACAGCAAGTGACTGTGAGCCACAGTCTGGCTGCATCCCACCAAAGTTTGGGGTGCTCACATCAGGTGTCTGAGTTGGGAAATGACTGTGTGCGCTCCCCCATAATCTATGGAGGTAGAGATAGTTCCAGAGATGGAGTCTGTGTTACAACTGCCCACAAGAACAGACACTACATATTAAAAAAAATGCGGTATGTTGATGCTAAAACTTTCTCCCAGTGCCACAAATGAATAATAGAAAAAATGAGAGAAATTTTTGTCATTGTTATTTACCCCCAGACACACCATTATAGGTATCACTAAAAACGTAATCATTTGTATGTGGTATACATTTACATACTCATATTACTCTTCATCTGTTATACTGTTATAGAAAATACATCTTTTATGTCTTTACAGTGAGCTTCATTTTGTATCTTCAGGCATTATAGATTCATGAGCATTATGCAAAACATTATGAGGATAATCGGCACAATGGGGGTTCAGTATTTAATGAAAGTAACTCATTTTTAATTATAGCATTTAAGATTATCTTATTGTCAAGTGCAATACAGCCTTGCTGTTTTGTGATTTGGCATCCATGATTCCATTTGATTTAAGGAAGTATCCCACCATCCTCTACTTTTACCATTAGGAATAATTTTCAGATTTCCAGATAACTGCATACATGTGATATATCTTGTAAGAAATAAAAGGAAATTTCCAAAAACAGGAGTGAATAACAAACAGATCAAAGGCTTTTTATGATCATCTTAATAGAAAAATATTTTATTACTGAAATGTATTGCAAATGAATGAATGCAGAAGTTCAGTTTCAAGTTTATCTCTACAAGATGTTTTTAATTCTTAGCGTATAGAGTTCCCCTCTTTACAGCTTCTTCCTCTTCCAAGCAAATCTCATGAGACTAAAATAGCTCAAATGCTAACTGATTTGGAGCAGACATCTTGGCTGCAGGTGATTATATTTCACACTTTCTTATATTTTCAGTGATTTCATTTATATTATCAATGTTTTTCACAGATAAGGAAAATTGTATTGGACTACAGCTTCCAATCTTCTTGCAATAGACAATACTAAACAAAAGAATAAAACCCATAATTAACAAAATTTTGCAGCTTCATATTTGCATACAGATATGTGCTACTCCTCTGCTATAACAAAAAGCAATTTTATGCAAACATAGGAAAAAATATGTAATTGCTTTGTTTAATGTTTCCATCTTCTGTGTATATTTAAAATATATTTTCAATTTTCAAAGCTATTTGCCTTATGCCATTATTACAAACCAATAAAATCCATACTTTGAACAGATAGTGCTTTAAAACATAATTGTAGCTGGGAAGAGATATCAGAAGACGTATTACATACATAGGTATACCTACGATGACACTCGGAAGATGAAAAAAGCTATGTAAAACAGAGAGGTCCACCAGTTGGGATGCTCTTTGCCAGGATGACTGACATGTATATCTTTTTCATAATATCAAACACCATCTTTGTAGTGCTTGTAAAATAATACCCATTGGGTGTAGAGATAAAGATCTGTACTAGTACCTCAGCAGTATCTTTTTTAACCTGAAAGCTCTGTATTCCCTATGGATGGTCTGTTTCAGCGAGTAAGCGATAAACAATGTGTCGTGTTATTTAGCTCTTCTGCATTTTTAGGCAATGTGTGTGTGTGTGTGCAATATTTTTTCTTTTTGGAATAGAAAGCCAACAAAAATTAAAATGTTTCACTGTGACAGGAACAGTACAAGCATTTATTTAGTAACTATTTGAGGCTGTTTCTTTACTCATTAAAATAAGTAGCACATATAATAGAAAACTAATATCATATTATTTGATCTGATATACATAAAGAAGCTGACTCCAAGTGTTGAAATTCCTACAACATATTGGCAAAGCTTAAGGAGAGCAAATTTGCAATGAATGATGATAATTTGCGCTGAAAGAAATTAGTGCCTATTTTGATTAGGAATTAGCCTTCTGTTCAAATTTCAGCAGAGTAATGTATTCATTCCTGCTTAGAGCATTAGCTGAGTTTAAAGGGTGAAGGAAAAGCTGGTGGACAAAACGAAAATTAAGAAGCAGAAAAGATTAGAGGGTAATCTCGCTAGTTCCATGTTTAGAGTTTGGGCAAAGAAACTCCAACCGATGCCTTACATTTAAATAATATTTATCACAACACCCAATCTTTACCTAGCTGGGCATTCATATTCTTCATTTTTTAGGAGTACATTATTAGTCTTCCTTGTCTTACACCTGATCATACTAAACTACTTGGCTCTGGAGGCAGGCATTGTTACCATTATCATTACTGTGTTGTGACTTCCTGAAAAGAAAGCAGCACTTGAGCAAGTGCCATATGACTTGTATCTTTGGCACGGTGTGCAGACAGTGTAAGCTCTCCCTTACCAGCACTAATTTGTTACTGCACAAAGCACTTTACTGACAACTTTGCACCATAGGGTAGATGCTTAACTGATGAAAATTGCCATCGGTCTTCTGACTTCAGTAGGCCTTGCCAATACACAAATGACGAGAATGTGGCATGCGTGCCACAGTTACATACAGGTACTGCAAAGCCGAGCCTTTGCTTCCTTTGTTTTAGGCCTGACCTTGAAGAACAACTCATGGAATTATCTTCAGCTAATTGTCATTTGAGCCTACCCAAGGCAGCCTTATAGTTACTGAAATCTTCCATTGCCCTGCTGCAGTGTCACACTAGCCAGGGCTACAGTTTTTACAGGCTCTGGCCAGGGAAGACATTTCCAGGAAAATCTGAATAGAAACTCTGCTTTCTCTCCCTCTCTTTCTCTCTTTCTATATATATTTAGAAAAATCTGGCAGAGAACAAATGAATTTTCAGCAATCTCTGCTCAGAGAAAACGAAAGCCAAAGTATTGAAGCTGATAAAGTGGAACCTGGAAGGGTCTGCCATTCAAGTGTGCAAGCTCTTTGAGGAGTTAATCTACAAGATAAGCTCAAAAAAATGCCAGTATTTCTGTTGTGGTGCCAGCTGTCAGGGCTCTGACAGTTTACCTCAGCACTGAAGCTTCAGAACAAAGAAACTAGGTCATGAAACAGAAAATTTAAAAGTATTTCCTACAAAACCTATCTTAGAAGAAGAATATTTGAGTTGTACAGTGAAGCACTGAATATTCAGAAAAGAAAAAGACAAATCTAGGGCTGTGTTCAACTTTAACTCTCTTTGTATATGTGCACTATTGAACTACTAATTATATGACTGCAGAAATAATTGTATGTAAAGACCATACTTCAGTTGATGGCAAAAAAGAGTGCTTTTATTTAATCCTCAATGATTAATCAAAACAGGAGGTCTAAAATATCTCGTTGAATACAGTGCCTGTCCATCAGTGTTTTTAAGTGATTTATGATTAACCTGGCAATTAAAATGACTCTTTTTTTTTTAATTGCCAGTAAAGCAATTAAAATACAAAAAATATTTACAAGTATTCTTAAGGAATTAGGCCAATTATTTGCAAATAATATCTCCTGTACAATGATAATAGCCCAATGCCTCTTTTATTTCCCTGTAGATATCAAATATCTACACTAATGACCAATTTTTTCACCTCGATTAATGTAATGTAAATTTAGATTACTGAATGAATCTGGGCTTATGCAGTAAGCAGGCCTTAACCTAAATCCAATGAAAGCAGATCATGATCGGATCCAGAATTAATCCAAGGAGGAAACGAGCATCTCAATATCCAGCCTGTTGAGAGAGTACCTGCACCACAGCAGCCTGGGAGAAGACAGTGGCCTTTTCAGGCACGAAGGATGTGGCAGCACTGTGACACTGGATAAACTGGGACCTGTCTTTTCTCCTGCCTCTGATCATGCAGAAGGCACCTTCATCAACGTTTATATGTCCCTTTAATCCCTTAGGATCACCAGATCCAGAGGTGGGAAGGAAAAGGAGCTAGTTGTCCCTTTTGTCCTTAAGAGACTGAACAGTGCCACCTTCTTCTGCGTCCTGCCTCCCAGCCCAACAAGCTGCAAGCACCTTTGGCACCTACCTCACGCCCTGCATCTTCATCCCTCACAGCTTTAGCTTCACCCACTCCTGATCGGCTCTACAGACATGCAGAGGCTCCAGTCCCTCATTCAGCAGTGTTACTACATCTCTCTCTTGCTTTTTATTCCCTCTCTGGCCTGGGAAGGGGGGGGATGCAGCAGGGGAGGAGGGAGAGCTTCTCCCTTTCTGCTCCCAGGCACCAAGAGGCAGCTCAGGAAAGTCAGGATGCCTTCGTGGCAGCCTCCTTTGTCCCCAGTAGGGATGCATATACTGAAGTTGCCTTTTAGCTCTCCATCCTCTAATTGTTCAGGAATCAGAATCAAAAATCACTTAGAGCCAGGGGGGTTTTGACAAAGGCTCCCACAAATGGGTCCTCTTTCATCTATCTACCTTATGCCAAAAACTCTTCAGCATACAGCTCTCAATGCAGGCAAAGAGCTAATAGCTGAGAGAGGGAAGATTTACAAGTGATGATGCACTTTAGGTTCATCATCATCCTTTAAGATTTACAAAGGATGAGATACAAATGGTGCTGCAAGAGCAGCACTGCTCCTAGTTCCCTTCTCTCCTTCTGGTCCAGATGTCTCCAGGCAGGGGGGAATGAAGGGAGAAACAGAGTAATGAAACACACAGGTCTATCTCCACTATTACCAAAAATTGATGAAGGCAATGTGTTTGCTTTGCTCCCCTTTCTACCAGCCACAAAATGCATGTACTCTATAAAATGCTCCTAAGCTTTGCAAAGTTATTTTCTCCTTTTGGAGTAAACAATAGCATGCCACCATAAATGAAACCTCAATATTAATGACTGGAGCATTTCATAATGAGAGACAAAACTCTTTTATTGGGCTAACTATCAGAGTCAGGAAAAAAATACAAGCTTTTGGGAATACATATTTCAGGTCACGTTTTTTTCAGATCATGCATTTGTGGGTTGTGTCTATTTAAGGACACCAGTAGCGTGAATGTATAGTACAACACACAAGATATAGAGAAATGAGGCAGATTATATCTAATACGTATTTACAAAGCCATTGCTCATAAACTGCCCAGAAAATGAATGTTTCCTAAAGCCATTTTAAGCATGCTGAAATATGTTCCCTGACAAACACATCCTTTACAACCTCTTCCTAGTCAGAAACGGTTTTCAGTTTTAAAATAGCAGATACTGTTATTCTAAAGCTGTACAGGAGTGGTGTATCTTTTTGCATAAAGTGCTTGCTTAGGGAAAATAATGGAGGGTGGAAAATACATTATTTTTCTATTCCATCCACAACGACAATTAAAAACAACAATTAATTTTGTCGAGGTATAGAATGATGATTTTAATTACATTGCCAGAATAACATAAGAGGTTCACATGCAGCAACTACACCCTTGATTGGATGAGGATATTAGAGCGGGAAAGACAGAAATCCTCCCCTAGAGCAATATTCTCCACCTTGTTTATGTTGATGTACTTTACAAATAACCTCACTAACTCATTTCACTATCCTCCATGGTAGCAGGCTTTTGGAGCTAAAACCAAAATGTTTTTTTTTACCCCTTGTATGGAAGTGTTATTTCACACTATTTTTAAACACTAGCAGAAAATTATGAGCTGTGCACAGAGCAGCAGATTTTGCTGTTTGTTTTGTAACTTAAAATCAGTTATGAAGGTAACAAAAACAATTCTCAAAGAATGAAAAAGCTTTTCAACAGCATTTGTAAGAATTCTCAGGGATCAGGAAGTACAGAGCTTTTACTACCATTGCTATCACCCCGCAGCACACTTGGAAAACAGAACACCAAAAAGCACCTTTTTTTTATTAATTATGTTTGTACCTCTACCATCATTGAAATAACTTACCCTAAGGGAAAATAGAGGGAAACAACAAATTCTTTCCTGAAAAGTTCATAAAACAAACACAATCCATATATCTAAGCTTCTATTCCCATTCTACCTTCAGGGAGAGAGGAATATTACTGAAATGATTAATTTCATTTTACTGTCTAGTGCGTTTGAATAGGCTAGATAGGGAAAAGAATATCACTGAACTCTTGAAGCTAATGTATCTAATCCAGTGCTAGAAGACCTGGAAGCATACCCCGATACTGTAGAATATTAATATAATCAGATTTATATTAGACATTCCAAGTCAAAGAGGGCTATTTCACAGTCATGCAAATCCTAGCTTAAATGGCTTTGTTGAAACAAGTTTGCCCACGGTTGCTGACCTTTTTTTTTGTTTAACTGTGGTAAATACAGAGATCACTTTAATCCCTCTTGTTTTTATTCAGACACCTGCACATGTACATATTCATATAGATCTTTGGTACCCCATCACGCATCTTCCAGCATGTTTTTATTAAAAGTATTTGGGAAGATTTTTTTCTTACCGTCCTTCTTGTTTCTTCGTAGTACTTAATTAAAATACTTCCACAGAGATGCACAACATGGATCCGCTAACTAGTGTCACTCATTGTGCAAAAGGAGCCAGTGTGTGGGGTAGTGAGTTATCACAATCCCTCTTTTCATGGCAGCCCTTATTCTTGCTGCAATTCAACAGAACTGTTGAGGCATCAATTGGTGTGTGGTTTCTAAAAGCTTTTATAATTTATGTTTAAAATGCCAGCTTCAACCACAAAGCACAGCAGTCCCACAATCTACGATAAAAAATTTGGGGCTCAGTTTCCATTTACCTAAACTTCTTCAATAATACAAATGTGTCTACTGAAGACATCTGTTACAACTCAGTAACATCTAATTTTAATGGCAAATAATAGAGTTCAGCTCCATAAGATTAGAGGTTATGGGCTAGGCCTTCTAGCTGGCTTGGCACCCCTGTTGAAATGCACTGCCAACTTAATAAATACATTAGAAAATCCCAATGACTTGATGTTTCCCTCTTCCTAAGCCTCAAAATAAAGTAATTCCAGCTTCTTTTAATGCTTTGCTCCATTGCATTGTTGCTATGTGTCTATTTGATGGGACTGACAATAATTTTTTTTTTTCACTAAAAATACAGGCTAAACGAGAAGAAAAATAGAGTTAATTATATGGTAGAAACATGTGCTCTGCTGGAGAGGAGGTAGAATTGCAAAAAAAAAAAATCAGTGTTTTTCAGGCCAGATCTGCTTGTGCTCCTAGATTTAAAATGTTGCCTTTGTCAACTACAGGATTGAGACTCAGGTTTTCTCAGATTGTTCTACCAAATATAGTTTTCTATCATGTGTAAACCACAAAGTGCTACACTGCTGTGCTGCCATCCAGAGGGACCTGGACAGGCTGGAGAGTTGGGCAGAGAGGAACCTCATGAGGTTCAATAAGGACAAGTGCAGGGTCCTGCACCTGGGGAGGAATAACCCCAGGCAGCAGTACAGATTAGGGGTCGACCTGCTGGAAAGCAGCTCCACGGAGAGGGACCTGGGAGTCCTGGTTGACACCAAGTTAACCATGAGTGAGCAGTGTGCCCTCGTGGCCAAGAAGGCCAATGGGATCCTGGCCTGCATCAGGAGGAGTGTTGCCAGCAGGTCGAGGGAGGTGATTCTGCCCCTCTACTCAGCTCTGGTGAGGCCACACCTGGAGTACTGTGTTCAGTTCTGGGCACCCCAGTATAGGAAGGACGTGGAGCTTCTCGAGAGGGTCCAGAGAAGGGCAACCAGGATGATTAAGGGAATGGAACATCTCTCGTATGAAGAGAGGCTGAGTGAGCTGGGCCTGTTTTCTCTGGAGAAGAGACGGCTCAGAGGGGATCTGATTAATATGTATAAATTCAGGAAGGGAGAATGCAGGGAGGAAGGGGACAGGCTGTTTTCACTGGTGGCCAGCGACAGGACGAGGGGTAATGGCCACAAGCTGAAGCATAAGAAGTTCCGTCTCCAGGTGAGGAGCAACTTCTTTACTGTGAGGGTGACAGAGCAGTGGAACAGGCTGCCCRGGGAGGTTGTGGAGTCTCCTACTCTGGAGGTCTTCAAAACCCGCCTGGATGCCWCCCTGTGCCACATGCTCTAGGTGTGCCTGCTTGAGCAGGAAGGTTGGACTAGATGATCTGTAGAGGTCCCTTCCAACCTTAAATATTCTGTGAATCTGTGAAAGACAAATACCACATTATCACTGTAACAGTCAAACCTCCTGTGAGTTTTAACCTCTAAACCATATTTCTGCATTCCTTTTTAATCCAAAACTTGACTGAAATGTATTTATGGTTCTCTGGGTAATGCATACTTTAGTGGAATAATCAGTTTTTGAAATGCTTGTGAAAATCATGACTAGGAAAAGGATGCTGCCACTTCACCCAACCTTTAGCGAAAGCAACCCATCCAGCAAATCACTGAATAGAGCTACTCACTAGGACACGCATGAATAAAGCTGTAGAGCTGCAGTCTCACCAGAGATTGAAATGCTACTGAGTAAGTGTCTCTCTAAAGAACGCCTACAGAAACAGGGTAGATTGATCGTGATGGCACAATCTGTCCCTTTTGAAAGCTAACTATCTGAAAAATTATAAGCACGGGAAGAAAAATGATCTGGCACCTCACAGATTTGCTGCTGGTTTTGTAGAGGTCTAAATGGTCTTCGGGGATTTCCATGAGAGAGGAAAGCATAGGCTCAGTCACAGCTCTGCTTTTTCATTTTTTTTTCCCTCTTAGTTCTCCTGTCCATGAGGATATGTGTCCTTAGTCTTGAGAAGGGTGACAACCCCTCTCAGTGTAGCAGTTTGCACTGTTTCTCCTTTTCCAGGGACCAGAACTCACTGACTCCACACTTTACTGCCATAGATCAGCAGGCCTGACTTCAGTTCGTTACCTTAGCCCCACGGGCACTTTCAAACACAGTACCACTCTATGTTCAGAACATAGACTTACAGCAAAAGTCACTCAGGGGACCTCATTTAGATATATATCTACTGCTGGGGCAGTAAAGCCTTTTGCATGAAGTCAAGATAAGACCAAACAAATAGATTATTTGTCCTATTTTGGTTCAAGAATAAATGAATACATATCCGACAGGCATTTTTCATTGCTAAGTCCCTTGTGCTGCTGAACAAGGCCCAAATTGTGTGTACATCCTTCTTAGTGACTAGGACTTACCAGGCTGTACAGCCTAATTGTGAGAGGTGCACCAATAATCAATCTTACTCTCTTCCTTTGGCCCATTTATTGGTAACACAATAGCTAGGAATCTCAAGAAAACACATGCATCGCTTATAACATGGGTATAAGAGTGTTCAAGGATTCTGTGCGTCTGGAATAATATAGTCTTTAACTATTCTGCAAGCAAAGCATTTGCAGCAGTTGAGATACGTAGGCTGGTCCAACAGTCTATTTAAATGAAAAGAAAATCTTACTGCTTTCAAAGTACTTTAGAACAGATCTGTATTACTTATAAAAGAGTGGGCAAAGAGAGGAGAGGGTTCTGATTGTGTCAATTTTTCAATGTTGAAATATATATTATTGTTGGAAAGACAGCTGTTTGGAGAAACAGCTGTGCGAATCCCTTGCACTCGACATCATAGTGCTCAGCTTCTTCCAGACACTGGCTCTTTACATAAAAACAAAATTAGAAATCTCATTCAAGAATAAGGCTAGCTGGAACTGAATACATTATATAAATACATCCTTCACCCCAAAAATGAAGGAAATAAAATGGAACCTTTGTAACTAATTGACCGGAAGAACAAAGTGGTGCATTGACAGAAGAATGGTGAAAAAAATCACATTTTATCACTTTGATACTGAAAAACAAATAGTATTTTACAAGCACATTAAACTTGAAGCTCTTAAGGGATGGCAATCCACATGTAGTTTGCATACAATAGTTTTTTTCCAGGACAGTAAGATAAATAAAAGTACTATTTCTAGTTCCTTTCTATATACAGATAGTGTCTACAAAATAGATTAATCAAATTAGCCAGTAATATAACACCATGATAAGGAGATTGCAATCCAGGAATAGCGAGAGTACCCTGGAATAACATCAAAGACCATCTCCCCAGCTATCATCAGGCTTTTCTCAGCTATCACTCACAATTAGCTTTTTAATATAATATGGTCCTGGTTCTTTATCACTTCTGGTACAGTTATCTATAGCTATACAAATCAAGTGAAAATTGGGTGCTAGACATCTTTACTTCATTTTGGCAGTGCTTTATGAAATATTGTAGTGTTTGGAAGTGAGCAACCAGCTTCTGGAAAAAAAAAAAAAGTCAACTAAAAGGAGCTAAAAACACTGGACAAACCAACTGCATCTTCTACTCAGCTCTAAGTCATCTCATGGAATTATCTTGTCCCTCTCCAGTTCCAGCCTTTTGCTCCTCCCCATATTCTCCTCTTCATTAGTATGAAGGCTGGTCTCTAGCACCCATTACTCTATGTCAATGCTGCTGATCAGTTGTGTGACTAGAGGCTCAAGGGAGGTGTTATGGATGCGCAGCCTGTGGTGAAGAGACAGCAATACCAGCATTTCAGGGATTTCATGGAGAGAGTTTCAGGCTTGCAACTGAGACCATTTAATGCTTATTTTTGTGATGAGGAATCTTGTCCTCACCTTCCCTTGTGCTGGTTCTGCCACTCACCTAATCTCCAGTTAAGTTTTCATTAGCCATATAATATAATATTCAGATTTCTTTCCCCCCCTGTTTTTCCCTACATTCTTCCTATGAGCTGCTGGTTTTTAGCAGGAACTTATTTGAGAGGCACACCATGCTCAAGATGGTAGAAGTGCAGGAGTGGCAGAGGAGAGCTGCAAGAGAGGGAGGAGAAAATCCCTTTTGAGAGATGATAAGCAATTAAAAAGAGCCCAAACAATTTCATGAAGGCACATACTTCAGGGCATAGGGAAAGGTCTTCAGACTTAGTCCAACAGTCAGAAGGAGGGTAGATAAGACTTACCTGCTATTCACTTTTACAAGCAGATAGCTGGGGAAAAGAAGTAAAGAAAAATACAAGTGGGAGAAGCTCTGGTGCTCTCTCTATCCCTTTAACTGTAAGGCAGAAGAGCTGAAAATATTATTTACTCAATGGACTAGAGAATCTAATCCTCAACCCCCAGCAAGGAAGCCTGAGGGGACATTGTAATCACAATCACAGCTCATTCTCTCTTCTATTCAGGGGTTAAACCTCTACTCACTTGCTCTTCTTTAGGACACATTGCAAAGCAACAGGCTATCTGAAGGATTATTTTTGTTCACTGTGGCTTTTCTGAATAGACAAATATTAAGTAATCCTATAGGTCTTTATCTTCTCTCAGTGCTGTAGCAAGCACTGCTTTCACTTCTCTTTGTTGTTCTGGACACACCTGCAGAGCTTTCTAGGAAAAGATTTGTCATCAGCCAGCAAATCTTTTCTGTCCTCTCACAGCTCTATTTATGATATACTTATTAATTAATTATCAGAAAGATTAGAGGTCGTCTTTATAAAATAAATGACTTATAGCTCCAGCAAATCATGAGTTTGAGATTTATTGACAAAGGCTCTAAATTGTCAGTCATGGTATTGCACAAATAAATCAGACAGTTACTGCAAATTGATTAACCGATTCAAATTTTTTAGGAAAAATAATGTTGCTCCAACCTATTTTTCTCTCTTCTTGGAGAAAATGATTGCTCTGTACTCCAAGTGAATGATTATCTGTGAGTCCAAGGCCATAGTTATTGCTTTAAGTTGCTACACACACACACACATGCTTTGAGTGTTGTTCCACATAATTTGCTTTCACATGAGCACTGCTCCCTGTCTGAAAAGACTGAATGGTACAATAGTTGCCTGAGATGTGATGAATAATATTTCAATGATAAAATCAGCATTATATTTATATATAGAATAAACCTACAGTTAATATATGTCTTTTTTCAAGTGTCACAATTAAAAGAGGAGATCAAGGCTTATTTCCTATTCTGAATGAAAAACAATTAAGGCTCCCATTATACCTGATTCTGTAAACATATTAATAAAGAGGGTGGCGAGAAGAAGGGGAATTAATGGAATATGTCAATAACAAAAAAAAAAATGGCTGGAATTGAGGGCATTTGGTGCTGATAGTACCATGAATTCTCATTGTTAGTGAAAATAATTATAGAAGTACAAGAAATCAGGAATTAAAAATGGACTGATCATATTTAACTTATTCTCATTTTATCTGTACCATCTGTATGTCTCAAACACATTCCCCAGGGCCACAGCTAGTAGACACATTGGTTGAACTTACACTGTAAATTCAAATTATTCTCCTTTTGGAATCTTGTTCCTGTGACTATCCTTACTGCATGCCTGAGGGATTCCTTCTGGAGAGGAAGAGGTACATTGCTCTCACCAGCTAAAATCCAGGCATGACTCCATGGTTAGATTAGCTCAGGCACTGCTCAAATGGGTATTATAGATGTGTCTGAACCGGGTTTTGCTCCTGCTGCAGAGCACTGTCTTGCAATGCTACAGGTCTTGCGTGCTCACACATCTTTATGGCATGTTCTGCCATAAGCAGGACCTTAAGTATTATGCTATCAAAAAGCAAAAAGCAAAAAAAGAAGGCTGTCATCTCTGGTGTACTGTAATGAAATGCCAATTATTAAAGTACCTGAAAATAACTAAATCATCTCAGGACCAGAGCAGGCTACGCTGGGCTGGGAGGCTCAGGCTTCAAATTGTTTCAAATCAGGGAGTATGGGGAGGGAGGGAGGACTTCACAACTGCAAGGGTCTTCATGGCCACCGACAGAGGAATAGATCAGCTCCGCTTGGTACTGAGAATTTTACACTTACACAAAGCTGAAAAAAGAAAATCAATCTACTTTAAATCCCATCATGAAATTGAACATGGATATGTGAAAAGTATGGAACAGACAAGTTTTGTGCACAGAGTATACGGTGTGCCAAGAGAGTCTTCGGCTGAGATAGTACAAAAAATGTGGGATAATTCTACTTCTGCTACTGGGACAATACTCTGAATGAACAGACAGAGAGTTCTTCTGAACTCCTCCTATTCTCCCTTTTGTACAATGGAAAAGACATTGAGAATGATACCTAACTGCAGCCACTATTTTGTCTGTGACTAACCTAAGGCCCTGGGTCAGTCAGTGAGTGATGTTGGTGCATCTGCATTGGTGTCTGGATTCGACACTAACACCACAGATGCAGAACTTTCAGATGTGGAGGGACAGAGCTGAGGTCTTTAGCTGTGACTCAGTATCATTAATTTTCCTTCACTGGAAAAAAAAATCTGCAAGCCCAAATTTGCATTCAAGAGGACAGTTATAGAACTGTGAGACATTGTGACCTATCAGACAGCAGCTAACAAGTGTGTAAAGAGGTAATGGAGGTTTTCAAGCTGTTAAATTCATGACAGCATGACACCAGACTGGTGATAACACTTCACCTCTCTGCAGGTTTTTGACCGACAGCCTAATTCTAGCAGAAGCCTTATGTATTCCTTTATACTCCCACCTTCTCTCCCACATATACCCTCTGCCAACTTGATAACAAAACTAGTGCACTTGCCTGGGGTGAAATCCGGATCAGAAAGGTCTCCTCATGTAGGCCATGGTGGGGAGTCTTGGATGCTCCTTTGCTGTGGTCTTTTGCAGGATTCAGGCATAAGGACCTGAAGCAACTCCAGAGGATGCTCTGCCTTTCTGGCTGTCCCACATGGTGAGCCCAAGAAAATCAGTGTGTAAGCCAGAAAGTGTGACCAGCTCAGCAGGGTGCCCACACCCGACCATCTATGCAAAGTCTCGGTGGTAGAGACACATCTACTCTGCCGTTTCCAAAGGGAGATTATTGTCCTGGGTCTTCAACAAGGGCTTTATCATCTTCATTTTAATGTGTCATTGTTTACTGGTCAGTATGTGCGATATTGCAGGCATAAGTTTAATGGTTTGCTGATATTGCCACAGTTAATCATGCTGTCAGAAAAACTTTTGTCCCCTCAGGATACAGGGAAATATCAGTGTTCTCAGATCATTCTCTGGAGTTTCAAGGACAACGAAGGGGAGTATGTTGTCATTTCTGAGAGCAGGAAGAAAGGAGGCATCTCTTTAAAAGGGGGATGAAATACAGAAATTCAGCAATGCTAGATGACAAATCAGTTAAAGAACGGAAAGGAACTTCAATCAAGAGAGAGTTGTGTATAAAAAGAAGGAACCAAGGAGTTATCAGTTGATTGCTGGTGACTGACTGCAAATATGAAGAAGCATCTTCCACATGGATCTTAATACACCATAGAAGAGCTTCTCATGGTATTGCAGGAGCTCTCACTGGATTGTAAACCTGCAAATTACACCTACATGTTTGGTATGCACAGGAGGCCTTTGTGCTAATGTGCTGTACCCCTTCATCCTCAGCAATGTGTCCTGGGAAGAACTTCTGGGTTAGTTTCTTTGAAAGGAATCAACTTTTCACAAACGATGATAATACTGTGAACCAAGCTGGCACTTGGGAAGGGAGGATGATCTGTGCTTCATGTCAGAATGGTTCTAGAGGTACTACAAAGAAAATGCTAATGCAGCCCAGCCACTTCTGTTACACATACATAATGGCTAGCAGAATTGTTTATACTGTCATGAAGTAGCAGCTCTGGCAATGTAGACAGAAGATCTGATTAGCAAGTCTGATTCACACTGATCCCTCCTTAAAGTCTTATCCCCTTGCTTTTACAGTATCACAATGGCTTCTAAAATATCCACTTTGCCAACATGAATACGTTTGAAAAGAAGTTATTGTTAGGTTGCCTCTATGTTGGAGTTCGTAGTCTCTTGATAGGGGAATGGCCCCAGTAGCTAGCTATGGGTTGTCGGTCACAAAGCAGACCAGTGTGAGGATAAATGCTTATTGGCAAGGACTTAACTGGCACCTGGCAGTTCCTGAAAGAAGGAGCAAAAAGATAACTGAAATGTCACTTTTTCCCTTCTGAGTTTACACAAAAGCACAGTTCGAGCAAACAGGAGATTTGGGGCCAGAAAGTTGAAACAGATGATCACCTTATATTCAGAAAAAGAGCATACTGAGTGTTCTGTGTCACAAGTTCCTGCTCAGCCTTAGATACTCCTCTTGTTTTTTATCACTTTCAGAGATGGACCACAGAAGACTTGGTGTTAATTTCTATGTAAATACATTGATGAATGCCAACTATCAGACTTGCTTATTATGTAACAAGTCAAGACTGTTAAGGTAGAATCTAGAAATGCTACGTACTTGTTGACATACTTCAAAACAAAAAACCAAAGTAATAGGATTTTCTATTAAAAAGAATATACTAATGTGGCTAGGAGCTGATCTCATAAACACTAATAATGTCTATATTGATGGCCATAATGATGGCCAGTCAATATTTACTGGTCTTGAAAGATCAATATTAGGTGGTAATTCCATTTAGGAATTGCTTAGGTGATTGCTTCAGGTAGACCAACTCACATGGCTCTGATATGCTAGATCCTTACCTGGTACATATCATTTCTATCACATTGCCTCATAAAATATGTCGTTACTTGAAGATAAGGTGATACTTTTATGAGGGTCTCTATCCTGCAAATGTTTGCAAATACCAAGCAGTATCCTTAAAACTACTGAATTAAGTGAAGCAAGGCTGCTTATCAACAGCTGAAAGTCTCATCCTCCCTATAAGCAGGATTGGTTATTTGGGATATTTTTCTAACTGTATGCTGAATATCTTTTAAAAGTTTATCAAAAGTTTCACATTTTCTAAAATCATTTCTGAAATATTAAGAATCTGTATAAATATTTTAAAAATTTAACAAATTCAAATAAAAAAAAACTCTACAGGTTCCTCTATTTCTGCTGTGATATTCCCCGTGGGCATATTGATGCATATAAATTCTTTTTGTAGTATAAAATAGTATCTTTTAATGACAAAAGCTGTATTGTTATTCTTAACTCTTAGACCAATATTTGCTTTAGTTACTTCATAATGAAACCTTTTCTATAGAAATCAGCTGGAGAAAAATTCCCAGAGGAATTGTAACAAACAGAATCTGCTACCAAGCATGTTAATTTTAAAAGAGCCCAGTTATTTCTTCTGCTAAATCTGGTATGGTCCTTACAATACACTTTCAAGCAGCACCAAGCAGAGCTTTTGCTTTTCAAATATCTTTTTTTTCTTTCCTTTTTCCTGTTTTGCCCTGAGGTCTCTGAACTTGGTGAGTACTTGAAAGCTCTCAGAATCCTCACTACTTTCTTTCTCTTTTTTCCTGTCACTAGCCATCTTCTGGGTCGTCACTAAAATGTCAAACTGTTGTAAGCCTGCTGTAGGTGTGCCTCTGCCTCTTGGCAGTCAGATCCAAAGAGCCAAGAATACATGATTCCTATTGGACTCCCTTTAGGGGTGTCCAAACATCCTTCAGATGCCCCGTAATAGAACTAGTAGTATGTTGATACTTAAAAAGAGACTTCATTAACTTATGTCTCTGAACAGGTTAGCATTATATAAGTAGTAAGCAAAAACTTAATATACTAGATTGCTTATATTGCTCAAGCAACTCAAAACTTACTTTATCCATAAATTCTTCTAAAAAATCAGGCATGAAAGGGACATGTCTGGATGGGCATTTCAGAACTTAGAGGTATGAATTCTCTCTTATATAGTTTTGGGATTGAATTTTGATTGTTCGAATCAGGTATTTGCTTGTCCTAGTGACATAATACTGAATAGTCAAATAGTGACTTTGAAAAACATGTATTTATTGAAGTCAATAGAAAAATTTCCACCTGGTATATTTCATAATCACAAAGTAACAGAACAATTGGAATTGGAAGGGAACTCTGTCGATCATCTGGTCCAACACCACTGCTCAAAGCAGAGTCACATACAACAGGTTGCCCAAGACCCTGTCAATCATGTTTTGAATATCTCTGAGGCTGGAGACTCCACAGCCTCTCTGGGCAGCTTGTTCCACTGTTAAGTCAACATCACAGTGTGGTATTTTCTTGTGTTCAGGTGGGGTGTCCTGTGTTTCAGTTTGTGCCCTTGCATCTCTGAGAAGAGTCTGGCTTCATACGATTTAAAATCTCCTATGATGTATTTGCGTACATAGATAAGATTCCCCCTGTGCCTTCTCTTCTCCAAGTTGAACAGGCCCAGCCTCTCAGCCTTTCTGGGGAAAGGCTAAGAACTGCTCATAAGAAGCATAAGCATAAGAACTGCTTCAGTCACTCAATTATCTTTGTGTCCCACTGCTTGACCTGTTCCAATGTCTGTCCACGCCTATGGACTCCCCTAGGAGGATCAAAACTGGACCCAGCACTGCAGATATGTCTTCAGCAGGGTGGAATAGAAAGGAAGGATTCCCTCCTGGGAGAGACGGAGGAAATTATCATCTCTGTAAAGAAACAAATGATAAAACCAAGTTTCCAAAGGTACCCTTCATTTTGTTTCAAAACCACTAGGTAAGGACCCAAAATAGTCATGTTCCTTTGTCAAGCAAATATATACCCTATCATTTTAAAACAAGCTCCAGGACAAACTTAATTTATTCCACCACCACCCAAAAAGAGGCTGTCAGTTGAAAGAAAAATATTTTCCTTTCTTTTGTATTATGTGTTTTTAATACTGCATTAAGCTGTTAAAAAAAGATATCCTTCTCTTCTTGGTGGCATTGCCACCACTGAGTTAGTATGTAAATTACTGCAATCTGGTTAGCTCCTTGTGTCTCTTTTCTTAACAAAAGGGGTCTGTAAGTGCTAATCAAAATGTTGCAATTTACATATTAATGAAGTTTTCATAATGGTATTTGCTTCATATGCAATGTGCATGGTATGGAGACTTTCCACTCTTCTTTTGAGCAACCACTACATTTTGATTTCATGAGGCAGCTGAAACGCATTCAAAAACAAATTGTAAGTGCATCTTAATATATATTTTTCTATATGTCAATATATCTGTATGTCTCTGTTTTCACTGTGATACCCTCCAGTGTCTGAAGCTTGAACATTGTGTCTGTGGACTGTTATTATTAACAAACATTCCCTTTAACATATTTGTTGCAATCATTTTGCAGAACGCTAAGGGCACATTTTTCTGCTGAGCACAAATAAGTAGTTAATCGTTTGCCAGTTTAAAAAAAAATGGCTGAAAGAAAGAGAGAGAGAAAATTTTTTAAATATCTCAGACTACTTCTACAAAATTTTGAGAAAAAATTGTCCTACATGGATAAATATGACATTAAAAGGGACAAATAGGGAAACACATTCAGACTACATTTTCTATTTTGCTATTATTTTAAAACACGACAACCACACACAGTGTGCTCAATATTAGGAATTCAAAGGTTTTTAATTAAAAGATCTGTGACCATATCTGTCTGTGAATGTAGATAAGTAGACTTCCCTATATTGATTTCTGCTTTCAGTTGAATAGCCAAATGTGGGGAATATTATGTCTCTTAAAATCTTGATTTAAAGATAGGAAGTGTTAGGGAATTCATCACAATATGTGGTAAATAGCTCCAGTGGTAAATTGCCATATTCAAAATGAATTTCCAATAGGCTTTTGTCTAGCTTCCATTTATGTGATCTTGCTCAGCCCTTTCCAGTTAGACTGAAACATGCTCTGTTAAATTTTTGTTGATCACTAAAACACTGAGATGAGGTTAATTGCCTAACAATGTTTTAACCTTTCTTTTTATTCTTATTTGAACCTTTTCCAGTGTTCACATATGTGCTTAAGAGTGAGCTTTAAGCCTGAGCCCTGCAAAAGTATTTATTCCTATAAAAATTCCTTACCCTTAATCAGTCTCCCTGGTTTACTCTCTAAGCAACTTCACTGGCCTTTTTGGCCATAATGTTCCACAGGGAGCTTATTTTCAGTGAGATATCCAATATATTTTCTGATTTATTATCTCAGTAATGCATGTTTTTTGTTTGTTTGTTTTGTTTTGTTTCTTACTTTCTAGGCACCTCAACGTAAAAACAACTTTATCCTAGCCTCCTTCCCTGAATTATTTTTGCTGCTCCTTCCTGTGTCTGTTTTATGCCCGTGGTCATTGTGGCATAACTATGTCTGAACCATGTGGTGAGGTGGATTGAAGATATTTAACCAATTAAGATCAACCAGTCAATTCAGACCAACTTTTTTGTTAGGATGAGATTGAATATAGGATTTCTTCCATACGAAATGCAAAATATTTTGATGTTGGAACTCCTACAATGTATAGATGTCAATCTTGTAAAATATTTGAATATTATAGCATAAAAAATTAAACATGTGTCTGAGAAATATGACTTATAAGATGGTCATACATTTACCTCTATTTTAATAAAACAGTTGCAGCATAATTGATAGATATTCAAGTTACTTAACTGTCTTCCTCTTGACTATTTATGAGTTAGCAGTTTACCTGAGAACACCAAACCAGGAGCTTACTAGTTGTTCATCCCCTAACTTTCAGGAACCAGAAAAAATGAGGAATTAATACTTTCACAAAGAATTTCACTTTTTTTTTCTCCATTTACTCAGTTCTCACTAAGAAAGATGTAATTTAGGCCCTAATCCAAAGCCAACAGATTCAACATTAGCTAGGCTCTAATGGAAGATTTGCTTTGCGTGGAACATGTCTTTTATTGCTGAAAGAAATATCTAGTGATGAATATATCTGAAGCCTCTTAACAAATACTTGAAAAACAGATTGAGGACAAGTAGAAGTTATAGAACGATATTAAGAAAAAGGAAAATTTACACTGTATTTCAGGCAAACACTTGAGAATAAGATTGATTCAGCTATAGAGAATATTCCCAGAGGAGCTGATAAGTGTTTCACTGTTTGGAGTATTTAGAACTACCGCTAGAGAATAAACATCTTTTCTCTTTTTAGTTTAAAGTGTTTGAAACTGAAGTAATGTTCCTTTTTTTTAAAACCGACATGTGATCAATATTTCTAATTTAATGTAATACCTAGTTTTTCAAAAAATGATTTATTTCAGCAGCCATTGCAATCATATTCTCAATAAACGGCTCAGAATTAATCCAGAAAGGGCACAAAATAATCATTAAAATGTTTTACACCAAAATATACTCCATGTAAATGTATTTTTTAACCAGAAAACCCAGCCCGTACAGAAATGTATGGCACCTCCATTTAGAACAAAGTAAAACAAGGATTTAGAAAGCTTTCATGCTCTTTGCACCTGTCCAGTTCTTCTCAGTATTTTATTCCTTGAAGGGAGAAGCAGCAAAGAGCCGTCACTATATGATTTTTTATATGATAGTTGCATCTATATGACTTTCAGTCCAGTCCTGTTCAGTTTATTCGATAATGACCTGGATGAAGGGAGAGAGTGCCCCTCAGCAAGTTTGCTGATGATACCAAACTGGCAGGAGAAGCTGATAGCCCTGAGGGCTGTGCTGCCATGCAGAGGGACCTGGACAGACTGGACAACTGGGCAGTGAAAAACCATATGAAATTAAATAAGGGTAAGTGCAGGGTCCTGCACTTGAGGAGGAGTAACCCCAGACACCAGTACAGACTGGGGACAGCAGTGTGCCCTCGTGGCCAAGAAGGTCAACGGGATCCTGGGGTGCATTAAGAAGAGCGTCTCCAGCAGGTCGAGGGAGGTGATCGACCCCCTATACACAGCCCTGGTGAGGCCACATCTGGAGACTGTGTCCAGTTCTGGGCTCCCCAGTACAAGAGGGATGTGGAGCTCCTGGAGAGAGTCCAGCGCAGGGCTACGAGGATGATCAGAGGCCTGGAACATCTGCCCTGTGAGCAAAGGCTGAGGGAGCTGGGCCTGTTCAGCCTGGAGAAGGCTGAGGGGGGACCTGATCAGTGTCTATAAATCCCTCAAGAGAGGCAGTGAGGAGGAGGGGGCGGCCTGTTTTCAGTGGTGGCCAGCGATAGGACTAGAGGAAATGGCCACAAGCTGGGGCACCAAAAGTTCCACAGGAACTTAAGGAAACATTTCTTGACAGTGAGGGTGACAGAGCCCTGGAACAGGCTGCCCAGAGAGGTTGTGGACTCTCCTTCTCTGGAGATCTTTAAACCCTGCTTGGATGCAGGCCTGTGCCACATGCTCTATGTGACCCTGTGAGTACAGAGGAATTGGACTACATGATCTCCAAAGGTTCCTTCCAACCTTAAGGATTCTGTGATTCTATGATGCCAGTCATAATGATGTCTTGTAGTGTTGAGCAGAGAAAAGATGGAAAATTTCCCATATAACTATTCTTCTTGCTAAAATATTTTATGACCTATCCAGAGACAGACCTACGAACTTCTTATCAAAAACATTGACTGACTGAGAGCCACCTGGCACACCCCACTTACTGGGGAGGCCAAAAGAATGAGCTCTGAGAAGGCTTTAATTGAAGCATAGGAAGTGAAAAAGACATACTTTAAGTGTGCTCACAAGCATTCAAAACAAGACTTGCAAGTTGGCCGTCTTGATCTAACTGAATGCCAGAGTCTAAAACAAGAGAAATAAAATGATGAGTATACTCCACATATATTGCATGGAGTGTCTGATACTAGATAAGGAAGGTTTGAAACCTTTTCTCCACAAAATGAGGGAATTTTGCTGTAGTATTGCATCATTTCTGTGAGGAATTCTGACAAAACATTAAATCAGAACTCATCCTCATTTTATGGTCAATTTATATATCAGCTTATATAAAGTTGCCTCTACAAAACTACTTTCATCAAATGGCTAAAGATTATGTTTTATTGAGGTCAATATTCTATCACATGTGGAGACAAACTTATACCACAAGATGAAGAAAGGAGAGGGAATTCTGCACCATTGGAACCTAAGGTAACAGATATATTACAAAAACAAAGTAGTTCTTTGGAACAGGAATTTTGTGTGGTTTTTGTGGTGTATGATATCAATCTGGTGTTTTATATCGTTATTTGGGTATATAACAACTGATATACTTCTGGTCCATTCCACAATAACCCTCTCCCAAGCAGCTCCCATATACAATTCAGGAATTAGGTCCTTCCAGAACCATTATCTGTTTGCACACATTAAGTGTTGGTGTGAGGAATAAAGCATGTTGCAAGTGGTGATGCATATTATTCTCTGACACCTAGCCTCTTTGCCCAAAAAGCCTTTCTTGTTTGCTCTCAGTTTACTAGTGTAGGTGTAATTGCAATATTAAGAATTAGAAGGGGGATGAATATACTGATTTATTTTCCTAAACCTCAGCTAACTCATTTATTTATTTATTTATGACCTCTTATTTATTTATTTATTTATTTATTTATTTATTTATTTATTTATTTATTTATTTATAGTCTTTGTGCTTCCTTCCGAGCAAATCAATGTGCTTTTTCCTACCTGTGTTCTAGCTTTGAAGCTGACATTCATTGTTCATACATTTGGTGGCTTTTGACAGAATACATCCTAGCTGTAACAATGGCTTACAGAAATGCTACAAAAGAAAGCATTATCCTTCTCAAGTAGGAAATTTACTCTGATTTCACAACAATAGTGGAAGTATTAATCTCAAAACTGAAAAGTTCTATTTTGAGGTGAATCAATAACCTTTCTCAATTGCTATTTATTCCAGTAGGGATAGCACATATTCAAGATCCTGGAAAACATGACAAATTCTCATTTTGGTATGAGTGACAGGGAAACCTCAAATATGCCGTGGTATAGTTTACCTGGAAAAAATAAAACAAAATACAAAGAGTGTTTCAGAGACAATTCTCAATCAAGCATTCCTAGAGAGATCAAAATCATGTATTCATCCTGTCTCTCTTATTTCTCTTCCCAGATCAAATGTCCCAGCAGAATTCTTTGTACAGATGCTTAAAAAGGTATTACTGACAGAATGATATCGAGCATGGCAAAACTGCCTTGCAGATTTTCTATTTTTGTGCGGATCTGTACTGTGTTCTGCCTCTCAGAAAACTCCAGCAGAGTTCCTTCTATAACATCAGTTACCTATCAGATTTGATCTGCTTAGAACAGATTTAGCAAAGAAGTGGAAGCAGAGCAGCCAAAGGTTTAAAAGCATTCCCTGGGAAATATACTCTACAGGACATTCGCATGAAATTACAAGGGAGGAAGGAAATGGGAGAGAAGTGTGTTCCTAGGAAGGTGTTGCAACTGTGAGATGCCTGGATGAGGTATGAGAGGAAACAATACAGAACAGCTAGCCAGATAAATAAAGAACAGCTAGCCAGCTGTTACCCAAGAAAGGACCAAATAATTCAAGCGTTCCATTTGTATTATAAAGATTAAAAGGTGCTTGGTAAAGAAGTGGCAGAGAGGGCAGAGAAAAGAATAATAGTGAGCTACAGTGGGGAATCTGAATCTGGGGGAGCCTGGCTGATAAAAGCAAAGGCCCTGGAGAAGAGCTAAAGAATCTTGCCAATCTGAGGGATTGCAGGATATTGCATTACACAGAGCCGCTTCTGTAAAGGGCTGCATGGGAAGATAGCATAAACCTGGACCACCAGTACCAATGAGTTTTATTGCCATGAAAACTTTTTTACCTACTACATTTGAAAACATATCTAAATGTCAAATATAACCCTGTATGTTTAAAGTTTCAAATAAAAGTATTTCTCATTCCCTTTAACACAAAAAAAAAAAAAATTAAATAAGTACTACGGCATCAGAATAAGTCCTAGACTACTCTCAGTTTTTTTGCTAATGGTGAAAGGCAATATCACACTTAAATACAATTAAGTTTGGAGTCCAGCTAGAAGCCTTTTCTGCACTGTAATTTCATTTCCTTTCAGAGAAAGGTGCTTTTAGTAACAACATTCCAACAATGGCCAAGGACACGTGGAAGAAAATATGTCATTTTCTCACACTTAGATACAAAGAGCAGATGCCATTGTTCTAGAGTGACTAGATACCATATATACACAGAGATGAATGGCAATGATAGGCTACTAATAGCCAATACTCCTGGCAAATCAGCAGACCTACTCATATTTTCACACTTTTAAAATCAACATATCTTGTTTAAGAGTAAGAATGAAATACGATACAAAATTTCAGTGGAGAAAATGGTATACTCAGGATTTATGATAATAAGTCAATGAAAGACAACCTACCTGGATCATTGAATGAACAGGTTCACTTCAAAGCATTTGTCAAGTGTCCCATTTCATCGAGGAAATACAGCTTTTTTGACTTAACTCTACATTTCAAATGTATGAACAAGCAGACAAGTGGTTTGGGTCCATAAGTCTGGAGATCAGTTACTGGTCAAAAAAATCCCTTTCTCTTCTTTTTCTAACACTTCACAAGTAAACAACAACAACAAAACCCACCCTATTACAAGTCACCTCACATCAACTGTTACAGAAATTTCTTGCTTTTCTCTGGTATTTGTGTTGAAAACAATTGCCAAGGTGTCCAGACTGTTGAATTGCAGGGAAGGTAAGATTTAACCTTGGCAGAAGGCCATGTGATTGACATTTCCATTGCCAGAGTTTGTCTAAGTCATTTAAAGAGCCAACTGGATTTCATTTTGCCTTATCTGTAGGTTATCATTCTTACGAGAATCGTCTCATTCTGGCCCGATCTTGATTTAAGGCTTTAAAACTCAGCTGGTCTCAAACTGGTTTTGCAAGGTCACAAACACTGCAGCTTTGTTCCATAATGCAGAATTAGAAGATTAAGTGCCAGTCCTTTCAAGGTCCTAGCAACAGTTAGATGTGCCTCACAGTCTCATTCCCAATTAGGGCAATTTTTAAGGCTGTCAGCAGCTCACAATTTTATCTCCCATCCAATATTTCTTCCACGTGCACAATCTTGACAAAATTTGCTTTCCTACAATTTGCAGACAGCTTTGAGAGCCTCCTTTTATGCTATATTTAAATATGTATAAATTCTGAGTTTTCTTTCAATCAAATAAAATTTTCCCCTGAAAAAAGGAAGCCATATGCAATGCCATTTATCGGAAAAGAAAGAAAGCTCAGAAAGCTCTAATTTTTGAGAATAATAGCAACTACCTAGTCTTTTAAAGCAGCCTAGTTTATTCCTGTCATCTTAGCCACTGCTAATTTTTATTGTTAAACGTCTCCTCCTTAAATTCTTCAACTAAGTAATTGCTAAGTAAAAATGCTCCTTAAAACCAAAATAAAACAAAACAAAACAAAACCAACCAAACAAAAATGCTTGGGACAATGTTTCATTTATAACATTGTAGAACCCTGAAAGAACAAGATAACTCTGTATATAATCTAGCATAGCAAGAGGATTCCTTTTGACCAAAGCAGCCGACAAGTTAACAAGAGTTTTATTTTAGCAGGGGCTGCCAGACAGCACTGTGATTACTGCTACATATTATTTGCATAGTACTAGTATTAACAATAGAAAGTTACAAATCCTTCCTCACAGAGTTTTGGTCCCAGATCAACCACACATTTGAGCAAATGTATGGCTTCAAGTAAACCTACCAAACTCAAAACACAGCTCACATGCTTCAAGTTAAACAATGTATTTAACAACTTTTCTGGGTTAGGACCTTAAAAACTTTCAATCTCTTTTTGCAAAACAGGCTTAGCAATGTTCAGCTATGAAAAGCTTTATCTAATGAAGAGCACAAAAGCTTCATTTATATTTTTCCTTCAGCCTTTTCCAGCAAGAATATTTTCCATTAGTTAGAAAATTGCTTCCTCCTGAGAAGTGCCCCACAAACATACACGTCAGGGATTGCTGCTGGATCATAAATATAACCATTCACAATATAACCACACAGGGACAGTTGTGTTATTTATTATATATCACGAAGAACATCTTCTTCCCATCATTTTGAATTATCCACGCTTTCTACTTTCAGCAGGGCACTAGCTTTGTTTGAAAAGGTCATGAAATCAAATATGGTGAACTATCTGAAGTCTGGCCAGTAGCTTGTACACAAAACAATAGCATTTCAATTGCAACATCCCTATGGAGACGCTCATCTTTTCCAGTGCCATTATATGCAGTTAGAAATTCAAGGACCATTAAACAATATAATCCCTTTTTGCCACTTGTGTCTTGAATTTCCTATTACTCTTAGTTTTTATTCTTCCTTTCTTCCTTCTTATGCACACAGCAATGCACTTTAGCCTTCTTCAGATGGCCTCAGAAACTGCAGGGAGGAGGGGAAACCAAAGCCATATTTGCTATTATGAAGTTTCCTGAAGAGATGAGTGTTGCAAACTTCTTGCATGGTAATAAAAAATAGTAATTTCAGTGTTACAAAAATGTGTCGGGTGACACTTTCATGTCTTGGGGCCAGTGTCATACCAGGGTCTGAATCCGCTGTAAACCATTTCTTAAAATTTTCCTTGTTTACAGATAGGCTGCTAGTATGAAATTGTGAGACAGTGCTAAGCATTAAGTCTTGCCAGTCACATCAAACAGATATGGAAAATGCTACCAAAATTTGAAGATGCAATTAAGTGGAGACAACCTGTTGGCATTACAGGGGAATACAACTAGTTCAATACTGGAAGTGTTTTCAGACACTTCAAGGATATTCTGCACTTGATTAGGTAGTTAAGATCAAGTCCCTTTTTTGTTCAGTGCATATCCATCAATAGTTCACACATAACTTACTTAAATACAACTACTTACAGAGTTTAATAAAAGGCTTAACTGACACTAGGAATAAACTGAGAAAGTGAGATGCAGTGACAAACTAGGTCATGAAGCATTTGTAAGGCAGCTGTTCATCATCATTAAAAGCCCTTTTTTATCTTCAGTGAAACATAAGCTAAAGAAAGAAGACCTTAAGGTATGTAAGTAGCTGGAGAAAGTAGAAACAGCACTAAGGATGTGGGGCAGAGAAAGCAAATAGAGTGGTGAGCCACTTGGGTAAACTGCTACTCAACATAGTTCTCTGCACCAAGCCAGCCTCCAGCCCCACAGATTGCTCTTGCTAGTGTCACAGGCTGACACATTACCCAGCATTTCCAGAACTGCTTTAATATTTTGCCTGAATGGTCCTGACACGTTACTTTCTCACTTATATACCCCATAATGAGAAACACTCATAATTAAAGAAAAAGCGAATATAATATGAGGTTGAATGCACAAATGCTAAAATAATAACTTGGCAGCAGTGTGTCATTTTCTTTTCCAGCTATTACAATGGATAGATGAATTTACCTTCTAACCAAAGTAATAATCTTGCAACAGTCCCTGAGATGTCTATTGCCAGATAATCAAGAAGATTTCACAGTTCCCAAAGGAAGAGAAATGGGTCATAATGATGGCAACCCCCAAAATCTTCCACAGCTCTGGATTATTTTGACATATTTGTTTGGACACTTCCGTTCAGCTGGTTTCAGTCTGTAAGTACATTCCTTCACAAGCAAATTTTGGTATTTTCTAGAAACTATTTGAAAATGTGAACTCAAAAGACAAAAAACAGATATGTATTCAGTGAAAATTAACTGATCCACAAGGTACAGTCCCACTTGCAAAAGTGATGTGTAATATGTCAGAGCCAGAAGCGTGAAGTATCGGATGCCATGAGGGGTCAAGTTGTAACAGTACAGAGGTCCAGCTCACCCTGTCTCTCCAGCACAGCCAAAATAGTGCAATTACCAACCTTCATTTCAGGAGTAGTGGATGAATTAGTGGAAATAGGTTCAGTCTCCAGATGAAAAATATAAGATTAACTTAGTGTCCTTCACCAAAAAAAACTCTGTTATGAAATTAATCATTGTCAATGGTAAAAGCACTATAAAATACATTAACAAACAAATTGATGTCAGTTCTTTGCATACTAGATGCAGAAAATATCACACAGTAAAAAGGGAAAAAAACTTCACAACTGAATTAAGCCATACTTACGCTGAGTCATAGCATATCCTAAGCCATATAGACTCTCCTAAATTTATGTGACTTGTCTCTAAAGAAGTTAAGTACCACAGCACACTCCATCAATGACCCTACACATTTTTGCTAATATTTTTCCATAATTGATGTCAAAGACCTATCTCAGACTAATGACATTATGTTTGCAACATTCTAGTGCTCTCATCAAGGAACTTAAAAAGTCATTTCCCAAAGACTTCATCTGCTTCTCTCTTCATTTTATTGAACTCTCATAATTATGCATTGTCTGGCATATTGTCTGCCTAATTACATGGCTATGTAATACCATCCTCTTTTCTAGAAATGCTAGAATGCTAGAAATTTTCCTTTATATTCATGTCTACAGTCATGAGGACCATGGCCCTAAATCATGTAGGAATGTAAACTTGTTCTTAACTTCAGGTGGAGGAGTGGTCTTTTTGAAAGTGGTGGAAACAGTTATAATTTCAGTTCAGACATGTGCTTTGTAATCAGGGTCCAGATTTTTCCTTGGACTTTATGACAGAACCTGTGGTGGATGAACAGATGGACAGATTTGTGGATGGAAGGAAGGAAAGGAGACTTGCTTGTTGCCTGGGCTTATAGACTGGATTCTACACAGGTGCAGAACATGAGGTCTGTCCACTCACAAGCATGTCCTTTCTTCCTCAGATGTCTCAAGCCATTCCACATTTTACAGGTTCCTACAACATTCCTATCTCCTCCTCCTAATGATTTCAGGTAGGTGGAACCTATGCTGCTGCTGGCTTCAGTATGACTGTGAGATGTGGAAAATTTTGTAAAATAAGAGTCACAGACATGTAATTTAATAACCCTTTAACCCCCTGCCTTTTTTTTTTTTTAATATCTCCCCCTACATAAGACCGGATTTTGTCACTCTTGTCAGAACAGGAAGGAAAAGGCAAGGTGCTGTCATTCAAAAATCCCTTTAATTCCATCCATGCTACCAATTCGATTTGCACCAGACTTAGCACATCTCTCTCTCTGCTTCCCTGTCTGTAAAATGGAACTCACTTCATATCAGGCAGTCAAGAGCTCTGTGTTAAATACAGTGTAAGTGTTGATAATTTGTTTCATTACAAAACACAATCTTTGCCCTGAGCAGCCTGCCATCTCCCACCTACTCCTGAAAGCTGTAGTTTTATTAGACTTTTTCAGTTCCCAAATCTCCCTTTTACATAGATTGCTTTCCAATTCTATTCTTCATTTACTGTAAATACAGCAGGAGAATCCTTTGCTAGTTGAAATACCCTTTACAATTCAGTGTTCAGTACTGCTAATTACTTTCTTGACTTTTTATGCTTATTTTGAGAGATTTCCCTATTCACCCTTCACTCCATTTTGTATATATTTTTAAAGAAGCCTTCTGTTTATAATTATTTTTACATTGATGCTTAAACAAACTTACATCTGTTGCCTCTTCTCCCTGTAGATTGAACCAAGATGGATTTTAATTGCATCACCAACTGTTTCTAAAATGCTTCCTAGAGTCTCTGCTAGATTCCCTCTGCATAATAAAATCTTGACCAATAAAGTACTAACAAAAACCTGTTAGGACATTTCATATTTCCTCAAAGTCAGTTTTCACGCAGTCTAGAATGTTCACTTTGTTTCCACCAGCCCCTAAGTATATTTTGAGCTAATGATATTGTAATGTCCTGGGTGTTTCTCTGCTTCAGTCCTATTAATCATACTTGGTATATTTTCTAGGACTTGGTCCAAAATAGCCTCTAACCATCTGAATGCTTCAATAAGCCATGGAAGAAAGCAATCCTGAAATACCTCTCAAAATGTGTTCCTCCTCTTCATTTTTGTATTGAGTCGCATCCAAATCAACATCTGAGTAATTAAAACTCTGCCAGGATCAAATATCCTGCCTTGTTGTAGGATTCTCCAATGTATAAAAACATTTGCTGATTCTGTGTTATTTTGTTTTAACTACCCTAGAGATGTAAACTCTCTCTGTAGCATCCTAGAATCAACTTACCATTTTATGGCTCTAATTTCTATACAGATTTCTGTGTCAGCCATAATATTTCTTCTCACAAATCAACATTCTGCCTAACCAGCTCTCTTACCCACTGTTTTAATTTACTTAACCCTTTGGCAGACTCTTTGTTCTTCCTATTCCTATTCCTCTGTGTTATTCCTAAGAGACTTCTATATAAAACTATAAAAATATATGTATATTGTTTTAAAAAATACAAATATGTAAGGAGGGTACAAAACATATATAGGCTGAGAAAAATATTGGCAAGATGCTTACACACACAAGAAAAGAACTCAAATCACTTCTTCAAAACCTAACCACACTAAATTTCACCTAGCATTCTTAGTGGAGAAAGAGGGTTTTTGTAGTCACAGACTCTCCCTTGCTGTCAGCAGAAATGCCATTGGAAGAGGTGGAGAGTGCTTTATCCTTTCAAGTGGAAAATGGGCCTTGATAGAGCAGAGAGACAGATCAGAAAACAGGCGGATTAGATTTTTGATCCCAGAATCTTTGAAAAAAAAAGGGAGGTGCAGCTTTCAAGGCAGAAGCAATGCAGCACCTAGGGAATAAAAGGCAAGGAGAGACAGTGGCAGGAAAAGGACTCCAGTCACCAAATTCAGGAAGGACCTAGTGACTGTCTCAGGGAGCTCAGCATGGGACCATCTTAGGGGTGGAACCACAGGGGAGTTACCTGGATAGACAGGATGAAAAACATGCACAAAATCAAACGTCTTTGTGCAGGATTCAACAGAAAATAAGGCAATCAAATTTCAGAGGTCATTGGGGAAAAATTAGCTGGAAATACGAACTTGGTGATCCCTGAGTATAATGAGGATTTTTATCTGTATTAAACCCTTTCCTTTTTTTTTCCTTCATCTATCATCAAAAACGAGAGAAAATTCCCATTCATTTTTAGAGATAAGAACCAAATGCTAAATTTCTAAAATATATTCAGCTGGTATCTCCTGTGTTATGCTCATTTCAAGAATCACAACAAATTGCAGCAGCTTCATCCTCCTAATTCCTTTTGACTCACTAACTGACCTTCTCATTATCTCTCCTAAAATTTGTTCTGCAATAAAAAATCATTTTCCAATTAGCTTTACGTTATTCTTAAACAGTTATCCAAAAGAAAATCAGTTATCTCTATTCTATCAGAACTTCTGCAGTGCTCATGTTATCTGATGCCATGACTTCCTTCCTTCCTTCTGTTTCATACATTCCCTTTCTCTCACCTGTCTACAAATGCCAAGAAAACCTTCAAACATTTGGATGATGAAATTTGTAGCACCACTCTTCTAAATAGTGTCTTCTCTAAATGCTGTGACAGGCAAGGATTTGGAAACAATGCTCTGTAGGAGTTCTAAATTTCAGGATGATCATCCAAATCATCATCCAGATATCTCAAAGAGATAGCATCACATTAGCTTTTAAAATTATACATTTTCTACATGAAAGGAAACCTTAGAAATACATGAGGGAAATCTTAACACTGAGAATACACTGCCTGGGTATTCCTGTGGAGGAAATGATGAATATTTGGGTTACTGCTGTATTTCTCTCTCAGGGCTTAAGCAAGAGTAAAGCATATATGTGATCAGATTTGGCATTGTGGCCCTTGAAGAAAGAGCTTTCGTCCAAACTGCATTCTCCTGTGTTCTCCAGATATCTTGTGCCGAGCTACAAAGGATACAGCTGAGCTACCTAGCTGAGCCCCTCACCCTTGGAGATGCCAAAGCAGCACTACCACAAGGGGAGTAGACCTAGAAATCTGTCCTCTTGCTCCATTGAGCCATCACAGGGCATCACAGGGCCCCAGCAAAACCCATCTGGTATCTCTACACTGCCTTGAACTCTTCTTTAAATATAGCACAGGCACCACAGTTTAGCTGGAGAGACAACCCTATATTTCCCTGGTCCAGAGCTTGATCATCCACCCGTGTTGTGCCACTTCTCCATGATAATTTTTCACTTCATTTTGATATTAAAAACAAACTTTTGATTTTTGTCTTAAACGTATTTTCCATGAAGCTTAATTTACTTCTTTCAGAAAATGAATAAATAAACAGCAAATTAAAATTGGCCTTTAGCCCATCCAAGTTAAATTAAAGATATTGCTCAGATGGTTAGGGAAATCCTAAGTGGTGAGGAAGAAGTGTTAGGTCTCCTTCACTTTAACATTGCCCCTTACTCATTGCTGATTGTGTGTGGTCTTGACCATGGAGCTCTCAGTCTGCAAATCTCCTGCAAAGAGCTTCAAGTTATTCTTCTACATATGAAGGCAAATTATCCACTTCAGGTCAATGAATGCTTATAATGACACATTTTTACCATCCTTGAAGCTATCAACTGCTTATTGACTTTAATTCAATCTACACACTGAGGTAAATGATATGGGAGATGGGGGTGCTTAGCTGGTTTTAAAATCATTAACATAGCTGTGCAATTATTTAAATGATAATATTCAGGCTACCCAGCATATTGATTTAAATATATATTTTCATTTGTAAGTGCAATCTTTATTTTTTTTCCTCTTAAAAAAGAATGTTTACTTCATGTAATTTTCTGGAGATTTGTGAACTTTGTTTTAAACTAACAGTACTTCTCCCTTCCATTCTCATGTGTTTTTTTTTTTCCTAGAGAATGAAAAGAAAAACAAAAGTCACTCTGATTAAACATTAATTTGTTTTTTTAAAAAAACTCTTTATCCCTTTCTATCCTAGAATGTATAAATCTCTCTCTCTATATATAGATATAATTCAATATATACACACAAAATATATGAAATCAAAAATGTCTTTTAGTATCTAACAGATGAAAAAAAAAACCATTTTAAACTTTTTTTTTAAAATACAGACACTGGGAAAAAATATTTCACACATTATTACCTCCCTAATTGTTACTGTTGTATTGTAGAAGAGGACGAAAGGTATGTGTCTATCTTTGTTGACAGAAGAAAGGAAAGGAGTGAAAGAGGAAGAAAGTCAGCTGGATTACACAGTGGCTTATGCAGCGTTATAGTTTGAAAGCCTTGTTATTTCAGCAAAGCTTATTTTATTTAATTCTCAATTTTCCTAGGACAGGACATCTCAGTGCAGAAAGGTGGCACAGAGACAGGAGGTCTCCACTCATTTCTAGCACTCTGAGCGATGAGGCTTTGCAAAACCATTTCTGAGATGATTAATGGCAGATTTGACTCTGGGAGGTAATTACAGGTTTTGACAAGAAGTTTGAGGCTCTGGGGATGAAAGAGACTGTGAAGGTTTCACTGAGGAAGCCAACCCCTGACAGGCACAAAATGCTCATCACAGAAATTCTGAAAAAACACGGAGATCTGTAAAATAAGCTAAGTCCAGAAGAACATATTTTTATTAACCCCACTGCTGCTGAAGGCAGATGCATTGTCCTTTTTGTTTGGTGACTAATACAGTTTATAACCTCAGTGACTGCATGTTTTTAAGATGCTGTTGTTGATTTACATCCAAATTCGCTCCCACCTTCCCTCCTTCATGGATTTTTTCTTTTGAGAGTTGGGATAGAGGGAGTGGAGGGAAGGAATATCAGCTAAATAGTGTCATGAAGAATAAATTATGACTAATCAGAAAATTCTTCCCATAATGCAGCTAGTTATAGTTCCTGCTATTTTTTTTTATTGTTTGAGTTTCCACAGTGTTATGAATAAAGCAAACATCAAAGAAGCATATGCACTCCTGAATCTCAGAATATGTATTTTGACCAAAAGTCTGAGCACCTGAACAAATTCTAATTAAAAGGACTTCCTCCAATGAAAAGGTCCTTAAAGACAGCAGGTCTGTAGGCAGGAGATCTTGATGCACATGAGACTATTCAAAATCAGGAACTTCCACCTGTGTCAATCTTCAGTTAGGGTTAACTCTCAGGTTTCTCCGAATCAAAAATACATTGACTAGGTTCTTATTGCAAACTCTCCAGCTTTGCAGTTCCTTCTGGTATGGAGAGTTAACTGTTTGCATTGCACGGCAGAGAACAGAGTCCAAATGGTGATTTCAGAACAGAACTTTTCCCCAAAGAAAGATTCTTTTCCTTTGAATAAGAACATTGAAATGGAATCGTGCTCTAGGAAAAGGCCATAAAAGACATACTGTTGTGCCCAGATGTATTTACTATTCATACACACCTTTATACATCTTGCCACTGTTCAAGTACAGACCTAGTTTCAATAGTACCTTCTGGCTCCTTTGTGCCTTTTTTCTCAACATAAAACAGTTGTAAACCTGCCTGCTTTGGCCAATTAATTTGTACTGTATTTCTGGACTGGAACAAAGAGAACCCGCTCCTCCTTCTCAGTTTGATTTAATAAAGTAAGGATATATGAGGCACACAGGAATCACAAAAGTCAGAGTGGAACAAGAGGCATGAGCCAAATTCTTCAATTGCAATAAGTCAGTGACAATCCAAGAGGGAAGCTGCAATTTATGCTAGCTGCAATTCCATAAAAACTCTTCCGTCAGAAATAAAATGACATTATTAGGCTACCTGTCACCAACATACTCAAAATTATATCTTATCAAACAATTTGTGAGCATCTCTGAAAAAAAAAAACCAGCATATGCCCACATTTGCTTATATTAGATCATTTGTATTATTTTATATTAATTATGAACAATTGTCTCAACATTGCAGAAGTTTATCAAGAAAGGCTAGGAAACCAAGAGGGTATGCTCCTGACAAAAGTCAGCGTGGAGCTCTTTCACCTCCCTTAAAAGTCCTATTTTGAAGTTTGGAGTTCAGAAGTTTGGCCTGGTCTTCAGTCCAGAAATAAATCTCACTCGCAAAACCCTACTGAATAGAACTGAGTGCTCCCAGTGTTGCAATAGGAATTTTGTTGCTCTAGAGAGAACTGACTCCTTACTGTTACCATGTGTATACATATGCTCCTCTGCATTAAAAACAAGATTTTTTTTTAAGAGATTATGATTTAGATTATTGTGTTTAGGCTGTGTATGCTATTTAAACTATGATGCATTTCATTTAATTCAGACAACTTCAACATAGGTACTTGTCCCTGAGTTAGACATATTAGTGTTGCATTGCTTTAGATTAAAATGATTCATTCTCTAGAAAGTTCTATTTTATTGATATGCTCTGCATGCCTCTTTCGCTGATGTCTTCTGCATTTCAGTCTGATAAATCCTGCCTTTGATCTCTTAGTTTCCCACAACGATGGGTAGTGAGACAGAGAGATGATCCAGAGAGCAGTTCAGAGCGATTGTGACTCGAGTTCTCCTTGAACGGTTCCAGTCTCCCTGAGACCATACATACTACAAGGGGAGCTAAATCATTGCCTGTAATGAAATAAACTCTTTTGAAAGGGAGCCTCACCTCATAAACCTCCCCCAGGATCCTCAGGAAAGTGCCTGAAATTAGGTGGAGTGTGTCTGAGCCTATACATTTATAGCTGTTAGGATTCGTGAACTTTTACATTGATGTATTTGTTTAATGATCTGGCCTTATACAAAATACAAGACACCTAAATAGTTTTGTGACTCAGTCTCCAGCATTTAATGTCGTCTTTACTGCACAGTGAAAGCAGCAGCTACTGGGAAATTCATGTTTGGTCTCAGCATCCCTGAGGATGGAAAGGTCAGGTCACGTACCGCAGAGGAGAGTAAAAGAAAATTACACCAAATACGAGGCCTCAACACTACAGTCAGTTAATGTGAGTGAACATAGGAAAAAAAAAAAACCTGCAAGGAAAAATGTTTGAAATCTTAGAGAAAGTTACTGAAACCTGTATCTGCATTAGCTTTCCACCAATATATTCACTGAAAGCAACTTCAAAAGTTGTAGGCATGAGAACTGACAGAAACTCACCTTTACTGCTGCACATAAAATGCTCATGTAAGAATCACTCATTTTTTCATGTCAGCTGGGCACAAAAGTATTGTGGGATTCAGGATGCCAATCGTAGCTAATCAAGGATCAACTAAAAAGTGTCTCATTTATTTCAAAAGAATGAGAGCACATAGCTCCATTTTCAAATGAACCCTGTCAAGACATAAAATAAAAAACTCAGAAAGACATCTGTCAAATAAAATTTTAATAACATATGAATCAGAATAAGTTGTTGCCTATTGTTTGAATATTCCAATAGTAGAAAGGAGGTTAAATTCAAATAAATTATTCATTGAGAATATTTGCTCATGTCTAGTATCTCTCTGTATAATTTAAACAAAAACAAAGGTGCACCACAGAATAAAATGAAGATTTTTAAATACTTCATTGAATCTAGGTGATGCAATTCTCCATCTCATTCCAAGATAATTATTAAACACTTGAGAAATAAATACTAATGCATAAAAAATATATTCAATTGGCAGACAGCAAATACATTATTTATTGCTTCAAGTTATTGATGAGCTTTCATAGCACATCGTCATTCTGTTTTGCTCTGTCACTCATGAGCTATAAGATCATCAGTAATTCATAATAAATAATGTATCTATAGTCAGTCCTTCAGGTAGCTACCCTTATTTATCTAGCTATATGTACATGCATATGCACTTTTCCGACACATATGCATTTTTCCAACACAAGCAATGGTCGGCATATTAAAAAATGCTGAATTGCAGATTTATAGGCGGAGAGTAGGAAAATAAATAAAATAAAATAAAATAAAATAAAATAAAATAAAATAAAATAAAATAAAATAAAATAAAATAAAATAAAATAAAATAAAATAAAATAAGAAAATAAATATTTTGGTGATGTATTTTTTACAGTCTTAGAATGAATTTTTAGATCAATATATAAACACTTTATGTATTTAACCTATTATATATTTTAGTTCCTCTCATATCTACTGTAAATCAAAATCACAATGAGATAGTATTTTAACACTTTTAATATAAGCAAAATGGACAAAATTAATTAGTTTAAATCATTGTGGATAACATCTCTGCAGTGAATACTTTTAAGCTCATGGAAAATATTGGAGAAAGCATAAAAATGGAAAATAAATTCCAAGTATAAATTCTTCTTATATAAATGACAATAGCACAAAGCAGACTAAATAGCTGCTCATGATTATCAGCAACAAACGACTGATTACAATACAGTAACATCATTTATAATAACAAGTAAATATCTAATAACTTTTTGTCTGATAATACAAAAGGTTCTGTATACTTGTGCTGAAATGCTGATGTAGAGTGATCTCTGACAAAAATTGCCTCCTATGTTTCAAACTACATCATATTTCAAAGTTCTACACAATGCAGCTATTAACTCTTTCTTCAGCTAATGAAGTAAAAATTGCGTTGGTTCATGTTAGTTGTGCCCTCATGTGAGTTAGTGCCCTCGTGGCCAAGAAGGCCAATGGGATCCTGGCCTGCATCAGGAGGAGTGCTGCCAGCAGGTCAAGGGAGGTGATTCTGCCCCTCTCCTCAGCTCTGGTGAGGCCGCACCTGGAGTACTGTGTTCAGTTCTGGGCTCCTCAGTACAAGAGGGACGTGGAGCTTCTCGAGAGGGTCCAGAGAAGAGCAACCAGGATGATTAAGGGAATGGAACATCTCTCGTATGAAGAGAGGCTGAGTGAGCTGGTCCTGTTTTCTCTGGAGAAGAGACGGCTCAGAGGGGATCTGATTAATATGTATAAATTCAGGAAGGGAGAATGCAGGGAGGAAGGGGACAAGCTGTTTTCACTGGTGGCCAGCGACAGGACAAGGGGTAATGGCCACAAGCTGGAGCACAGGAAGTTCCGTCTCCGGGTGAGGAGGAACTTCTTTACTGTGAGGGTGACAGAGCAGTGGAACAGGCTACCCAGGGGAGTTGTGGAGTCTCCTTCTCTGGAGGTCTTCAAAACCCGCCTGGATGCCACCCTGTGCCACATGCTCTAGGTGTGCCTGCTTGAGCAGGAAGGTTAGACTAGATGATCTCTAGAGGTCCCTTCCAACCTTGAATATTCTGTGGTTCTGTGATTCTGTATAATAGCATGGGTAACATTAATATGAATGATGAGCTGCAGTTTCAAAAAGCAACAGGAAGAGGCTTTTCTTATACACACTTCATCTTTGCAGAAATGAATTTCTGGGGCCAGTTTCTCTAATATTGTAAGCAGTGTGTTGAATTACATATTTTTCTGTTGTTTTATCCATCTTGTTTTGTATTTTGCTATGCACCATCATCTGTTGTAAATGACTCAGGAGAAAATATTAGGTACATAAACTAGATGGATTATTAAAATGTATAAGCAGGAAGAACATAAAGCACTGGTGCAGTTTGATTTAAAAGATTGTACAACAATGCAAACAAAATATTTCCATAGAGTTACACAATATTAACTTGATTGTGTAAGACTGTGATGATAATTTATGTAGAAAATTTTAGCAATACTTTACGTATATCTAATCATGTGTTTTCAAGAAACACAGCTTCAAGTCGGAGCAGAAGGAAAGAGGGTTTTGTAAAAGAATGAGGCCTAAAAGGGTCAACATATTCAATTTAAAGAAAACCTGACTTTTCATGCAAGTAGATATGTATATTTTGCATGTGTATGTGTGTGTTATGTGAAGAGAGGTATAAATGCCCAGAAGAAAATTTATTTACACTAAAAACCTGTTTGGCAAAAGAACAGAGAGGAATAAAATGTGGACAGGAATAAACTTGTTCAAAAAATAAGCAGGTTTTCAGAGGAATGAAGTTTTGGAGCAATTTTCTAGGAGAAGTAGTCTGCACAAGGAGTCTAACTGAAGAGGGAATTTGACAAATCGATGAATAACACCAGGCAGAAGGAAATGGCGCTTGATGACCCCAGAGACCTTTCCTGTGTTCTTAGAGACTACAGCATGATTCTTTCCCCATCAAGGTAAGTGCAATTGCATGCAGAACCTCAGGGCAGTCTCAGCTCCTTCCCACCTGCAGAAGACGGGGATGGAAAAGGAACCGTGGAAGCTCGTGACACTTCTTTTGCCAGTGCTTCAGCAACATAATGCAGCAGATGGGTGGAGGCGCAAGGCTCTCCTTATGCCCTGAATACAAAAACAGATAGCAGAAATAGATAGCAGAGCCTGTTCGCCCTGCCTAGGCTTCAGCCCAAGGGCCTTGTGCAGCACAAGTAGCTGCTCTTTATATGCAGCCTTGCCTGTAACGTGGACACGCAGTGACGGATGGTACCAGACCCCAAGCAAGCAGGAGGAGAAAGAAATATTTTAAAGAAGTGTCTAGAATGAAAAAGAAAATGAAATAAACAAGACCCCCAACCCGCTGACTCTCAGCTGCTTTCTCAGTGCCCCGCTTTCTGGGACCATATGGCTAATGTCTTGTCTTAGCAGGGCACAAAGTGCTATGCTTTTCTTTGTTGTTCTTTCTACATAAAGCCTATCTCTACAACAGAAAGATAGAGGTTGCTCCCCAAGAAGTAGCTTATGCACATATTACTTTCCCTTATTAAAAGAACCCAAGGTGCTTAAAGAAACAACAGTGAATCATGCCAGCTGAAATCAATAGGTATAGCAGTAGAATATGTGGAAATAAATAAAGAGCTAGCATGCCAGAAGTTATCCGTGCTTCCCACTGACTTCAAAGACAAACACTAGGAAAATGCCCAAATTAATTTTGTATGTGTTATTAAAGTTTTCCGTCATGCGAGGCAGAAGTATCCTGAGGCCTCAGTCCTGCAAGGAGCTCTCCTGCAGCACATGCATACAATCAGCAAGAATCAGAGCACCTCAATCCCATCATATGTAACTGAGGCCTTTGCGTGACTACTACTTAAGGCTCAGGACCTGTTATATGCCAAAAATCAGTAACTGAGCTCTGCTTTAGCAGAGTGCTGCAACACAGTTTCTACCTTTGGGCTTGTTTGACAGAGTGTGTATAAAACAACTAAATACGGCAGCAAGCCACTTAAGAGCCTCTGACCTTTTATTTTTAAGAATAAAATGAACAAGCTCGATTCCCCAAACAATCACATTAGCCTCCTTTTCAAGTCTAACATCTGCTACCATAGCCCAGTTTTTATTCTGGAAAGCTGCAGCCTGGAATTGTCTCAAATGTGTAGATTTTTTTTTGTATTGCGCTGAGACAGCAAGAGCCTTACCTAACCAACTGCGTATATCCATCACCTGCTCAGCAGCACTCGTAATTTGTTTACAGTCAACTGTAAGGAGATATATAAACTTCCCCAGATGAGGCAGATGTTGAATTTACACAGACAAGTGACAAATGAGCTCAGAATGAGCCCATACACAAGAATAGCCTACAGTATGCCATTATATCATGACATAAATATATGACAACTAGCTCTAACCAATGCCCATGGCAAATGTTCCCATGTGCTACTGCCATTAGAGTAATTTCCTATGTTGCAGCGTTTTTTCTTCATGTCTCATTCTAAAATAATAATGAACAAAATGGTACCTATATAGAAGGAGCAGACTGTAACATACTGTATGAGTTTCAGGACAACAGTCTGCCAACTGCAAATTTATCCCTACAGCAAGCTAATGCACCTCATTTCTTGTAGAGCAGCTTCCAAATACCAGTGATACATACCACCAGAAATACATGCAAACAGATACAGATCCCATAGTAAGTTATAAAAAGAAATAAACTATAATGTCCCTATATCTAGCAGTATACCTAGACTCAAACAGAACAGACGGACAGGATAACCTACCATATGTATCTGTAGATTAATACAAAGTAAAGCTTTAAGTATGTCTGAATAATAATATGTGAAGTCTTTTGTAAAATGAATGGACTCCGTGTAAGTGTTCACATGGGATGGGATCTTCATCCTGTCTAGCTGCACTTTCAATTTTTTGGAAGCATGAAAATCACTCTTATGCAGAGAAACAAAACCAAAATCCCCTATGCACAAGTGAAATCCTCTGTAAGTCCTCAAAATGAAGCTTATGTTGCAGAAGGCGTTGTGTAGATCTTGGGTTGATCCTCTGAAAGTGAAAGAATATCTTTGAAAATGAGGAAAAGGTGGCATCAACCAGGGTAACTTCCCCAATTTCTTCATGCTTTTAAAGGAGACGGGAGAGATCAAATCCTACTTTGAGGCTCTGATACTTCTAACATGCAACTTTGCATTTACCTCCCGTAGTCAATGAAATCTCCCCTCCGGCATACCCATACTCATGCAATACGAGGATTACAATATTTACAATGGGAGAATTACAGTTCTTCAGCTTGAAGCCTTTCCCTGTCTTTTACTATTCACACCACTGCACTATTGCACCACAAAGTTACAGTTTAGTTGAAGACCCTTGATAAAACAACTCACCTCTATTCAGAACAAACATTAAAAAAAATCCTTTACAAGAGAAAGCCGGAGCAGGAGTTGTTACCCAAATGCAGGCCAGCTAGTGGTGGTTAGAGTCTACCCAAGAGACTAATCAGATTTCTTTTTTTAAGATGAATCCAAACATCACATCATGAAGAGAAGATAGTAAGAAAACATCTAGACTGTTCTGCAAAAGCATGAGTGGTAAAAAAAAGGAGAGTTGTAAATTGCGTACTAGCTGGAAATGAGCTTGAACTGTAATCAAGGATTTTGAAGCATAGATTTGATTTTTAATGTGTTCAGCAGACTGAGACCTTGTCCCTATTTTTTTACAAGGGAAAAAGGAAAGCAAGGAAATGGCTTGGAATTGCCTCCATCAATTGTTTCTATCTCTAATGGATATAATCCACAGGATGAGGTCTTCAAAACCCGCCTGGATGCCACCCTGTGCCACATGCTCTAGGTGTGCCTGCTTGAGCAGGAAGGTTGGACTAGATGATCTGTAGAGGTCCCTTCCAACCTTAAATATTCTGAAATATGACAATTTTGGTTAACCACTTGGATCAAAAAAGTTAATGCTTTCTTCTCTGTCAATAAAATTATGTTTGATTTTGAAAATACACATCTATTTACTAAAGGCAGAGGAATTACAGACCTGAAATTGCAAATCAAGGACCCCCCCCCCCCTCTACATACCTTCTCTATGCTGGACAAGTCACTAGCTGGTCCTTGGTCTTCCTACTCTGATACCATGGAAACATGGTCATGGAAAGTGATTGGGAAGGAGTCACAGCACATTCACACACATTCTTATTCCAGATAGCAGGAGGACTAGGATTCCATATTACGCCCTAAGTAGTGTTTCCAACCACTCACTACAGATGTGACTAATTACTGACATTCACGCTGTGTATTCAGTGCAAATGCTACTTTTTATATAGGATTATTATTTTATAATAATGTACTAAATAAATATATATTTATTTAACTGTTTGTTTACAGAAAAGAGTGATGTAGTGTCAAATCCTGAGACCCATCCACAATAAACCATCCAAGAATCATTGTTTCTGCCACAGAAAGTCAGAAGATACACAGGAGCTGCACTGAAGTTACTCTGATAAAAAGTAGGAATTGCATTGAGGAGAAATGAATTTCATTATACCCTAACGCAAGTCAGTGTATGAAGCTATTTTCCCTTCAAGAATAATATAATTTACATTTGACTTCACATAGCCCAGAAGAGCTGTCCCACTTGTCAAGCCTATCTAGAGTAATTGAAGCACCTCAACACACTGCTATTTTAGATGCCCTAGAGTGTGGCCTCAAGCCTGTTCTCCAAGATGCCTTTCTGCAGATCTTCCCTTAGTCCCACATGGTATTTACTGTCCTTCTGAAGCTGTCTCAGGTACCTAGGGGCTTTAAATGATCTAGACACTTGTCTCTAGGCAGCTGAATCCCACCTATTGTGTTTTCCCTGTTAGGTTTTTTTTTTTTTTTTTTTTTACGTTGAGGCTGTAAAGAAGACAATAGTCTGTTTCTCTACCACTCTGGGATATGTTCTCTAGGAGAATTGTTGCTTCAGCTTAAGAACCCCTCTGTGTAAAAAGCAGCATAAAGAGGTCATATAAGAATTGAAAATTGGGCCAAAGAGAGTGTATTTTCCTCTGGATGCACAGTTATAATTGCTATTATGTTTAGGGAATTGGGCTTGATCACTGAATGGAAAACACTTTGCAGTTAAGAGGGTTGAAAGCATAACTAGATTTGAATAATTGATGTTAATTTCCATTTGCAGAGTAGACTATCACAATGCTGAATCCAAATGTCATGCACTGTTCTAGCCCATTCCCTCATTTCTTGTTGCTGTAAATTGCAAGGTAATGCTAACTGGAGGGTCTTGTACCAAATTGCTATATGGATCATATCCCATTATACTTCTGAGATCAGGAAGAATCCACTTTTGCATTATCGCTTGTGAAGCAAGTTTTCCCCCTCTTTGGCTATACAATTAACTTGAATGAAACTGAATGTAATGCCTTGAAAACAATACTAAATTAAATGGTAATGTACTAATCCATCAATTACAATGGGGCAACAAATGGTTTGAAATAGCTTTGTACAAGAGTTTCTAGTTGGATTAATAATATAATTAATGTTATGTACTCACCATTAAAGTAGGAAATAAAATATTGTTTTAGTTAATCTCTCTTTGTCATTGATGGGAAAGGGTAATGCAACCAAAATGAATATTCATTGCAGTTTCTTGTAATGCAATGCCTAAGTATGCAAGTATCGATTCAAAAAGAAAAAAATAATCAGGATTTACCAGCTATTACAACATAGTTGTTACTGAGATTTCTGTAGGTTTCAGAAATAGTGAACACATTCGTAACACCCTTATTTGTTCTAAAGGCAGTAACAGACACTTTAGCTTTTTACAGGTCAAAGAGAGATCTCTGGCTAATATTATAGGTTGGCAGCCTCAGTGTTCAACTAGTACACAGTTGTTTTAGAGACACTATCATAAAAACAGAAAAGTGTAAGAAGTTGGATGCAAATTATCTGGCCCGGTGTAGCAAGAGGGAGCAGAACAGTTTACATTTGAAAAAATCAAGGTAAGATGACTCCTGTCCTGATTGCTGTAACGCATGCAGTTGATCCTGCATGAATTTCCTACTGACATCAAGCAAATCTCAATAACTGTGTGAATCTGAAGGCATGTGCATGTGTGTAGTGTCCCTGTGCGACATACATGCAAAGGAATGAACAGAAACTGTTACTCTTCCTGATCTCTTCCATTAGATCCTGAATCTGATTGGAAAGAGAGAGGAAGGCCAAGGGAAAAGAACTAGGATGAGTTCCATCTCCCAGCACCCTTATGAGACAGATGTGCCCCTGGAGATATCTCCAGTGCAAGGTGGGCAACTCAGTATGTCTGGCACTATTTCACTAGTTATGCAACATTTGCTACTAACCTAAAGCAGAGTTATAAAAAGGGACACAAAGATCTGATTTTATGTGGCATGTGGGAACTTCATCCAAAGAAAGCTGGTTAGCATATGATATAAGCTACAGACCGAAAGATTTAAAGCCATCATCTATAAATAGAAAGTAGTGAATAATACGTGTATAGATATCATCATGGTATGTTGATAGTGACCTTTGAAGCAGGTATAAAAAAAATCTCCTTTTCAGTAAAGATTGCTCAGGAGGTGCCAGGGAGAAATGACTCGCTCCTGTATGCCTTTGGGCCAATGAACTAGAAAACAAAGGTATTGTCCTAGTTTCTCCTTCTTTCTAATTTCTGTCTCTCAGGTTTTGCCCACTGGCTGCATGGACGCAATTGTTTCTGAGCTGTGGAAAAGTGAGGAAATGGCAATTCTGCTTTACTTCCTAATGCTTACCCCTGATTCCAGCAAAGCACCCCATGGGCAAAGTATGCTCAAACAGAGTGGCAGCACAGAGTACAGGGGTCACAGAGCAAAAAGCTATCCTACATTATTTACAAGAAGTATTAGATAATATTTTTGCTATGGAGACACAAAGAAGCATCATGAGATCATTAAAGCCCTAAAGTGCATGTAAAACAGAAGGGTGTCTTTTTAAGAGGTTATCAAAGGATCCCACATGTGTATCAAGTCAACTCTAGATGAAGCAAAAAGACATATGTCTGTTAATATTAATGGAAATTGCAGAGTGAGTAGAAAGGCATTCAATTTGGCTGTCTCTGAAAGTGGAGAATACACATTTCAGCAATAGTGAGATTTTAACTTGTGGTTTAAGAGAATCTATACATTTCCAGTGGGAAGCATAGCTCATTAGACATCATGCCTAGTAATTTGCAAACATTTAGCATCCATCCGGGTAGGTTTTTGCTCTCTGTTACTTAAGGGGGAAGGTAGGTAAGAAAAATCTTCTGTTCTATATTGATATTAATCTAGTAAGAGAGATGGAAGAAAACACGGGATACCCAAAAACAAAGGAGGTGAGCCAGGTAAGAGGCCAAAATAACTACATGGGGCAGGTTTTCCACTGACCTTGTGCATTCTGTAATTTCAGTGAAAAGTGACTAGAAAGAAATTATAGAGAACTATCTTTCAAATTGGTGGTAGTTTGTATTTCCTTGTTGCTTGTGGAAGAACTATAAAAATGCAGAAAGTATAAAATCAAGCCTCCGTGAGATAGCTTGAATAAGGTATAATTAAGAGCTTATCTTACCCAATTAAGGTTTTATGTTGTGTTATGGCTGTGCCTAAGTATTTCACAAGATAGACTGAAGATGATGATCCTGGATAATTGGTGGCTATCTGTCTGTGCCTCTCGAAAGGAGGAAGAACTGTGTGAGAAAGAAAGGGTTTGGGGGAAGAAGCAGAGAAAAGCGAGTGTAACAAAAAGGTGTAACAAAAGGTGGGCGAAATTGGAAGGGAAATATTAGCAAGAGTGGGAGAGAGAGGAAGAGGAAAAAAATCATTTTGGAGCTGAATTGCTGGGGGACAGATTATTGTTGCTCTTTGATAACTGCTATTTTCCAAGGTGTCTTAACATCTGCAACAGATTTGAATTATTAAGGAAGTGAATAACTAGGCAAAAAAAATCATTAAATTATTAATGGATAAGTTTTAAAGCAGGAAAACACTAGTTCAAGGAGAAATCTGTTCAAGTGAAGAACACTGTCCCCCTTGGAAACCACAGCTCTTACTTGTACTGTTTGGGATATCCAGATAGAGCGAACAGGAATGTGAAGCTGGGAACAATCCTGCACAATCACCCTTTGCTATAATTTATTGACTGCTGTCATCACATGTGGCACTGCGCAAACACAGCCCTAGGGTGTTTATCCTCTAAATCAGACACAGATAATGGAACTCAGACACAAAATACCAAGGGAGAGCCTGAACCAGATGGAGATAATCCATTTTATATCACACGTGGATAGGACTTCCTCTTGGGCTGATTACTTCTTGCTAGAAGAGTGCTTTACTCAAGGATTTAATTGAAAAGTGGCCATCACTTCTACCAAGATAAAAAGCTTTCTTGGAGGAGGTGCAGAGTAAGTGCACAAACTGTGTACTGGGATGAAGCAGCATCACTCAGAGACCCCGTATGGCTACAGAGTTCGGCTGAGGTTCTGCATGCAGCACAGCCACTTCACGTTGTGACTCCCTGAGTAATTACTACCTTACAAGAAGGCTCTTCTGCGCCTGCTGAACACAGGAAGCAGGCCACGGTGACCTGCCACCTTGTTCAGGGACAGCTTTTATTTCTGTGCTTTGCTGCATTTTACCGAAGAGGAAAGAATAAAACTGAGCAATTCTGGCAGGCTCTTTTGTCTGCTCTGGCTGTTAGACTCACAGGTCTGACTGTGGTTGTGCACAGGAGGAGGAGGCCACAGTCTGACAAACACTGAATCGTTCCAGAGTACAAATTTTAGCAAACTTGCTGTCACACCTTTAAAATTATCATCAGAGTGCCTAGGTCAGACAATTACACTGTCTAGAGGACCAAGACCATGCAGAGGCTTCTGTTCACACAAGTGGCCTCACAGGGAATGTGTAAAGGGCAGAAAGTGCCAGCACCTCACATGAGAATATTTTCCATAAAACAATCACTCTAGGCCCTGATCTCAAAATGAGTGTGAGAAACATTTCCAGACAAGAATTTGAGATAGAAAATTCATATATCTACAGAAAACCCCAAATCACATAATCCATAAAGCAGTGGCCTTAAAATGTTCCCCTTCTCATACTCACCTGCACTCCTATTAATCTCTTCAAGTTCTGAAGGGCATGAGTTATCATTCTCTTTTTTTTCTTCTGCTTTATCATCTCTTTCCACCAATAACATCCCCTCTGCTTCCAAATTAGTAGTTTTTATCTCATAGTCTGAGACTCAGCTGATTAAATTCAACTTAAATTTTCACTTTAAAATCTGCTGTTTCTATTTTGAACCCAAAAGCTTTAACAGAAAGATTATTTCCTTTGTAAACTCTACTAAAAGACTCAGTAAAAGATATTATCTTTGCTTAGGAACATGTTGGATGGAAAATTATGCTGCTGAAAAATATCCTAGAAGGAAATTTCAGATTCACCATCATCTTTCATATTTATTTACCCCAATGAAAAAAAAAAAACAAAAACTATTTCAAATGTAAATATTTTCACTTGCTGAAATAAGCCACAGCATTCAGTTTTATTTCTTACATGGAGGAATCCCAGCTTCTGTACCATAATATACCATCTGCTCTGATGAGTTGAGCTTCTTTTCCAAATTACACCTTTTCTGATATAGAGTGACCACTCTTCATGTGCAAGTGCATAGCACTCCATGAGATTCACATGGTTATACATGTACCTGTTACATTTAAAAGTGGAATTCACCAACACAAAATGTTTTATTTCCTTTGGTAATTACTGCAATCTAGATTCCTTGAATTCTCATTCACATTTTGTCTATTTTGCTCTGCAATTTGTTTCAATGGAATGAATGGAGCTACTTGAACTCTAATGCAAGTATAGTGGAATTAGGCCACAGCATGAATAAAGTAAACACATTATTTTGTTGCCATCCTTTCTGTTCTTAAAAGCTCTATTTAAAATAGCCATCAGACAAAGAAGATGATGAAAAGGCGCAAAATGAGGCCATGAATAACAACACAATTCAGATTAAGAATCCTAACCTAAAATGGCCTTCAGAATTAATAGGCCATTCAAAGAAAAAAAGAAAACCCTCAATAAAAACAACAATTTATGTGAAATCCTCCCTTTCTGCCTTCAGTTTAGGAAGAGGGTTTTTTTTTTTTCCCCTTGGTTGCTGTCTTGCATGTATTTATGTGCTTCAGTCCATATCCAGGAAGAAAGAAAACCTATTGCACATACGAACATGTACAAAATGAGTCAGAAATACTGTCACAGTTATGGAAGATTAAGTCATTTTCAATGTGCTGTCCAGCTTTCTAATACTATTTACTTGTGAAGTCTGTAAAATGATACTGCAGTGCTCTGGAAGATTAGAGATTTTTCTCTTTGTTGTAGGGGAGCAAAAGATGCATACTCCCTGCTGTCACTTCATTGAAAAAGTTGTGCAATATTATAAGAATCTCTCAAAAGTTCTTCTCAAATATATGAAAGACTTTGTCCACCATAAAAACTCCTGAACAATTGCATACAGAATGCATTTTAAAATGATCTGTTATGTTTTATGCTGCTGTTTATTATTTTCCTTTCTGAAAATCTGTTCCACAAAAAAAATGTCTGTATGGCTTCTGTGCTAACAGACATTTTGTTGAAGTTGTATTGAATCCTATCTCAGAGAAGAGTGATATTTTTTTCTGTTAAAGGTGCTGGTATGATTTTCTTGAAGTACTTCATTTTCCTAAACAATTTTTGTTTGAATCAGACTCATAGTCTAAGTATGGGAATCTATTACAAAAAGAATAGAGTCATTCTCAGAAAGTAAAATATGAGATTCATTTTTTCATCATACTGAACTCTGTTTAAAAGCACACATGTGAATAACTGAAAAGCTGTGTTTGAAATAGGAAAAAGGAAAGAGGAATAAGAAACCAGATTGAATCTGTGAATACAATTTTTGTCCAAAGTACTCAAAAATACCAGATGGCCCCAAAACAACTTGACAAAGGAATTTGTTCACATTGAATCAAGAAGCAATCAATGGATAAAAGGTGCTCAGAAATCAAATAAGTGCTCATTCAAGTGCCACAAGAAGAGACACCTAAGGAAAAAACCTTACAAATGTGGTACAAAACAGAAGTCTGCAAAAGCTTGCATGTGTTGGTGCAAAAAGACCATATCAAGGCAACACCCCACCCTTACAGATAAGAGTGAGCTGCAGCGATGTTTGACTCTGCAAAAATGTACAAGTGTACAAACAGTGGAGTTCATGAAGTCAGTGTATGAATGAGACTTGTGAAATAAAATTAGTCTCAAAGGAGAAAATATCCTTTTTGTAAGTTAAGAAAAAGACAAGGCCTTGGTCTGCTAAAAATTTGCAAGGTGGGAAAAAAGTCATTGGAGACATTGCACATGGCATAGAAAAGGTCTTAACAAATTATAGAGAGAACCCCAAGAATTACCAATGCCCAAGTCAATTGGCAAGTTCTCCATCTTCTTGGAGTGCTGAGAAACGTAGAGCAAAGATAGCATCAACAAATTCACCATCCACCATAGCCACTTAAAAAGAGAGGGAGATGACACTTTTCTTATTTAAGTATACCAAACAAATACAGATATAAAATCCATTCACTACTTACAAACATAAATAACCAAAGGCATATAACGGATACTGAGTTTTCTACAGCTTCAGTGTCAGGAATGCCCTAGCCAGTGTAGAGGATAAGGCCTTGCAGAACATTGCGAATTTTGCTGCAAGGAGTAGGCTGAAAGATCTGGAAGACATTAGAGATAAACATGTTTAAAAGGAAAACAGAGAGCTGGTAGGGACTACAGTATACCAATGCGCATACATGCAAAGGAAGACTTCGCATATCTCAAACATACAGCAATATTTTGCAGTAAAAAATGATCCATAAAATTGATTTTTTTATTAGCAAAACCTAGAAAGGTGATCATTGATTTTTGGCACTGGTTGTAAGAAACTATTTCCACTTTTTTCTGAGTCTTACTTCATGATACATCAGTTCAACAGCTATTTTTCCTACACAATGTCCCTAAAATGGTGGGTATGAGTATGTAATTTTCAGCAAATAACATGTTTTGCCATAATCTGCTGAAAATCTAAATAGAAAACACTGAAAAAACCCTTTAACCTTGATCCATATTTAGTGCTAAGATTATAGTTTGGAACTATTGAAATATAGGCTGTAAGCTGGTAACATTTGGTTTAACTGAAGTCAGAAAATAAGAACGTTTACACTTCTGCGAAAGGCATCATAGGTTTCCAGACGTACAGTGAGATAGACAAGGCTAAACAAAACACTTGGTATGATTTGAAGGTGTAGATACTTTATTGTGGAGATATTTGCCAAAATGCCAAGGAGTGAGGAAGAATGGGAGCAATGTACCTGCCATCCTGACAGACACCAGAGACTGTGACTCCTCAGGACACAGAGACACTAGAAGAAATAGCACTGACGGAGAGTGCAAAGAGGACATCCATGTCTGTGAAGCCTGGTGCTTTGGAGACTCCATGAACATTATTAGCCAAGGGGAGGGGACCTGCCTGTGAAATTTCACCATTCCTAGTGCTGCTACTACATAGCATCATTGCACTCAGCTGCAGAAGGAAGGTGTGGGAAATTGAACCTTTATAAAGCCTTTGCAGGGGACAACTGGACTGCTCCAGCTGTTGGGCTGTTCAGAGCATTACGTCACACGATGGTGAGCTGCCAGACTCTGCATAAAGCAAAAGTCTGTCCCATCCCTGGATTTGAGGGATTATTTGACATATGTAATATTAGTGAATGGCTGGGGCACTCCCAGCATCAGCTTAGCAGATCAAAAGCATGTTTCTCTCTGCTAGTCAAGGACTCATCCTACTCTCCCTGGTCCGGAGAGCCAGCTGAGTCTGCACCAGGTTTGCTTGCTACGCCTTTGGTCCTTTAAAAAAATAGATACGTGGGTGTGTGGAGGGAGGAGCTGGTTCCCCTGACCAAGGAAGCCGCAGGAGCCTCCAGGCAGCATTATCAAGGGGTCCATGAAAGTTGGGAATCACCCTCCTGTGGTAGAAACGAGCTATTAATTTGCCTCAGCCATGCTTTGTGGAGCAAGAGCCAGAAAACACTCTCTGCTCAGCATTAACTGCAGAAGCAGAGCATTTGTGGCACACTGACTGTGCACCGTGAATGGACAGGAGAGATAGCAAGCCGCTTTGCTGGGCCATCTACTCATGCTCTCTATTCTGAGAAACTGATAAAAAAATATGTTGCCCACTTTGCTTTGTGGAGAAAGGTCTCATTCCTCTGGCCAGTACCAATCTGTGCACCGATATTTCCTTCCAGTAATAGAGGCAGCAAATAGTAATTATTAGCCAGTTATTAAGTGTGCTTGCGAGCTGAATCATATCTCCTCAGCAGCAAAATCTTTGTCTCTGTTATGTGGCAGGCAGACATTGTGCTGTAACAGGAATGAACCAAGTGTCAAGTAATACGGTATTCTTGTTACGGCTTCAGAACAGATGTCATTTTGTCATGGCTGCTGACATAATTTTGAAGATAAGAAGATTGGGAGATTTAGTTCACAACGTTTTAAAGCTAAACACAGACTGGATTAAAGCTTTAAAATTAAACATAAGCTAGATACAGTCTTGCAACATAGGATTATAACAACTATATGCCCTGAACACTTAGAAAAACATACTTTTTTAAATCAATTGTAGTTGTGTTACTAATATTGCTTCAGTTTTTATCTTACTTTCTCGTATATTATTAACCACTATTTACCACTATTTACCACTATTAACCACTATTTTCATAGAATAATGAAGTAGCCAGAAAATCTGACTCAAGATTGTTGTTTCAGGAGAAAAAAAAAAAAAGAGTATTAATAAAAAAAGTACTAATGAGGCCTGTTTTTTTTGGATTAAGGTCTATCGACTCTAATGTCTAGGATGATGCAAAATCTGGTGTAGGTTTTTCTCTGGGAGTAGTATTCTTAAACGAACACCTCTGTGTGGCTTCTCTGGTGTCTAGCATTGTATAGTGCATGCTATAGGATTTATTTCAACTGAGGATGTTACAGAATTTCTCCCCACCCAGCCATGTGTTTTTAAATAGCCTGGCAGGTTTAGTAACTAAAAAAACAATGCAATTCATTCAATTTTGATTGATTAGCCAAATGGTTTTGAATCTGTTTGGTGTGAGGAAAGAGACACTGTGAGGGAATATTGTCTCCCATATGTGAAGGGACAATTATCACTTAAACCTAATTTGAGTAGAATATTGCTTAAAACAGTATCTATTAACAGTTAGTCTATTTTTACGGTACAATTACAGTAAACAAATTAAAACTTGTTTACAATTTTATAATTAAAAAGAGAAATACAGAACATAATTTACATCATAATTAAAGCCACAGTAGGAATTTTTTTAGAGATCACCAGGTTAATCTGAAGTTACCCAGCTTGGATATGAACAGACCAAGAAGTATGAAGTTTTGGGCACAGTACAGATAAAGATAAGAAAGGATAGCCCATACTGATCTCTGGTATACCCTGACCAACCTATAGATGCTCCAGTTTAAAGTCTAGGTAAGCCTCTCTATCCATTTAAACTGATGTCACATTGTTGACTTCAATATAGACTATACACAAGTTTCTGTACCAAATTTTATTCCTGAAGTATATCAGGGTATATTTGTTGAAGACAAATCATCCGAAGAAAAGAAAAAAAGCACTCCACAGAAATGAGTCCTACCCATGAAAGCTTAACCTCTTATTTAGAAAAGTTCTATTCTGTGATTTTGAGTCCAAGAAAATCTTGTAATGAATAAATAATCTTAGCAAAGTCTTTTCATTCAGTCTGTATACTTTCTAGTATAGTTTCATGTAGAAAACCGTATTATCCTTTCATATAAACTTTATATGAAACCAGCATTTGTTTTCTGTAGAGGTTTTTTCATGCCTCCAGATACCGCAGCAAATTCCAAATACATCAAACTATATCACAGCTGGATCTTTTGAAACCAAATCAAGGTCTTTCAAAGCTACCAGAGTACTCCTAAGGCTTTGGATAGTGACTGTGCATGGTCTTATGGGAATTTTCAAGTCAAATTTTCACTTAAAATTCTTCTACTTACGGTATCACTGTTGAAAAAATTACTGCAATAGTGATACTTATAGTATCACTTATAGTATGAAAAATACTAGTATATCAGTATTTACACTATGGAAAAATGTTAGTAATCTATATAGTTTTAATATATTTTATATGACTTTCAAAGATAAACTATACATAAACATGCTTCCAATGGCCTGAACTGTTCATAAAACCCACAGTGAACAGATTGAGTCCTCTGACTGGCAAAATGATTTTTTGCCTCTTGTTAGACATTTTACCAACCTCTGCATGATCCTCTGACCACACAGTTGTTCTTTGCTCATGTTGACTTCTGTAGTGGAAAGTTCACTCTTCCTATTGCTTTGTGTCAGGACCTAAAGCTCAATGCTACTGCAGTTCAAACATTTTTTGCAAGTAACATGCAACTATCCTTCTCATACACAAACTTAGACTTTGAAAAAATGTCACATTAGCCAAGTCAGGCTGGTATTATACAGACTTAAGAAGTGGTAGCAAGTATTGAATTTTTTGTGGCTTCCACCACAAGAGCACCATATGCAGTATTTATTGCATGCTAGTTACATGTACAAGAATATTTTAAAACATCATTTGGAAGTTGGGGAGGAAGAAGCAGAGAAAGACAGACAATAACTAGTTGCATAGTGTCATCAAACACTTCAACCAGGAAGGAGAGAACTCCACCATTTCATATAGGAATGGTTTTATATTTCAAAACTGAAAGCAGTCTGATCTAAGTTAAGACAGGCAAAATGGGACATTCTGTTCTGCTTCTATCTTGATTCCTGATGTGCAGTCTTTGGGGAATGCACATTTAATTTCTGCAGGTATGACTGAGTATCCTGGGTTTTTTTACTGAACATTTAAAATAATTTGCAGTGGATTCCTGAACTCAGGCATACCACCTGGAGTTAGCTATCTAGTCTCAGGTAGGTCTAAACCTGCCTCCTGAATTGTCATCCTATCCTATGACTTATATTGATTTATAGGGATTTAACACTACATCATGCTTTTAGAGATAAAACTTACTGAATATGATAGTTCACTTACCACAATTTGCTGATGCTTATGCGAAAGGATCTCTTACAAGGTCTCAAAAGAAGTCATATACATGTAGAAAAGGCACGTTTGAGACCCGATGCAAAGTCAACCTCACTGATTCTGTTTAACCTAATAAAAAAAACACTAGCCACAGTCAGTCCAACAGAGGACATAAGTCACTTTTCTATTGAGGCACACTGAGATTTCCAAAGTGTGGAGAGGGCAGAAATTTCTTTTCTTGTTTTGTTTTGTCTTTCCTTTTCATTCTTTCCCTCTGAAATATTTGCCTTAACAGCACTCTAAATACACTTCCTTTCTAGGGCTTCACATTCTTGAAGAAAAGCAGTATTTGCTCTCAAATGTATGTCCATGTCTGTGCATGGAAGATTCAAATATTTAGTACCCTGGTACCCTATAGCTTGTTAGAATTCAATGTACATCAATGTATTTTAGATGTCAACACCTTGTCTATCTTTTTACTAATGAAATATTAAGTGTAGAGGTTTTTAAGCTTGAAAGGCACTGACTTTCTTTTATGGTCTTTGAGAGATAGAGGACAGGAGGCAAATACACATTTGTGTGAAACACAAAATGAAAGAAGTTATGTTGTCCTCAGCTCTATTAATTCCTACAAGCAACTACCATCCCTCCCATGTTCACCACCCAAGTAAAGCCTTGTATCCTGAATTTTAATTCATGTATTTGTTTCTTCCTATTGATTTCCTGCTATTGAATTTTCAGAAACACGTGAATTAGAGAAGCTTGTAGCTATCATTTTACACTCAGTCAGATAAATGTTTAAAGGACAAACCATGACACAGTGAAAAAATGGGTTTGCCCCTCTTTTGATTCTCTCCAGCACAGAATGACTGAAAATGAGAATTTGTTATCTTCCTAGGTTCTATTTATTCCGCTTTGGTCAGAAAACTACTTTTCTCTTCAGAAAAACAGATAAAACTCTGAAAATCAAAGCTCTACAAACTTGTTACACTGTGCAGTATACAGGACCACTATAAATAGCCACTTAGGGTATTAGAAGTGTTTACAAGTATAAAAAGAACCAATTAGAGTCTAAAGATCTAACACAAATCAAAATGTTTGTACCGACCTCATTGTTACCCTGCTTTGCAGCTTTAGCAGGAGGACTGTCAGCTTTCTTTATTGTGTGTAGCTCCTTGCACGAATACTCATGCATAGCAGAAAGGAAAGTGTGGCCTACTGTGCTCTGGCTGCTGGTTTACTCCTTCCCCTTTGCTTGCCTTGAGCATGGCTATGTTCAGCCAGAACAATTTCCAGATCCCCAAGGTGGGCAGGCAGGGAGGAAAAAGGAGAATCACTTCTACAGAGACCAACAGAAGGATGCAAAAATACATCTCAGAAGAATAAACAGAATGCACACAGCCAAATCTTCAAGTGACACAATGCAAACCCTTCCTGGAGACCCACTTTAACGTATGTTTTTTATACCTAAGAAAACTAGTAAATGAGTTTGGGCTTAGAGAAAAGATGATCCTCTTTGCAATGATGCAAGAGGCAGGAGGTCAGTTTTATTCAGCAGTTTTCCCATGTAAAATGCTCCAGGCTTAGCTCCAGAAAAGTTTTGTTTTAGAGTTGTTTTCCCTTGAGAGAAAATGGGTTGCAGACCCACCTTGCATCCATGATTTGCTTGAAGTCTTGTCACAGGAACAACTGAGCATATGACCTCAAATGCCTTTTTTTTTCCCTCATTATTACTCATTCATTTTGCAGAGTTTCTGCTTTATTAAGAAAATATTATCTCCCTATTATTATTTTATCACTAAACAAGACTCTTTTATTTGGAATCGTGAATTTTCCTCCATTGTCAGTCTTACAATCAGATGCCAGTTTTTGACAGACTGAAGTGGTACAAAAATCTCTAGGGAAAAATTCTCCTTGGTAGGAATTAGCAGAGAAAGTTGAAGTCTATTCCCCTGAATTTCTCACAGGGGAGTGCCTCAGGGAACAGGAGACCAGTATCAGGGGTAGGAGTGATGCTAGTGAGCATAGTACTGTTGCGTCCTAGGTAAACAGTGACTTCCAGAACAACCTGTCCCAGAAACTGGATGCAACCATACTGATGCCCACAGGCAGTTTTCCATATCTAGCGGTACACGGAGCTCTTCTTTTTTTTTTTACCACAAGTATTAAGCCAAGTAATTCTACTGATGGTGAAGAGAAAGAAACGTTTTTCTTAGAAAGTGACATGGTACTTAAATAATGACACTCTTTTAGACTGAACATTTGAGATCAAATGTTTCTGTTTATTTCAAAATTCAAAAATTTCCACTGTCCATACAGCAAAATCTATATGTTTTCATCACTTGCCTTTGTTTACCTACAAATACATTCACACAGAGTGCATGGCTATGCAATACGTCATGCAGCATATTCATTTTCCCCTCTCCTCCCTATTGTGCTGTAACAGACAGAATACAGGTGGCCTCATAAAAGAAAGCATAAAAATGACAATCATTTTTTTATTGTAAAATAATCCACACTGTCAGATGTACCACCATCTGTGTTATTCAGTAACTACTGCTCTCTGCCTGCTGCCACGAGCATGGGTCCATTGTCGGAGAAATTACAAGAGGAGATGCTTGGCTTAATGAGAGAGCTTGAAACTGGGCCCAGAGTCGACTGCGACACAAACCCCAGAGCTGGACTTGTGTATGTATTCAAATGGTGTCTCCCGCTGCTTTACAACTGTGGGCGTATCTGAAGGGAGCCGTCTCCACTGCCTCCTTGTCAGTGACCAATGTGTTAATGTAACTTCCAAGGCCAGAAAACGCTTTGTGGGGCTGCGAGAGGAGAATTAAAGATCCCAGTGACTCAAGCTTGCTGAAAACATTCACCTCTGCAGCTGTCATTGCTGTGGCATTCCAGGAAAAAATTCTTAGCAGAGAGACTGTGCATGAATTAGGCATCAGACCTGTAAGCCAACTTTTACAGAATTGCCAGAATCTGATTATTATTGGGTGAATCCTCATGAGAGAAAACCTCTTTCACAATTTGTGGCACATTATCTTTCCATTTTCAGTTACCATATTGCTTTAAAATCATGCCCTAATGAATGCTGGTCAACATTAACATAAAAATGAACATGCTTTGTGCAGAATAATAAATAAGAGAACATTAAGACCTTTTATGCTTGTAGTAGGGTCTTTGTCTTATTCCCTTTTCCCTCACAGCCTCAAGTGCTAATGAAGAATGCTTTCTAATAGGAAGAAAATTCTGGCGGTATAATTTCCAGTGGGGTAGTACCCATTTTCGCTTTATTCTAGGCAGTTGAGAATAAGAAGTTATGAAAGCTACAATGAAATTAAAATATTGGAAGACTAAAGCAAATTTCCATCATTGTAACATTTTAGCTAGTTAAAAAAAAAAGAAAAAAAAAGGAATAATTAACTTCAGGAGAAAGTACAGGTTAGTAACCATGTCTTGTCGCTTTTGGCCTATTTCTACATACACATTCACAGTTCAACCTGCCATCTACTGAATCACAAATAAAACCTGCCAGATGGACTAAAGATTGGAGGTAATGATTACAGATTAAACATGGACTAGGCAGGGTCCCTGTTGTCCCATTTTACCCATGAAGGGCCTGACAAAATGTAGAAGGGATTTCTCTAAAAATGCTGCCTCAGAATTTTTAAATATATTTTTCACAGACATGACATTTTGACATATTTTTATCAATTAAATCATAGTGAAGAGGAGCAGAACAGTTAAGCATGTCTTAACAGTCAAGTTACCTACTGTGCTTCCTCCACAGTTTTGTATAATTTTCATATCACTTCCTAAAAAGCCTTTGTCCTTTCCAACATACTCCCTGTCCATGATAAATCTTATCTACATTCCTCTCGTCCATCTCTGAAATCTTGAGCAATCTGAAGCTGTTTCATACCTGTTAGCCACCACCAGCAGGTTTGCTAAGGCAATATTTTTACATTACATTACAATACTTTAATATTATAATAACAAGATGATAATAATGAAATATAATATTCATTTTTTCATTGGTCTGAAAGTTCATGAGTGAAAGCTGAAGATTGTCCTACACCAAAGTTATGTCTTTCAAAGCTGACTTCTCTTTTTCACTCTCCATCCAGCTCTAATGTGTCAACAGAATAAGGCAGTATAGCTAGACAGACCTCCCTGCAATAGCCACTCTTAAAAGATGTCAGATTTAATCTTACAATCATGACATTAATTTCACTGACCTTCTTGCTTTTCAGAACAGCTGAAGTTTTCATTCACTCAGGCTACTATTAAAAAATATTCACATATATGCTAGAATCATAGTAATACATCAACATCTCTTAGAAGTATCAAAAGATGAAGAAATAAAAATCCAGAGAGCTCAACAAACCTTACAAACCATGTCCGAAATGACAAAAAGGTACTACCACAGTAGATTGTAACCTTGAAAGAAGGATGAGCCAAGAACATAAATAAACATAAAAAGATCATTCAAATTCTAAAAATAGTCTAAATAGATATAAAATATCCATGGTATTACCTAAACATTTATATTTGATGGTTTTGTCTGTCACAATCTTTCCTTCCTTTTAGTGCTAGGAATTAGAAAGAAAGAAACAAAGATCAGACAAAAGAAACACTAAGAGAAGAAAGATGAAGAAAGATAAAAGCATAAAGCAGAAGAGTAAACTGTACCCTTTTGGATTTAGAATTACATAAAACCCATCGAATTTAAAAAGAATGAAAAACTTTGTTAGAGTTTTCTGAAAAAGAAAAGTAATTTTGGTTTCAAAAAATGTTGGCCAGCTAAATGTAGTGAATGTAGAATCATAAAGCCAGTGTCTTTCTCTGATACAGTGAAAGGAGATTCTTGGCTTTAGGAGCTCCAAGATATATTTCCTTTAACTTACATATTGTTGTACTTTATCTATTCCATCTTCTTTTATTTGTTTCAAAAATGGCTCTTCATCTGTATTCCTACTGGAAGAAAAAGCTTATGCATATAGTTGTACTTTCACATTCTTAAAAAGAAATTTAGTTATTTTAATTGAACTGCTGGTAAATCTGGAATATATTTTAAATAAATTTAGCTATAAGAAAGACAAAAAAAAAAAAAAGGCTAATGAGAACTTCACCGAGCATGAAAATTAACTGTGGTATGTTAATTGAGGTTGAATTTGAAATGGAAAATGGACTCTCATAGAGCTTCAATTACAAAGATGGTACATTCAGTTCAGCATAATAATAGTGTTCATTCTACCACAAGCTGAAAATTTTATTGAACTCAAAAGTCAAGGATTATCCAGAAATATAGGCATCACACCACACAGTGCCTACCGAGTACAGGTCTTTCCCAAACACTGGTCAGAGGAATGTATTGTGATGTTGAGAGAGGGTTCATAAATAAACCTTCGTTGCAAACACAATATTATAAATGTATTCAATTTTGGATCAAATTTGTGTCAAGGTTGCCTCTACTAGCAGTTCTTTTTCAGAACTGAATTGACAGTTTGACTGAGTCCATAATTTCCACAGTTTCAGTTTCATGATTTGTCACGCAACACTGATTGGCGTAGCCTATTGAGAAAGTCCAGGATTCTCTAAACGTCTCAAACTTCATTCTGTGATTTGCAACACATATTTTGATCAACTGACATAGTGTCCAAGTCGCAAATCATTCTTTTCACTCACAGGAAGGAAAATATTCTTAATTAACAATAAAAGGACAAAGTTCCTTCTTTTTTGATTTGAGGTTTATATTCTTGTCTTTGTGCCATAATATTTTTTTTCTTAATTCTTCATACATATATGCATAGCTTATTGCATTGATAGTGCAGACAAAGACAAGAAAATGTTTAGATGCTGAGTGAAAATTCCTTCTCAAACCTCAACTATTATTAAAACAAAGAGCTGTTAAGCAACCCCGCCCCGTCTCCACAGAAATAACTAAGAAAAAAGGGTAGCTGGTACCTGGCAGAGCTGGCAATCTAAATGGTTTATAAAAGCTCAGTAAAATCTCTTCTAAATCAGAACAACTTGTATTGAACATGATTTTGTATGTAAAAAAAGATTTACCAGGCTCATAATAAAGACAAAAACAGTGGACTATAATGAAGATTGGCAAGAAAAGTAAGGAGGAAGAGCAGAACGTAATGGAACAGAAAATAGAGAGTCTGAAACATATAAAAGCCTGAGGTTAGCAGAAAGAGAAAAATAAATCTAGTTTCTTGCGAAAATCTCTCATTTCAGTGCTCCCTTCTACCACTTACAACATAGTAACGCAGCACCCCCAAACTTTCCTTCTAGATCCTCTCTTTGAAAGTTGTTCCTAGAATCTTATTAAGCATTGAAAACTCAACATTATCTGGTGAGTTATTCAATTACCAACCTTACAAAGGTATTGTTCTGTATTGCTCCATTACTCTGCTCAGTTACGTATGCTTCTTTATTTTTTGTTCGGGAGCTTATTCCTCTTATTTAGATTCCTTTCAGTTCATAGACTAAGAGATCCTACATCATCTACTTTAGTGAGATTCAGGGTAATAGCTGAGACTTCTCAATTCAAAATCCACTTTGATGTGGATTTTTCGTCTTGCTCAGAAGTCCACAGATGGCGAGCGTAAACAGTGACAGCATGAAAAGACATGAGCAACCTGGCCAATGCAAGCAGAGCTGCTTCTTTAGGAGATAAAATTTATTCTCCTGTGCCCCAAAGACAACACTGAAGAATGCTACTAGAGCTGTGGAGTAGGCAAAAGGGATGGGGAATGCCAACACTCCCTCTTTTAGCTATTTTCCATCTGAGTTATTGTTTGACATTCTGTTTTGTTCGTCAGGGAGTGCTCCATTTTGGACTGAAAACCAATGAAGTCAGAGGTACTGCATGCTGCTGAAGCTATTATTCTTACCATCTTCCATCTCTGCTTTGCTTACTGCATATTACTGCAACTCTGACCATGAAATTCCCAAGTCATACATTGGCAGCAAACCTGCTTCAGGATTTCTACTTTCTTTCTACTACGATAGTTTCCTATGCCTGTTTATTTAATGCATCACTTCATCCTTTTGGTGGGGACAGGTTAAGTGCCCTTCCTTTCCATTATGCAGCCAAAGCATATGACTCTTCTTCCATAATTAAATACCTGCGAAGGAAGCAGACAGGAGGAGCAAAGATGGACGCGTCGGAGCACAGAGGAGCGGTGGTGGAGCGGACACTCAGTGAGGTGGCCCATTCCAGGGTGAACGTCCTGCTGGGGAGCAGCCCGAGCCCTTCGAGGGGGACGTGTAAGTGCTGTGGTTGGGCAGAAATGACAGTGCAGTCAGTATTCAGATGAGATTTCTCCAGCCAAACAGAGTACTAGAAACTACATAGCTGTGAAATAAGTATATGGTCATGGGTCATTAACTCTACAGTATCTCTGTTCTCTATCTGATGGGGGAAATAACATTTGACTGCAATTTTGAAGAATGTCTGTGGCCAGGGAAAGGTTATATTTTGTATTTGCCAGATCTTTTTTTTTTTTTTTTTATTTGTTTTCTACATGAAAAAATGTGTAGAATATTCCTGGCTCAGTGACTACTCAAGCAAAGCTCATCTATTTTTCTTTGTGAGCAAATGATATCATGTGTGTATGCTTTTCCTTGGGTTAATCTGAGAGAGAAAGGGACAAGAGAGCCAGTCCTCTTCCTGCAGGCTCATCTGGGTATTGCTGACCATGTCTTTTGTCCAAGCACTACATCTGCCAACAAAGCTGTTCCTAGAGCTATAATGAAACATGCCTTTCCCCTGACTAAGGGACTTCTGGAGTTAGCTTTAACTTTCTTGAGTAAAACAGTTCTCCTTTTATAGATATATCTAGCATAGTGGAGCCTTGTCCATCATGATCTCACTTTTAAGTACTTTGCAGCCAAATCTGTATTTTGGAGGATTAAAATTTTCATCCAAAGAGACAGAGACTTGATGACTTCACACTCACAGTGTGGACATCATGCTGTATGATTTTAATTTATTGGCATTTGCACCTCATTATAATTTAGTTTTCATAGGTTAGTGAAAATAAGGAGAAAAAAAAAAAGAGCTACAGCTTAATCACTGGAATTTAAAGTTTCTGTCTGTTCTATCTCAAGAAAGTGAATAGTTGAAACTCCTTAAATTTCCTCTTCTACACAAGTTTGGACTAATTTCCCAGCCCTTACGGGGTCTCTTATTGCTATTACAAAACCTCCATTTCTATTTGGGATACTGAGTCATACAAGCATTTCCAACTCCCTTATCTCCCCTGTCCCTCAGAGGAAGGAAAGCTCCTTTAGTTCTAGAGGAAGGGCAGTATTGCTACAGAAATTCAGCGTGGCAAAAGTTCCCCAAAGCAACTCATCAGTACACCAATGAAACACAAATCTTCTCCTTATTATTAGTCCAAAATAACAATCAGTGTGACCATTTTTAATGTCTCCAGCAGCACTGAACTGGAACTTCGCTCACCATCCATTCCTGTCAATCACTATAGCAAAGCTATGCCTGAAAGCAGAACTGATTCTGCTCAGCATGGAGGTTGAAAAATTCAGCCACAAGGCATTTAGAATTAATATGCTACCAGAAATGACATTAAGACAGTGAAAAGTCCTGACAAACAAGAGTAAATAAATTTAAAGCTGTGACAAAAATATGCTCCTACACATACTTACAGGGGAGTAATGGACTGGATATTGTGTGACTTTCTAGAAATACAGGAAAAGCTGCTTTGCCTTTAAAGGGTCAGCATTATACACAGATATTTTACAGTAAAGCCCTAAAAACAAAAAAAAAAAAAGCAAAAAGAAATCTTCTGAAAGTCTTGGTTCAGACAACACTTGCAACCTGTCAGATCCCTGTTCACTCCGTAATACGGATAATTTTGAAAACAGAATTACGAGGATAAAGCATTGAGTCTCTAAGCCCAAAGATATTCACAAGCAGGTCTTCAGCCCTGTTCCCTTGTTTCTGTGCTCAATGCACACCACTCTCTTTGAGCCCAATATGCTGAATAATTGTTTCCACCTGGTATTAGTTACATCTTGTATCCTGCCCTCTGGTTAAGACAAACGCAGCCCAGACCCTAAGTTTTCCCTTGCAAGCCAGCCTCTTACTCTCTGTTTGGAAGAAGTTACATAAAACCCTGCCCTCCAAGAAAAGGGGCAGAAAAGGAGAGAAGGAGCTGGCAGAAACGACCATCCTCATGCTGCAGTATTTGCTGCAAGGGTCTTGCTCTGCTGTAGAGGGGAGCTGCTGTGGGGCAGCAGGGCTGGGGCCATGAAGGTGCATAAGGCACATTGCCCTGGAAAGAAATTGCCTCAGGGTATACAAAAATATTCTTTAATGGTCAGTCATCCTTAAGATCCTCAAAGAAACATGGTCTGCAAACTAGAATCTGTAGCATGTCTTCTCCTAGGAATTCAAAGAAGAATGCCCAAAACATAGCAGAGATCCCTCAAGTTCACTCCTCTTCTTGATCTCCATCTTTAGGATCTCTCTACCATGAGCTACTGAGCTAATAAAAGTGGGTATTTTTATGCTTAACTTTTGCAGATAAACAAACAAACAGAGTCATTTTCTGGATCACATTTTGTGCAATATATCAAATTTGAGTCTGAATAACATTTTTTATGGCTGAGTTATGAAGCTTGAGAAGCAGAAGTCATAATGGGAATGATGACAAGGCCCTTATTCTGCTAATGATAAAGTCCTTTCAACCACTTAAAATAAGACTGTGGCATAACATAAAACACTGAACTGCCGCAGCAGACAGAAAGACTGAGTGAACAGAAATCTGTACAACCCCATCATTAGACTCAATTGCACACTCTAGGGTAAATATTTTAGATGATATGAAGGGGTTTCAGCCTAGTGCCTAGTGACATTAATGGGACCCCACATAGCTAAATCCCACCATTCAGCTATCCCCCCTGTACAGCTCTGGTAATTTAGCTAGGGGATGTGACAAGACTTGGCCTCTGTTGCATCAGTTCATACCTACACTATTAAGCTCAGACCAGAAGGCAGATATTGTCAACACAACTGGATTTAAATTAATGATATATAATTCTTATACCACTGCACCTTATTGAGATTAGAAAGTGTTAAAAATATTTATCTAATTAACTAAGCAAAGATGTATTGGAGCTGTAACAGTAATCAGCCCTGTATATGGCACATGAGTTCATGCATGGTGTTGTTATTCACGGCTTATAAGGCTTTTTAGACTTTCAGATGACATGGTAGCTCACACCCATTTAATAATTATTTAGGAGAGCAGCAAATGATTTTTTTTCACCAAAAATAAAATAATGCATGACTTTTAAAATTTTATTTCATCAATCTATCCCTCAGACATTTTTTTTCTAGCAAGAATTGCCTACTGAGTTTTACGAGGTACGGATTTGGCACACGTTACACAGACTTTTAAAAGATATCTTAAACTTTGATCTTATTTTGTGTTATCTTCTGTGATTTATAGAGTGTATCACATTTTTGCAGAACAGACAAAATCTTATATTTTAATATTTCCAAGTCAGTTTCTTTTTAAACAACCTTTTAAGATGACATTAAATTCTATTTTAGCTCCATAACAGTGAAGAGGCTATAAAAATCTGTCTGGGTCAGTACAGAGAGGCCTAAATCCAAGAAAGCAAAGGCAACATAAACAGTTTTCAAGTATTCATGAAGGATGAAATTAATTTGTTTCTGTAATCACTAAACAAAAAAGTGTCAAAATGTAACAGTTAAAACCATTACCTATAAGCACTGGTAATCCACAGAAGCTGAAGTTCAGCTGAAATGAGATAGAGGATTTGTCTATTGAGGCTGCTTTTTTATCCATGCCAGTGGACTGAAAAAAGAGCGGAAGTTGTCCATAGTGTGACCACTCTAATGGTTTAAAACCGTTTGGGAGGGGTATATTTTTCCTCAGCTATGCAATAATGCTGTAAGCCTCAGTAGCCTCAGGTGATCCCATGAAGAAGAAGACATCATGTGAACTGAAGAGACAATGATCCTGTGGGATTTCTAGACGGTGGGAAAATGGTCCTAGGCAAGATCAAAAACAAACCAGGAGCAAAAAAGGGTAGAGAAGTGACTTGCTTGTTCTGCTTTAGTTACTTGATGAGGTTAATATACAACATTTGTTAATCTTGTCGAGCATACCTGACAAGACCAGTACATATATATCTGAAGGATTCTGAATGTGTTTAGCATCAAGAGATTACTTGTCATTTAGTTATGCATCCAACTCAAAAGGATTATTTTAATACTGATATCAATATTTGTTTGCACAAGATGAGTGTTTCCCATACTGTGACTATAACTGAAGAGCATATCCTCTTCCCTAATGCCAATACCATGCCTTGTTTTCATTTAATGAAAACCATCATTGTAAATGTTTGCTATAAATATAATTTGAGGTTCTATTATGAAGGCTTGAGGGGTGAAGAGGAGGACTTGTGCCGTGTTGTTCAGATCCAAAAGGAGATCTGCTTGATCAGAATTACTCTTCCAGTAAATGTTTTTCTATCAGTTTTTATGTCATGAACGTAGCAAATTATAGAGACTGATTTACCCAGCTATGGTAGTACTATCCAGTTATCAAACTTGCAACAGCGATACAAGGATTACTGTGTAGAGAGGAAGAAAGAAAACATGAGCTTTCTGCTGAGAGCAAAGAATATGAAAACAATATTCACTCTGTGCTTACGATGCTCACCACTCTTTATATGACACATAAATAATAAATTAAAAAAGACAATGACATATAGTGACAATATCAATAACAAAATGTGATCAACTTAGAAAAAGACATCAAAGCCACAAAAAAAAATCAAAAGAATGAAGAAACAGAGAAGCAGAATATCTGTGAAGGTGTAATAAATATACCTCGGTATCACTTATTTATATCTGTACATCTTTTTATCTATAATAGATATCTGTTCAGCACCTATTTAGTGCTGAACACTATTTTTGAAGATATTAGGAATGATCCAGGAAAGGTTTTCTGGGAAGCTGGCTGTGCTCTTGAGTGCAACTTCCCACTGCAGACACTGTGTCAATGTGTTTTGCAGATATGCTCATGACAAGCTGTGACCTTTCAAGAAAAACATTTTAAATACTCTGTTAAAGGGGGTAATGAGTGTCAGTAGTTCTGTAAACATTTTTACAGTTTTACTGAACACGTTTTCTGAAAATTTACAGTGAAATCCTCTTATGTTTTAGTTCAGATAAAGCATTAAATTCAGATTCAAGTAAAGGTCAGCTTCCATAGTCAAATGAAACTGTAATGAAAATATGTTCTGCTGAAGAGTGGAATACTCCTTTCAATATTCCACATCGTACGTCTCTTTAAATTAGCTGTATTAAAATTACAAGCAAAAAGCACCCAGTAATCCTTTAACTGTCACATAGGATAAAGAATTAGAGAAATGTGAATTAGAGGATTAAGACTGCAAAACAGCACCAAGAAGAATTATAACCAACGTTGTGATGGTTTAAAAAGAAGCAGAGGCTACACTGACGTGGATAACATACAGATATTCTAAGATAATATATTTATTGAATTTTACCCAATCAATTTTAGAAAAAAAAGTAAAATATTATGAAGAATAAGGAGGACCTTCCCTTAAAATTCCATAGTATTTGCATTGTCCTAGGAGTGTAAGTATAGAGTCTACTTTTATTCACACTTATTTTTGATGAACTCTGTATGAACTGCTCTCGCATAGTGAGTTTGATGAGTTTTCTCAAGTGAGAACTTGATCCAGATTATTTCTGAATGTGATTCAAATTTAACAACATTAAGACTGCATTTTCAAGACCCTACTTAAAATAAAATAAACTTTAAGACAGCATTAAAATATTAAAAAAAATGCTGTGTATCACACAGCTTTATGTATTAGTGATAAAATCATATCTTATCCTTGCCTTGTTCACATGAGCTTCTAACAAAGCCACACTTAAAATTTCTAAGAATTAAGCCTTTATCTTCAATTTTGGAATCTAATCAAACACATTTTAAAAGTTAGCTGTCACATTACTTTTCATCAGAGATACAGCCACTGCACCTTCACAGCGATTTGCTATTAGAACTATCTGCCTTTTTGTTGTCCTTTTGCATTACTATAGATTACGGTTCTCTTCAGTTTTAAGGGTAGCTCAAAAGACAGCGACACTGATTCAAGTAGGCATGCACATCATTAGAGTTTGGAAATTTTAAGCAGACTTGGAAATTGAGGGAAAACTATGCTTTAGGGCCTCCAACCAAGATCAAGATTTTGATCATATTTGCGTTTTTATAAAGCCAGAAGGGTTTGGTTGAGATTCTAGACTTTCTTATGCCAGCAATTTTAAAGTTCAGTGTCTAAATAAATCCACAGTCAGACAGAAAACAGAATTCTTCTAGGAAGAAGATTAATATGCAAATATGTAATAATATATAAATAATATATAAAATATATGAAAGAATAGTATATAAAGGAATATAGGACAAGTATATAAAGGAAGAATAATATATAAAAAGGATATTTTATGTATGTAACTGAGGATAAAATGAATCACATCACAAAAAGTGCTATTTCCTCTCCCATATGAGGAGCTAGTAAGCACATGGTTCTAGCTCAGCTGTATTTGAGATCAGACGCCCGTCACACATGGGGTATCCATCACAGCAATAACAAAATCCAGGGAGATAACACAGTTCTTCCTGTAAAGCATTCACATCATCTTACTAATTAAAAGAGGAGAAAGGTATATGTCATCCGTGTATCTATATGCCCAGTTTTTGTAAGGTTGTGGGCTGAAAACAGCAGCTGGAATGAATAATTCTTCTAGACAAGTTTGCCTTCTCTCAATTTTTCTTTCTCCCGAAGGACAACGTAAGATGTAACTTTCTAATTTAATTAAATGTGACACATGTTGCTATAAGCTACATACTTGCAAGTACAGTATTTATGCCAAGTATGAGCAGTACTAAAGTAATTATGGTTTATGTTCTACACAGGGCATGTCACTCAGTAGACAAGTTTTCTGAGAAGACTGAATGAAAGAAATGCCAAAAAAAAAGAAAAGGAAATTATGAGCCAGAGGGTTTAAAGCTCCCATCTGAATAAAGTGTAACTGGAAAGTCTCTTAATGACAGAGGAGAAAGATACGATAATCATCATCAGAAAGAAAACAAGAGGTTAGAGTTTAAGGTCAGACTGCCAAACCAGGCAATGTGCTTCAGTTGCTGAGAGGCAATTACTGCAAGACTTGCTAGGAGAAGGTCTTTTTCCAAAAATCTGCTCTGGAGCCTTTGAGGGATAACTTCTTTTTAATGATCTATGCAGATTATGAAAAGAAATGTCAGTAGGTGGGTACATAGAGGTAATGTTTATTGGGTGGCATGCACAGCTGTATTCATATGATAGGCTCCATCTCAAAAATCATATTACAGATTTCATGCTTTTGTGCCAACATCATTGGCAAAAGCCATGGGAGGGACCATGTCAGGCAAAAAAATCCTTAAGATATTTTTGTACTGGATGTGCAAAAAATGGAGTGCAAAAACACTTAAATGCAAACTATCCATATTTGCTGCCTCAGAATGGGTATTCAGTTTAGAGTGGTTTAATGCTGTATAAACTCTACTGTGACTTCAATTATATTGGCATTAAAGTATCATGTCACTGTAAGATACTATCATATCAATATAACCATTATATACTATTGTAAATGCCTTTCCCCTTTCTGTGTGTGATTCAGTTATCCAGATGGCAACTTTGCTATACTGGAATACTTGGGGGGGTTGCAATTCTGTAATTACAGTGGTACTTGCAAACTGCACAACAATCATGTGAAAGGGCTACAGTCTATTCAAATGCAGCAGAGCTTCCTGGGGCTAAGTCATAGGCATCTGTGTGATTTCAACATATTTGAAAATTATTTCTTTTACTTTCCCTCTTGGAGCCTTGTGTGAAAAGGTGCACGCTCAGGACTCTGGACCATTCATGCACACACACACACAGAAAGGAATGAAAGCAATATGTGGCACACTATAAAATAAATCAAAGCAGCAGGCTAACAGAATTGCAAGAGGGGCTGAGTTGCCTCAGTGAACTGCATTAAACTAATATGTAAGGGATTCTATTTTCTCATCCCGCTCTTGAGTTCATGTATGACAGTTAGTGCCTATAAGAAGCATGGATAGGTCTTGCTTTTTGTTATACCAGTGTCAGAGGATTAGTACAGGCACAGCTGAGCCCTCCTTGGGCCTGGATATGATTTGCCTCCTTAGCATCCCACTTTCTGCAATCCTGCCTGGTAACATCAACTTCCTCTCCCATGCCATATCCTGTGGCTCTCTTACCTCTATTTCATTAAATCAACTTTCTGGGTACAGGGTATTTTATTCCTCCCAGTTTCTACTTACAGTCTTATAGACATGTGCTGTTTCTGTCTCCTGCACCATGCCCCTCTGCGTTTTGTTTTTCTTTTTCACTTTACGTTTGGAGAGAGGAGCCTTTTCCTCAAATGCTCATTTCCATTTCTTCACATTTTTTCTCTAAGCTATCATCTTGGACATTCAGATGGTTTCAGATCTTTGCAAACAGACTAAGATGCCTCTAGTTCAGATTCACATTGGGGTCAAATGCTTCACTCAGGGTCCATCCCCCGAAGAGGAGTTATTAGAGGAATGAAATTCATTAGTTGCTGTCTAGCCATTTAGTCGTCTGAACCGTGAAAGCAAGTTCATCGTTACAGGCTATCTTGAACTATTGGTATTCTGCTTCCCCAGCCATTTCTCCAGACTACTGAGATAACTGTTCAGTTTTCCCTTTCTAGCCTTAGATTAAGGTTTGGGTGGAAAATCCTGACTTAAGTATTAACCTCTACTTCAGAAAGAGAGTTTCAGAAGCCACTGCTGGGGAAAATGTTGTACCTTGAGCCTTCAGGAGCTTCCTGATGAGACCAGCTGTCAAAGGAGCTGCTGCTGAGGACTGGGATTTCACTGGCACTTTACACCAAATACTCTGGGAGCAAACAGCAGTGCTTCTGGATTTATCACATATAATTACAAAAAAAAAAACCCTTTTTTTCCATCCCCCACATTTCCTGCTAAATCAGGCATAACGCAGGCAAACAGCATACCCAGTGAGCAGCACTTTACTCTATGCAGGGTCCTGGACTCTTCAGCTCCATCAAAAAGACAACAATTATGGGAAGTAGACTAGAGGTAACTTTAAAACCATTTTTAATTGTGAGTTGTGAGTTCTGACAGATCGCTCATATAAATGTAGAATGACTTAAGTATAAAAAAGTTGCACTACAATATGAATTAAGCTCTCTTTTTACTGCAGTCATATAGTTTACAATGGGAATGACTCTCTAAAAGGAGTAGATAAATCACACAGATCACAAAATCAAGTATCACATAGATGACTCTATCAAGTAGATCACATTTGTGATTTTAAAAGTGCTGAAATCATGGCATCCATATTTCCCTCTGTCTGATGGAAATAGCTTCTAGGGGATATTTCAGGTTTGCATCTGTTTTGTTTTTATTGGCAACGTCTCACTGTGAGCTCATAAAACTTCCTGGGATCAACAATACATTCATTGTTTTCAATTGACAAATTTCCAGCATATAATAGACATTCTTATTAATTCTTAAAAGCATGACCTTGCATACTGATTTATTTAATATTGCCCCATTTCTATTACGCCTGTCCTCAAGGTCATCAGCTCCTCCTGCACATCAACAATTGCTCACAACTTTTGTAACTGGTGCCTTTCATTAGCGGACTCCTGCCTTTGTGCCAAGTGCTTTAATGGAAATATTAAATAAAATTGTCCCAAAAACGAGCCTTGAGGAGTTCCACTGGCAGTCTCAAAATAACATTAAGCCTTACATTTTTTATACTAATTATATTTTTTATACTAATTATATTATACTATGTACATTATGGCAGCCCAGCTAGGCTCAACTTTCCTGTAGCAAAACAAGGGACAGTCCTTGTGCAGACGAGTCAACGACCTAAACTGACAAGACAAATGGAGACAGGTTGGAAGCAGTGCTCAGAGCTGGTACTAGATAAGCACACAGTCACCCAAGGAATTCCACACTGTCCTGCTGGCTCCAATGCTGGCATCTTTGTCATAAGGGCATTTTTCTTCTCTTTAGCATTACTCCCGCTATTAATAGGAAGACATCATTGCACAGAAGGCAGTGCACAACGGCTGCACCTTGGTCTCTGAGTCACCTGCTATAATATGGAGCAAGCCTGGCTTCATGCACCATGTAGAACAGATAAATGTTTTGCTTACTTGTTCTGCTCTCCTCGCTTTCAATCATCTTTGGCACAGAGACCTAGATTCTCAGATGGCTTGAACACACAGGTGCTGTTTTCCTGTTTCACTTATCCTGTCACTGAGCTAAAAAAAGGTTTCAGACATTCCTTTTATTTTAAAAAAAAATCTCCATATGTTTCCATCATTTTTCGCTCTCCTAAAATTTGACAGGCCATAATCTAGATGTCATTCTGGTAGCTGTAATAATGAAGACTATCTGAGAATTCAACATTCTTTGAAATTTAGATCTCTGATCTTTGGAGATTAAGAAAAAAAAAATCTTATTATAACTTATTCAATCACAGAAAGTATGATCTAAGGTCAGTAGAAAATTGAATTTTTCAAGCAGCGTTTAATTGATAGTGCTACTTTGCTTTGCTATTAAATCAATTACAATGTCTCAAAAAGTATCAAGAGTTTTCCTCTTGATATTCTATTCTTCACAAAACAGATGATGGTTTTCCTCTTGATCTGTTGTACAATACTCTTAGCCACTTAACAAAATATTTTTCAATATTACTTTCAGAATTTCTAGATTTTTTAAAACATTTTTCTCTGAGAAATTTCACATCAAAGAAGAACTGTTTGTTTCTGATTGGTAAGAGATCACAACTAGAAAATATTTAAGGAAAGTATCCTTCTTTTTCTCTCAGTTTTCCTTCATTTCTATCTACAAACCTACAGGCACACTAGAATCATTTTTTTTTTTTTTAAATCTGATGACTCCACTTAATAAATATATCACCAATAACTTATTAATAAGACATGTCTAATTAACTGGAATAACATCTTCCAAAGCTTGTCCTCAGCAAGCCGTATAATAGGACTGAGCTTGGCACATACATGTTTTCCTGGGCTTTGGAAGCTCCAATTCCACAGCGGGAACATGAAGCAAAATGTAGTGACAGCGTGCATGCACCCAAGAAAGCAAGCCTACAAGCGCTGAGCAGGAAAATAATTCACAGGAAATCTAGTTTTTGTTTTCCTTCTTTTATAATCTAGATTTATTACACTTCAGTGGTCTGGTTAACTAACTAACTAAAAGCTCCCCAAAAGCTATTGAGAAATCATCTCGACTATGATCACAGAGCAAAAGTGACAGAAGCAGTGCTACTACTTAGGACTTACGTAGAAATATTCATACTCAGAGTGCTGGAAAGACGTTAAATTAATCCCACTGTATCTTAATTGCAGCTGTCACAGGGATTCGGGATGTGCTGAGGCGTAGCTGCCGCAAGAGCCGAGTGTCGGCAGCTCCTATTTGCTACTGGAAATTCACAGCTAAGCTCCCATTTGACATTTTAGTCAGTGTGAATACTCTTTCAAGGGCATTTTGCTACATTTGAAAACCCAGCTCTCAAGCATCCTGGCAAATATCTTGCTGGCACCAACTTATTAAGCTCAGTCCTACAAAAATGGCTGAAGATTCTCCTTTGAAAGTTTTACAATAAATATCATGACAGTCAAAAATGGCAATTTCCATAGGAAATGTCACCAGTCATTTATTTTTCTAAAGCCTTCCTGCACAGTAAACTAGGAACACAACAGTATTTACTTGTTCTTCTTTCAGCAAAAGCAAACCCAATTCTTTTTCAAGCACATTTTCAACAATTTTTTTTTTTTTTTAACTCTGCATCTTTGTTCCTGGACATGTAACCCATGCAACAAACTCCTTTCCAAACTCTCGTGCATTCAGTCAGCTCTTTGCAGATCAGAATGCAAGGTCAGGAGGACCACCTATTTTGGGAAACTGATATCCTGATTTCTTTCATTCTCTGAGAGTGAGATTCCAGAAACAATACACACATACACACACATGCATCTGCAAACACACATACAGAGCATTCTATCTAATTTTATGTTATTGCCCTACCATATCTTCTTCTTTGGAGCATAATCCTTCATATTCCTAAAATGTCAGTAGGTTGAAACGTGAGCCCTCTTCCCATATTTATAGAACCACATGAATGTGCAATTATATGGCTGCAGAAACAGACATAAGCACTGTGCTCATCTTTCTTTGTGGTTTTGAAAAAACTTTTGGAATCACTTGGAGAATATAAGTTTTAGCTTGCATGCTGTCCAGGTGAAAAAAACAAACAAAACAAAACAATATCTCATAGGTATGCGATGAAGATGGCTACATGAAAGGCTGTTACAGTGAAAACACCTACCTAGTACATAGGCAGCACAGTGTGCTTAGTAGTATGATAGGTATACTGCCTGCCTCTGCTAATTGGGCAAAAGGGATTGTCAAGGATTAGGTTTCCTGTGCAAGTGTGTTTTTTGGCATCATAATATTGTGCAGAAATTTAGAGAAGCAATTATTTTTTTCTGTCTGAAAATAAGAATTTGAAGAATATTCATTAAAAAAAGGTGTGGAGGTGCTCAGCAAAAAGGTTCTAACAAACGAGGCAATCTTTATCCTCTGATCTCCAAACAACAGGTTTTGTAGGAAAAGAGGTAGGATGCAAATAAAAGGAACATCATATCACAAAGCATAGAAGGGCAGAAAATTTGAGGTTGAAATTATTTCCTCACTTCATCATGACACTAATTTCACTCAGGCTTTGTTCACGTAGAGCTGTTGATGGTACAGGCCTTCTGGAGCATTTAGCATTAAGTAGCAATAGCAAAATAATACCTGGGTGCCTCCAATGTGGACCCAAACAACTCAAGAAACTCAAGAAACAGAGAGGACATGCACATAAAGCCACTTGGGACTCCGTATTGATCACATCTGTCCACCAGAGTCTGTTTCCCTTATGACTGGACTGCATTATCATCTTGCATTAAGCTATGTACTTTGTAAAATCATTTCAAGTGCTGGTATTCAAGAAATAATTAAACCCTTCAGCATTACAGTGGCTTTGGTCTCTGATTTTAGCTTTTCTGGACCATCAAAAGCTGCCACCTTTGTGGCATTTATCTTTGCATCTATCAGTGATGACAATATTTTGGAAACAAGAATTTTCCTTCTTATCAGCAAGGCAGCTGATCAGTAGGGTACACACCTAGCAGACTATTGAGGTCATTGTGGCAGGACCTACGTCTCAGATTCATTTTTTCAGGCATTTAGTAGGTATGGGCAGCTCTGCACTGCTCTGGACTCAGTTGACTATAATTTCATTTCCAGGTTTAGGAATATACTAGAATCTCTGATTCAATTAGAATTAACATTGCAGATATAAAGGTTTTTGGCCATTATTTTCATGCTATTTAAATATTTTAGGAACCATCCATTTGCTTAGTATATATCCTTTTGCTTTGTTCTGCTTTCGTCCTTCTCTGCATGGAAGCCCACAAAGACCTCTTTGTTGTTATTCCTTGTGGCTGACTTTGAACCATACCTGTGCATTAAGGCTGATGGGAAGCCACAGAAGAAAAAATCAATATCAAGTAGATTTGTTCTACATTTCCTGAGGTTGGTCTTGCTAAAAATATCTTAGAATTGAAAAAAAAAATTCAATAAACACAATTTTTAGCGTCGTGGCTTTGATTGTCATGCTCCAGAAAACCTGAAAAGCAATTGGCTGCACTTTATGCCAGATAGAGAGACTGGAGCTGAGTAGGTTCCATCCTCATTATCTCATGTGACAAGGATGCTGAATGCCACAATGAATTAAAAGTCCACTTTCCTCTTCTGGCAGCTGAAAATGAGCCCATGTAATGTGTATTTAACATGGAGATAGAACAAAACAAGCATGCAGGGAGGATTTTGCTCTGCTGCTAGTGTTATGGCACCAGGATGGCTATTGTATCCACTTTATAGGGAGGTAGCTCACTCTCCAGTCAGTTCAGCTGAACAGGGTTTTTGCCGTTAAGTTTGTTGAGATCCAGATTCCTTAATTCCTTGACTTCTTTTCTCTTTATATGTCTTTTTCTCCCCTTCTCCAGCAAGGCATCCTGCTTTAAGTGTTTCATAGAGGCTGGATTCTAGTTTCCCCTATTCCTTTTCCTCTTTCTGAATAGCATGGATTTTTTTCCATCTTTAATATCTTGAAAGGGATCCTCATTTGTACGGTGTCACCTCAAATCTTTGTCAGTTTCTGAGATCTATAATTCCCATTTCATATATAATATCCCATATAATAGTGCACTGGCTTTCGTGAACAATGCATTTATATAGACAAGGAAAAGCTCATCATAAGATAATGAAGAAAATGTAAAAAGTCAAACCTGGGTAAACAGTTCATACTGAGGTCCATGATTGTTATCCATTTTAAATATTCACTTTGTGATTTTAATTCTGAAACTTTCCTTTAGTTCAATACAAAGCAAAGACACTCAAGGATATGTGGGGTGAGGATGATGTCCATGGCAACACTGGCAGTCATGAATGGGCTGTATTTGTAAACTTCAAACACCATAAACATATTCACCTTTCAGCTGAGACTCTGGAACAGACTCTCAGCTCCTGACCTTCATCTCCGCAAATACAAAAGTGTATGCACATGGAAAGCTGCATTTGCTGATACCAGTATCTTCATGTGCACACTCTAAGCAAATAATGCTTCTCTTATACATAAGCACTAGGATTTTCATTTGCAAACAAAGAATTTTTGTCTGCAATCCATTAGCATAAGCAAAAACAATATACATTTTCTCTACTTGCAAGAATCTATTTTCATTAATTTGAAAGCTTCACTTATGAAAAAATATTTTTCCTTTTTAACAGATGATTCTGTGGCTGACGGTAAAAACATCTCACAGCAGATGAGAATACAGAGGCTGAAGACTAGATTTTGAAAAAAGTATATACATGCTATTATAGGTGTTTATAGTGTTTTGTTTTGTTTTTATTTATGGGTTTTTTTTTCAGGAAAAATCTTTCTTCCTTAAGTTTATTCAAGCCTATTTCTACTAAAGTAGAAAATTTGCAACATTTTACATAAAGCATCTATTTGAACAATAAATTAGCTAGAGAGCTATTATAAGGAATTCTTGGTGTTGAAACACTGGAAGCAATGTATTTTCAGGAGTAAATGTATTTTCAATGTATTTTTAGGAGTAAATGGAAATTATGTTATTTAGGTTTAATTTTCAGTTTCAGCTAGCCTTGTTCTAAACAGTTTTTGCAAATATAGATTATAATATTTTATATTTGCATTACCCAAATATAAAAACATTCTACCATTTCTGCTTAAAAGCAAGTACTCCTTAGAAAATAAATTGAAATATAATGCTAAAGCATGTAGCATGGCATTATAGTTCTGATTTTTAGACATTTTTTCATACTATCCTACCAAAAAATTATTTTATTTTGAGCAAAGTTAAATTAAATAGTTCCTAATATTGAATTTCACAGAGCACAGTATGAGCGCTGAGTGTATTCATCCATTATATTAATTCAGCTTTTTACATTACAAATATTTATTAAAGGACTTTTTAGCATAATTTTTGGTCTCTGCAGGCATTAACTTGGAAATATACAGTTATACAGGGCAGTTAAAAACTCTGGTAACTATTATCTTCTATAATGTTGACTTCCTAATCACTGAGTATTTCTTTCATGCAAAGCAACAATGGAAAGATGACTAGTTTTACTACAGCTGAATGACGAAGACCAAATCAAGTATCAAAACTGATTAACAGCACATAAAAACACAGCAATTTATCTTCATTACAGTATTTTGTTAAGACCATAATGTACTGAGGAGCCAGTGTGGATGAAAGAATTCTATGACATTTTCATTTGCTCATTTTTAAGATATTGTTAATCATGGCGCGATGCAATCACAAACACAGTCCACAACCACTCTGAGGGAACACCAAACAAACTAAATTATAGTAATTGCAAATAAAAAGTTACTGGCTAAGATTTCCCACTTACCATTACTTGAGGTCAGAACTTCAGCCAGTGCCTGACCTGTAGTGAAGCTATGGAGATTTACATCAACTACGGATGTGACACTTGGTTTCCCCTATTTCATCATGTCAGTGAAGAACAAAGTGAGTTCCAGTTATTTCAGGCATGTAGCACCAGTGTCTCTGGACAAATAAACCTTACAGAGACCTAAACAACTGTGGGGATCTAATGATCCCAATGTTGTGATTCACCACACCTTTGCCACAACACGTGGCAGTCTGAACTCAGGCATTAGAACGGAAGACAAAAACTCTCTTAAGCAACATATAAAGTTAATGCACTAACTTATGCACTATCTTAATACTTCAAAGGCACCAATAAAGAAGAAATTGCATTTGAGACAAAGGCCTGGTTAAAGTTGCTAAGGGTTCTGGCAATCTTCTGCAGTGAGACACTTGGTGCTGTATCAGTGCTCTGCAGTATCTTAGGCTCCTGCTCCAATTTCTGTTTTTGAGATGGAAACAAGAGGTTAGACAGTCAAAAAGAGAAGGAACAAAAGGTTTCTGTTGAATAACAGGGTGAGGAAGGACTGGAATGGAGCATTCAGGAAGGATAAAGGGAAACAAAAATGCAGGAAAGGAAAGATATTATCACCTATTTAGTCATAAACCCACACCAGGATTCTGCAAAAGGCCCCAAAATGGCTACAGTAGAGGAGAGAGCACTAGGTACTTAGAAACCTTGTATTTGTGCAGGCTCCCAAGACTCCTAATATTCCTTGTCTTTTACGGTTTGAATATTATTTCATTTTTAACAAAAGAGTCTCACCTCAAAGGTGAGTGCTACTGTTGATAGAGATGTTCCTCATGATTCTTCATCTTTGGCTATTAGCAGGCAGAAAGATGTATCAGTTATCACACCTCAGGAAGCACCCAGAAATCTGAGTTTAAGCTAATCAAAGGTAAAATCAGAGTTGGCCCTAAAAATAAATTTCAGAGAACACAAGAAACTACACAAGAAAAATAATGTATTTGAGAACATTTTTAATAAATAATGTGACAAAAATTACTTTTCTGATTATTGGATCTTCAGTATGCAAAATTATGGCTAAAATATGAGGTTTCTTACATGAACATAATGAAAACATTAATCACATGAATTGTTCCTTTAGTACTGCACACCCTTTCTATGTAACCGTTCTTTAAAAATTAGCTAAATGAAAAATTTCAGTCTTCGGTAAACACCAAAACACTTTTTTTTCTTCTTTTTTTTTTTTTTTTTCCATTGGGGCTAGTCCTGATAGCTGTCCATAAACAAACACACAATTTTCCATTAGCACCGATGACAAAGAAATTTTGCAATTACAAAAAAGATCATAAAATCTACAGACAGAGACATCATTTGGCAAATTCAATGCAACTAATGCCTCCATTTCAGGTTTGATGAAAATCCAATGTTGAGAGAGGCCACAGCAAAATTGCGAATTTTCTGTAAGACCAGGAAAAGGGAGAAGTGTTCTGATTATGGCCCACATTTAGGTTTGTTACTTTACCATCTGTCATCATTCGAATACTCCAAATACAAACATAGAGTATTAACAAAAAGATGAAAAATATCCCAAACAAATGCTTAACATTTTCAATAAGACAAAAGGTTAATAATTACAATGGTTTACAAACAAAGTTTAGTGATTGTGCTTTTAAAACCAAAAAAAAAAAAAAAAAAGATAAGCAGTGCATTACAAAAAATAACCCCCAAGATCAAACAAAACTTCTTTAAGTGGCACTTCTTCTTTAAGGTGAATTGAGACAAGTAGAGGTCTGAGATTTGGGCCAGTAACAGTTAATGATATTATCCATGATTATTAAAAATGCCCATTGATTTCCTTGCTTATTTTATAGGCATTATTGAGGCTGAAAATTAAAACAAGTTTCAGGTAAACTTCCTCATGCCATGATTAGACAAATAGCGTTTATATCAGCTTGCTGCCTGCCAATCCCAAAGGACATTTTTAATAAGAACATACATAATGATGAAAATGGAAACACAAATTAAAGTACCACAGGGGATTTAAAATGAGTACATATTTACAATAAGAGCCACTTCACCCCAAATTGATTCTAGTTGCATCTGTAAAACTGTTGCTTCTGCAAAAGGTTAGCAAGAGACTAGCAAAAACCAAAATACAATCCGTGCTAAAACTGCAAGATACCATTTGCACTAACTGCAGGCTACAGGAAAATTGCTATAGTGAGAGCATGATGTTCACTTTATGCAACTTGTTACCCAATGCTGTATGTAACATCATCGATTGGCTCTTTAGTGTACGAGCAGTGCATTGCACACTGCTTTTGAGGGGTGAAATGCAGGGATTCCAGCTTTTGCAATCCCCTCCTGTTCTAATCCTGAAGCAGCAACTGGCTTAAGCACCACGAAGAGCAGCTTACCTGCCTTCTTGGGCAGTGAAGGTGATGCACTTAGCGCTATGGAAGAGGCAAGGGCCGTTCCTACGAAGGAGGGTTTACAAAGAAATAGTAAAATAAAAACTAGCATTCTGATGGCAGAAAGAAAAAAAAAAAAGGAAAAATTGTACACTCTGATTGCACTGAAGATTATTTCTGGCGTCAAATATCATCAGACTTGAGGCATCTTAAGTGATTTTTTTTTTTCTGATTAGATTTTAAAAGCCTGTTACAGTACTTCTCATGTCGTCTTCAGCTTTCTGTTTCCTGTAAAAAAACAAAAATCAATACCTATATGTTAGATATTATTAAAGGGCACTGCACATCCGTTGTAGAGATTCATTTACTCTAAGGAATTACTTTTTCTAATTATCAACAACCTGTCTGGGTGTTGGATATCCTTTCCAGAATGAGGACTTAAGTTAAATTAAGTTAAATTAAGTTAAATTAAATTGCCAGGGGAGGCAAAATAAAAAAAAAAATGAGGAGAGAAATTATATATCTTTCAATATCTAGTACTATTTAGAATTACAAGCTATCAAAAAATATGAAAGAAAAGTGTCAAGGTATTCTTAGACACTCCACCTTCTTACTTTTGCATTTGAAAGAATGTGGATAATACAAAGTCCACATTTTAGTATTTTATTTCTGCAAGTTGTGTTCCATGACTTTTAGTATGAAGATAGTTGGTTACACTGTATCACATCTTGCTTGGTTTTTACATTTTTGATAAATCCTAAAGTTTCTTTTCTTATATGGGACATAATGGTAATGGAGAGAGCAATTCACTAATTTTCCAAAGAGAAGTATTTCTGTCTCAAAATTATTATTTTTTCCTTGGTATCCACTTAAAAACTGAAAATTCAATTTATCTCTAGTAGGGCAACTGCATTCACCTCCAGCTCTTCTTCTTCTTCTTCTCCTTGTTCATACGCTCCCAGTACTTGCATTTCTGCAACGTTCCTCCGAGCTATGTTTGCTTGATCCGCCCTCTGTCTACCTCCTGATCCTCTCGATGACATAGAGCTGGAAGAACTGGGATCTCTGGGATTATTTGATGTTGGAAATGTTGGTCTAGAATATGGCAGGATGTCCTCTGTATAATGAAATACATACACTGTTATGTTTACAAGCTCTGAGATACTGTGATCCTAAAATTTCTGCACACTGTTCATTTGTCTTATTTTATATAGTCCTCAAAGGGTTTAAAAAGATGCTTGACAGGAATAGGAAATAAGATCATTTCCATAATAAAATTACAGGAGCTTTCCTGAGGAAATATATAATATTCACAATGTAGCATTCACCACAGAAAAACTAATTCATGAGTAATGTCCACTTCATCTTAATTTATGATCCTTGGTCTATGTTCTATGGGAAGATGAAGAGAAAAATATGACTAAGCTGAAGGAAATACCAGCATTATATTTACCAGAATAAGGCGCATATTGCATCTGAGTATTAGAACCTGCATTTTTCAAACTGAGCTTTAATAATGCAGACGTTCAAATCAGCTTTCATACATGAAAGCGGCATAAGGAATATAAGATAGAGAAAGCCAGTCTACGTTCTCCGTAAGCTTTTGTTTCCATTTTGCCCTAATGAGCCTCAGCAATGTGACCTGCATTAGCACTCTATAATTTCAGATGAATGGTGACAATTCAGCAGATCCAACCGCGCTCCCACCAGCCGCACGGCCTCTGCCCTCTGCTCGACGCTCACTACTTTATTTAACCCAGAACATGCAGAACAACCTTGAAGAAGATGCGTTTTTGCTGGTGCACCGTCGCGTTTTGGTGCTTTACTTCCTCGCAGCTTCCCGTCACTTTGCTGGTCCTGTGTTTCTCTCCGCTCTCCGGAATTTGTCCGCCCGTCCGCGTGCTGCCTGCCCTCCGCCCCTTCCCTCCCCTTGTAGCTCGCTGCCTTCCTCTCCGCCGATCTGTCCGTCCTCGCTTCTATGGAAGCGAGTTTTGGCAACATGACCGGCCGCACCTCCAGCTGCGATTTGGACTGGGCGGTTGGGGATTTTATAGCTGGAGGGGGCACGGGAGGGGGTGGCAAGTCTAAAAAAAAAAGCCAGAAAAAGAGCAACAATTAAAATGGTGTCATACACTAATAACTGTAGGAAGTAATATTGAGCCTTATTTTGAGCCCACTGCATGCCTATTTCTTCTCAACCAGCTGGTTACTCTCCCAAACGTCAAGCTGTAAAAAATACAAGTTAAAGACCTCTCCTTGCCATTTCAAATCATAGTATTTTCTTAAAAGTCATTATCTTTAGACACTTGGATATTAACATTTCACCTATTGTCCTTGATGATATTTATCATTGATGTTAAGCCCACACAGCAGCATAGCATCTTTTGCTACTGTAATTCAAGGTCTTCATTGTACTGAGCACCAAAGCAAATTGGCTGCTGTGAAAGAATGCATATCAGCCACACAGCTGATAAAGCCAAAGCTGAACTGTATTAATTACTGGATTATTCCCTCAAACTAACAAGGAATGAGTTCATCTAACACCCTCTTGGAGACATTTTTGTCTAACTCACTCCTGGAGATATTCAGAATTGGACATCCAGAAGTGGACATGCTTTAAAATATTAGCACCATCCTTTAAATCTGCTCATGGATACATCATGAGTTATTAAAAACATACTCAGTCAAAGAAATAATATGTTTATGGGAGGAACAAAGAAATAAAAAGACACACAAAAAATACAGACTTTATCTCCCTAATTTAGCTTTTGCTGCCATATTGCAACACAGTTCAAAAACATCTTTATTTTAGGGCAGTACTTTAAATAGCATTTTAAATCTTTATTTGATTACATCCTTCTACTCCTGTAATAAAACTTATAGAAGTAGAATGTGTAAACCAGTCATTAGGGTCCAAAAGAGCTCTACAAAATACAAAATATGAAGAAAAAAAAAGTCCAAATGAGGAAACTGCAATTCCAAATTTGTTCACAATAAAGCTACAGGAACAACTGGCTTTATGATAAGGCAAAAACAGGTGAAAAAAAAGTGTGATGCATAAAGAGCTATCCTCTCAAGTGAGATTGCTAAAAAAAAAAAGAACAGCACTGTTAATTGAAAAAGGTAACTTCAGCATTTTGTAACAGCATGCGTTCATCCACACTACTTCCACGAAATATCTTGGAGCAGCTCCAGATTTAAATTATTATTTAAATAATGCTCAGCTCATCCACAGTGTAGGAGAATACATAAGAGGAGAACATTTGAACGGAAAACCAACTAAACTGGCCCAGGAATAAAGGTAGTATTTCTATATATGGAAAAACCAGGAACCTATCATAAATGTAAATAGTGGGATATGGCAGGTGTCAGAAATTTCTGAGAGGTTTTCCTGTGACACGAAGCACAAACGAGAAGATCAAGCCATGCTGAAAGGTGTAGCCATGCAGAACTCTGCTCTGTGCAAGCTCACTCAGCGCCATGCTCCACGTTAAGCTGGTGACATCATTTGGAATTGGCCTTGGCCTGCTTTAAATTAGGCTAGAAACTGGAATGGTTGACAGCTGGCTGGGGATGATGAGACAGAAAGATGGCTCAGGGCTCAATCCTGACGTTTGGACATTCCCTGGGTAAATGAGGCAGGAAACATTGTTTTGGCTGCACTAACTCCACTCTACATTGGTGAAAAAGACACACACACACACACACACACACACACACACAAAAAAAAAAAAAAAAAAAAAAACCTCCCCCAAAAAACCAAGCAAATCCCAACCCTCTACTATTATTTTAACGAAGGGTTCCTTGTCTTGAATAAGGAATCAAACCCATGTTACAAGAAATATAGAAACTTCTTTCCTTCCATTCCTCTTGGCTAACTACAAATTGGGGATCCCAGTATACATTCTATGTTTTTTTTTTGTTTGTTTGTTTGTTTTTCAAGCTCTGGCAATCTGGGGAACCTGAGAAGTAAACAACTGACATATAATTGTAGGCATGTACTTCACCCTCCTGACCATTTTCAGATGTCTTTTAAGAAAATGCATTGTCATTCCAAAACTTGAAAATCGTAGTGTAAATTAGCTGGAAAGATTAAATGAACTAGAAGCTTGGATATACTACGCCACATTTCAGACTAAAAAGTAAGAACAAAGGTAGATCTGTGGCAGTGTATTGGACTAGTTTGTCTGAGGGAAAAATAAATGTAAAATAAACTCTTCTCTATTTTACAGGAAGAAGGGAGGAAATGTAACTTCTTTTCAATACACCAAGAATTACAACACAATTTTGGGGGAAAAAAAAAAAGCATGGAATCAACCATGAAGTATTCCTTCACTGTCCTTAGCTCCTTAAAGGCGGTTCATTAAGGTAACCTCAGTCGTAACCTCAACAGCCACTTACAACCTTAACAATGAAAATCTATAATTCCAAAATCCATCATTCACATCCCTCTTCTGTGCATTTAAAAAAAGGTCTATGTGGGCTTTAGCAACCTAAGAGCAAACCACAAGACACCATCTGTGCTGTCCAGCCTCAGAGATGTGTAAATTCAGTATGTGCCTACAACTTTGGCCATTTGGGTCTGCAGGTTATCTAGTTGTGTAAGCTTAAGCGTTAATATCTGCTCCAAAAAACATTGGTCTGCAAAAGTAGCACACCTTCTGAATCATAGAATCATTATGGTTTGAAAAGACCTTTAAAATCATCGAGTCCAGCTGCAAACCCTTGAACACCATACCTGCTAAACCATGTCCCTAAGTGCATCATCTACATGTTTCTTGAGCACTGCTAGAGACGGTGACTCCACCACTTCCCTTGGCAGCCTGTTCCAATGTAGAAGTTCTTATTGTCTAACCCGCCCTGCCCTAGTGGAACTTGAGTCCCTCGTCCTATCCGTAGTCATTTTGAAGAAGAGATCAACCCCCTCCTCACTAAAACTTCCTTTCAGGTACTGTAGAGCGCAATGAGGTCTCCCCTGAGTCTCTTCTTCTCCAGACCAAATAACCCCAGCTCCCTCAGCCATTCCTCCTAAGGTCTGTGTTCCAGCCGCTGCACCAGCTTCCTTGCCCTCTTTTGGACACTCTACAGCCCCTGCATATCCTGCTTGTGGTGAGGGGCCACTGCACACAGTATTCGAGGCCCTCACCAGGGCTAAGTACCGGAGGACAATCACTTCCCTGGGCCTGCGGGCTACACTGCTCCTGATACAGGCCAGGAGGCCACTGGCCTTCTTGGCGTCCTGGGCACACTGCTGGCTCATGCTCAGCTGGCTGTCAACCAACATCCCCAGATCCCTTTCTGCCACGCAGCTCTCCGGACACTCTGCCCCAAGCCTGCAGTGCTGCATGGGATTGCTGTGACCAAAGTGCAGGACCTGGCACTTGGACTTGTTGGACCTCATATAGTTGGTCTTTGCCCATCAATCCAGCCTGTCCAGATCCCTCTGTAGAGCCTTCTTACCCTCAAGCAAATCTATTCTTCCTCCCAGTTTGCTGTCATCTGCAAATTTGCTGAGGGTGCACTTAATCCCCTCATGTAGATCATTGATAAAAATATTAAAGAGAACCTGCTCCAACACTGACCCCTGGGGAACACTGCTTGTGACCTGTCACCAGCTGGATTTAACTCCACTCGCCACCACTTTCTGGGCCTGGTCATTCAGCCAGTTCTTCACCCAGTGAAGAGTCCATCTGTCTAAACCATGAGCTTCACCAGGAGAAGGCAGTAGGAAACTGTGTCAAACGTTACTAAAGTCTAAGTGGAGCACATCCACAGCCTTTCCCTCATCCACTCTCTACATAGATCCAGTTACCATTCAACAACTAGCTGAGAAATCATATGAACTCCGCCTCAGATCCCAAAAAAGCCTGAGGTCTATTCCAAGAAGCCTTAGTACTAGGTCCAGCTCAAAGTTTATCAACCACAATCAGTTATCTTCAAAAAACATAGCTGCTGGTGGTGATGATGATTCCCACCTTTTGCAGAATGCTTTCAATTATCATAGAAACTGTTCAAGATTTAGAAAGCCTTAACTGGACTCTTTGACATAGCCTAAGGAGATTCAAAATGTATTTTCCTTCATCAAGAAAACCACTTCCTTACATGTCTGTTCTCAGAAGAGGACACATTGTGGACAGAGATACTCAAATTCAGGCAGTATCTTACATCTGCCATTCCCTACTGACTATTTCTACTAAGTTATCGGGGACTGCTTTGCCCTTTTGTGGACCCCATTGGTGTAAAGGCAATCTAGGCACTTAACACCAGCATTTTTGTGAGACAGCCTCCAGGGGCTTTAGTACAGCAACGCATTGGCTGAATCCTGAAGGCAAGGAATCGGAACCTTTCCAATAGCCTATAAAACATAGCTTGGAACCAGCTATTCAATACAAGAATCCTATGCAGACACACAGGACAAGGAACAAAGTGGTTTTAAGTCTTGACTATGTAAAGGAAAAAGCATTGATACAGAAAGTTTCACAAATGGCAATAGCTCTATGGTACAATAATAACTAAAGGAAAGTGATATTCTCTTTCGAGAGTTTTGGCGCAACCCGCAGGGAAACTATAAAAATCTTCATTATAAAACAGTACTCCTTGCTGAGAAGAATCCTATACAAAGGGGAAAAAAAAAGAAACTTTCAGAGGTCAACACTATTACACCCCTGTGGTATTTATTTTAACAGCTCAGATCACAGAGAAAATCCAGATTCAATCTACCTGCTCTAGTACAAACCAGCGTACTTCTTATTAAAAGGAAAATGGAAGCTTCCACTGCAAGAAACAAAATATAATTCACAGAGCAACGTCAAACCAATATAAAGAATGCAGAAGTACTTGGTAAAGGTCAGCTGTGCTCATGTTTCATTCATGTCTCTGTATTGCTTTTATACTGCTTTCCATTTACCTAAAAGAATTAGCAGATGCCATCTAATAACCTGGTCTACAAGGGAATCCTTCCATATACGTCCTTTGAGAGGAGAGATCATAACTTTCGGTAAGATTTTGAATAAGAACATATATAGGAATCATAGAATAAAGCAAACAACAAGCTCTTTTTTTACCCTCACAGGGAGGAACCACAATTTAGGATAAAAGGATGAATCATAAGTAGCAATGAATGAGGAAAGAGGGCCTTAATAGGTATCTCTCCTTTCTAAGCTCTGTCATGCCACAGACTTCTACAGTCATATCCTAAGGAAAAGAGCAGACAGTTACAGATACAATGCAACATTTGTGAAGACAGTGAGTGAAATTTTCTCTGCACATATTTATGTAGGAATGCAAAACTCAGGATTCTTCCCAACTCACTAAAACTTCAACATCACTTGAGACTTTTAGATGTGTAATAAACTTATTAACTTACGTACTAAAGTTATTTTTATGCTTTATCTTTAAAGAAACAGCTCAAACTGTGCACAAGAATTAGATGAACAAATACAGAAAAACCCAATATGATGCACAAAGGAAGTGTTTTCTTTTTCTTTTATTTCACAAAGGAAACAAAAGGAAAGACTGTAAAGAGATCAGATATTCACATACGCTTATAATTCAATAATAAGCTCGTTTTTGTAGAGGTAGCAAATGTATTCCTACAGATTGTTTTTTTATCCTGTTGAAATATGTCAAGAGTAGATTTTTTTTTCTACAAAGATAGAGGGAGAAAAAAGTATAAATTATGTTGGTATCTATAATAGATTACATTTGAGAATGTAAATTCATATGAACAGTGGCAAATACTCATTAACATTTGCCTTTTATGAGAAATGCAGCTACCTTAACATTCTGCAGAAATCAGTGATAATAGAGCCAAATAACTGTTGAAGGCTCAACCAGACAGCTGTCCAAGTATATATATTTTTTCCTGTTGTCACTCAGAAAGTCAAAAAAGAATGAGGATTTAGTGAATGGGTATCGCTTTCAGTAAGCTCCCAAATAATATTATGTAAATGGCCTAGGGTTGAAAATAAATAAATAAAAAAAGGGGAAAAAGGGCACCCCCTCCTTACTCCCCATCTTACAACCTTTGAACCAGGCTTTATTACTTCTGCACAAATTAAAGCCATATTTTGCTGTTCTCTGAATGACCAGACTGTATTGTGCATTAATTACAACACACAGGTTAGCAGAAATTCATATCTAATTAAAAATATGCTGAAGTAAGCAGGTGCTTTACAACACAAAACAGATATTGATCATGATTGTCAAATCTGTTGCAATATCTAACCGCAGTGCTCTATGATTTAACTTGATAGAATTGCTTTCACAAAAACCTGTCACCAACTGTAGATCCACCTCTTATTTATTCCTGTGTTACAGGGAAGAAAATGGCCACATAAAACTCCTGTCCAGATTTTTATTTCTGATGTCCTAGCTCCTGTGTTCGTACCAGGGTTTGATGCTCAGCCAATTATTCAGTTAAGAGATAATAAAAGCTGATAAAATGTCCATAAAGTCTTGCAAAATGCCATTACAAGGGTCTCATAAATGTAACATTTCTGGTACAGTTTGGGGATTTACACCGTGCGTTGTCCTTTCACAGAAGCAAACATGCACAAAACCACTGCAATAACCTCTCAAAATCAGATAATATTCCGGCAGCTCGGCTGCACTGACAGAAGGGGCCTGGGCATAAGCCAAGAGGCCCAGGTGCACTGTGTCATGCCAGTATTTAATGCAGTCTAATATCAGATAGATGCTAGGGAGAGAAAATACTCCGAATAACGTACAGATAATAGCACGGACAACCACTCATTGCTAAATTACTTCTGCTCATCATGCCGGGAGCTTTGTATTACATTTTTTTCGTCAAGTGGCAGGAATCATAGGGGGAAGTGGCTCGCAACTCCCTTCTTGTAACCCTGGATAAGGATCTATAATATTAGGCTTTCATATGATAATGGCAAATGATGCCCCTCTTTGAAAAATTTCGCGCTGGTAATGAAAGTCCTAATCAGATTGTTGTTGCTGCAAACGGGGAGGTGGGGAATGAAGCCTTCTTCCCCCCTCCCCCTGTCAGCAGATTTAGCAAACTCGACAAGATGGGTTAAGTCTTTGAGAATTTATCTTACACGAATTCCCAACAAAGCCCCTGGGTTGTTTTATAAAACTGGAAGGTAGTGGTTTAATAAAAGCTGTGCCACCTGAGGCATTTTCATTAAAGGCTCTCTCCTGACAACATCACAGTGTTTGCATTAGCCTCCTCAACTCCCCAGAGAATACAAGCACTAGCTTTTCAGCAAGGGTTGATATTATGTGTGAAGGCACGAGAGAAGATGATTAGATTTCGCTTTTTGGTTCACGAAGTAACGGTTTGCAACAATACTCTGGTTAGGATTCAAATTCACTGATTTATGTTGCCTGCCATTTGAATAGCATATTGTTTCTATAAGAAAAAGAAGTGTTCTGAAGGATTTAATATTTAGCCATTTCAAAGAAGATTTTTAATCCTAACCACACATTATTCCCAACTGTACTATTTATGCTATCTGGGCACTTAAATAATGACAGTAATTAGCCGATTAGGACACTACAGAAAACAGGTGCAGGGCTGTGGAGTGGAAGCATCAATGTACAGCATTAAGGAACTATGGCATTTTAAATGATTGCTCTGTTCAGTGTGTTTAGCAACAGGAAACACAAATCACTGAATTTTGAAACATGTTATCTCTGTGGAAAAATTTCACACACGCACATTGGCTGCGTATTTGGAAAGGTTCAGTGACGGTTTCACCCATTTCAGTGGACTCACCATCTGTGTAGACTTCTCTGCGCAGATGTCCTGGCTGGTGTTTTTGCTTTTTGGCAGGTCGGACCTTCTGTATTACAACAGCACTCATGTTGCTGTCAGTAGACACAGGGCTGGTGGGTCTAGGACAGTGTGATGCATGAAAATGTCTTCGGCCTGAAAAATTGTTAGAGAACAACTCTGATTATTTTTCTCATTCAAAATCAGATGTTTTACTCTTTCTTTTCTTTTGCATGGGAACTCTCCAGCTCTCTAGAACTTAGAATTATACCGTTAGAACATCAATACAATTCACATTCTCAGTGTGATTGCTTTAAGAGCAAAGCATAACTAAAGTGAAAAATTTGCCATCCTATTCATAGGCAGCCTGGCTCTGTTTCACAGAAATTATCCAGCTGCTTTGTAGCTGGTAGGTCTTGCTCCAGCAACCCAAACTCCAACACCAGTCAAGCAGAGAGACTTCCAGCCCAGCAGCCCTCCATAAAACACAAAATCTTTCGCTTTCAAAATGGGTTTCATCTCCCCTGGCTTGGCCAGGACCTCGGTTGTCCCACAGAAAGAGCAGGCCTTCGTAACAGATGTCCCCAGCCCTGCTTTGAGGGAATTACTAAGAATGCATCTGGGATGTAGGACTGACATTTTAGCACATCTTATTTGCAAAGAAAATGTGCTGCCTTTGTATGATTTGTAGTCAGGTACCGGCAAGATTGATGCTTAAATATCACCCCGCAGCATGAACTGGACTATTGTAAAATTATATACCTGTAATACCAACAAGATTAGCAATATACCTGTAATAGCAACAAGTACAAGAAACCTTTCCTGAATGCATTTATTTGTGTAGATATACATGCATATTTATGTGTATGTGTATACATATATGCACACAGATACAGAAACATTCTATGATATAACATCATATATGAACATGGGTAAAATTCTGGCCCCGTGGGTATAAATGGGAGTTTTGCCACATCTTACCTCAATGGGCCAGGATTTCATCCAAATTTACTAAATTACCTCCCCTCTCATTCTTCATGATGAACAGCTGTGTTGAAATGAAACAAAGGGCTGTTAACTCAGAGAGGGTATCAGAAATGAGAGAGGAATTTTGCAGATCTGTGGAGTGTGTGTGGACACAGTTATAAGTGAGTTCCTCCTCTCTAGGCTTGGCAGTTTTACAGCATTGGCACAGTATTCATGGAGCTGTTGAAGCTAGCATTCCATACAGTGGTATTCCTATTTCTGAGCTGAAATATAACAATATCTATCCGGTAATTATCAGGCCTACTCAGGTTGCTGACTGCTCGTATGCGTTCTGTATTACTAGTAATTTTGCTAGTCATTTAGGTATTTATTTTGCTAAGCATTAAATATTTCACATATTGAATTTCATACTTCCAGTGATGATTCAGGAGAAAAAATAATCATAATCTATAATCTATCCCATCTCTAATGGCAGGTGTTAAATTAGGAAGCCAACATAAACCCAATTCATCTCAATAACAAAGCAGGAATGGCTTGAACAGAACTCAGCAAAAGATAATAGTGAAATGTATAATGGAAAACAACCACATGAATATTTTTGTGTCTGAGGATCTAATCTGAGGGTGTGTTTCAATACAGTGGGATTAAATCCTTCATGAAGAGTGACTGAAAATACTAGGAGCCTTTTATCAGGAAAAGGGTAGAATTCTGTACTAGAAGAAAACTGAATAGAAATGTATTTAACTTTCTACACAAATATGGCAATATTTAGTTAAAATAATAAAGATGGAAAATTTTCTAAATTATGTGTAAATTTTTACCACAGTTCTTTGCCATATGAAGCAACTGAGGCTAAATCATAGCAAGATGGTTTTAGAAAGGGCATCAAAGCAATGAGTTTGTGGGGGAAAAAAAAAGGATTTTTAAATCACTTGCAAGGAATATTTATTGGAACAAACTGTCCCATATTTACCAACATCACTCTCTGATTAAGCAGTTTCTTATGAAATATTGCTTTCCAAACTTTGCTCCACTGATTTACGAATGATGCACAGCTAGGCAAGACTGAGCTAGACTCACTCAGTGGAGATCCACTGCATTCAGTGAAGGGATGATGCTTGGCAATAATCAATAAGAGAATAATTAGAAATAAGAGAAATATGAGAAATAATTCTCAATAAGAGAAAAACTAAAAAAATTCAATAATTAGAAACTACCTATGTCAAACACGATATTGCAGCAATTTATTTGAACTATTCCATCAAAGCTCCTTTTTGAGCTGTTCCCCTAGTACAAACCGGCCCCGTTGTTGTAAGATCAGTTGCAAGAAGGCTAAACTGCAGTATGGGGATGCAAAACAATTTCCTGCATGTGTGAATTTCTAAATGTTGCAAGAACATTATTGCGTGATTTATTGTTAGGTTAGTACAGAAATTCAGGAAGAAATTGTGGATAAATACGTCTTGCATTAAGAAAAAAAAGGTATTTCTTGTTATCCTCTCAAACACAAGATGAACTCACCTCCTGCAGCGTCCTGCATTTGACGTCTGGCTACTTTAAGGCCAGCGTATTCTGCGGCTGCTGCAACAGCCTGTGCAAAATCTGCATCAGTAAAAAATGATCCGTCTGAAGAGCTAACACTGGACCGTCCACTTGAGATGTTGTCTTCTTCAGAGGCTGACCCCCAACCATTGATCATGGACCCTGTTACAGAGCTCTCCAAATCCCCAACGCTTGAGGCAGGGGTCTGCTCAAGGCCACGCAAAAGGAGTCTTCTGTTCTGCATCTTGGCAACCTCTATATCTGCTTCATCTTCCTCCTCCTCTGGTGCATCGGTATCCATATCAGAGACCAAAGGGCCCGAGATGTATCCATAGGTGTGTGGTGGAGATATAGGCCTTGGAGGGGGCGGAGGACTCACAGGTTGACGTCTGCATTAAAATACAAGGGGAGGAAAAAATGGAAGTCACAAAACATAATGACACAAAAAAGTAAATTGCTGCAAATATTTCTTTTACTTTGAAACCAGCTTGACTTGCCCCTTTATTCACTAGAAATTATATTTGAAAGGTTCTTTTTTTTCAGTTTTTACTTTTGTTTTAAGCCAAACTAATCAACAATGTAGTTTGAAATCTAACAAAGGAAATCTGATTTTTCATACAGTTCCTTCAACTCTGATTTTAATAGAAAAAGGCTTATTTTGCTTAAATCTTGTTAAGTTTCTTTGTATAGCTCTTGTACAGCTAGGAAAGAGATGGTTACAATTCTTGCATATAGTCTCAAGGATTTGCACCTCCTTGAGAATGTGCCCAGAAGAAAGTGCCTCTGCATTGCTTTAGAAGCTTGAAACTACCAACCTGTACTCAAATACATGACTCCACCAACATTATCCCCCCAGCATTGATACAAAAAGATAGGAATTGAAATATTGCTGTTTAATGATTTTTCATATTGGCCTAGGAGATAGTATAAAGAAAAATAATCTAGTATCACCTTAATTCTAGGTTTTAAGGATTCTAAAATGCATGAAGATGCATTGATTATTATATTCTGAGCTCAAATAATTTCTAATGATGTCTCCAGCTTAAGGAGGCAAAGCATTAGATGTCATTAGATCAATGTTCATTTACCTAATACTTCACTCAAAAGTCTATGTTATTAACATTGTCAACAGTTCTTCTTAATGAGGCTACGCACATGCTCCTTTAGTGCCAATAGTCTGAAAGGAAGAAATCCTTGGTGCAGCAGTGGCTGGACCGTTGATTTCACTTGCTGGGAAATTCCAGAGTAGCCTGGTCTGCAAAAATCCCAAAGCAATTTTCCTGTCTCAGATTTTTCCCTTATTTCCTCGTTGACAAGATGGGAATTCTTACAGACTCTAAATCTTTGCTTTTTAGAGGGTGATGTTTCATTTTAAAAATGGGAATGCTTACTATTTTGACAGGAAAAATGAGGGTAGAAAAATCTACTATTTTGTGGCCCGAGAAAATGGAACCTCCCTGAATTTATCTAACTAGTGCTTTCCACTCATTGTGTTAACTATTAAATGGCAACGAAGACAAGGTCAGTAAGAGATATATACTAAACAATCATTTAATTAAACAACAACAACAAAACAGAAGTCATTGCTGCCTGGGAGCTTCTACCTGCCTTTGATTAGAGACCTTGCCCAATAGAGTTTTACTGCCCTAATTTAAAGCTCTTGTGACATCTGTCCTTGCAGTCTATTTGCCAGCCTTGCTGCTCTCTGGGTTTTGGTAGTAGGAGACAGGCAACTAGTTACAAAACATGTTAGGATTCTTGAAATTATAGCTTGCCTGCCAGCCCTTAAGAATAGGCTAATTGAGAGCAGCTGTTCACGGGCAGATAGATTTAGCAATACTTTATTTCACTTTATCTGATGCGGTGGCTCTCGCCTTAACAGAGACACCGTCTCCTATCTCAGCTCTCGCTTTAACATGGACATCAGCTGCTATCTCACTAAATCTTTAGCTTCTCCTTTGCCTGCCCAGTCTTCCAGAGCACAGATTTCTATTACAGTTTACTGTAATTTTAGCGAGCTGACTGAACAGAGAAGTGCTACTGTAGACAATCATCATCACAAGAATCATATTCCAGATGCTGGCTTCTTGTAGGGAATGGAGATAATATTCAGCAGGACTATAATTATCAGACAGAGCTAATAAAAAGTATGTTAGGCCAATAAAGCTAATAAAAACCCAACATAATGTGATTTCAATATAGCAATATTTTAGGCACTATTTTCACAACCACATATACAACCACAACCGAGAAAACTGACCAAGAATTTGACCCAAAAAAAAAAGAAAACGATACAGAGAAATGCACCACTCAAAGTGTCTTCCTAACTGAAAAGGATTGTCCCGCAGTATTCAAAACAGAAACTATCTCCCAGAATGGGCTACAGTGGCTGAGCACAGCACATCCCACTCCTAAAGAGCAATGCCATGGGTCATATCAACACCATTAATGATAGAGGTAGCCAGTCAAGCCTTGCTGAGCAGGTAGATAGAACCGTGTGAATCCTTTTTCACTGAAGAGATAGATGTAGCACAGAAACAAGAAACAGTGTTAGAAAAGTAAATAAGAAGGACAAATTTAGTCACTAACCATTCTAAGAGTGTGATAAAAGCTAGACTTAACAATCACAGGAATAATAAAATAATACATTTTTTTCCATCTACTCAATGATTAAGCTGTATGCCCTAGGAGTATAAATCACAACGCCTTTCCAGACAAAACTCAGTCTTCTTCAACTATATTTGATGATATTTATGGTGAACAGCCATGACCGTGTTGAAAGAACGTCCTACTTTCCCAGCCGTTGCTGGATGGCTCTGTGAATTTTCATTTGTCTGCACCAAGGCCTCCTCCAACCTGTGTATCAGTATTCATCTCACACTCTCCAGCACACGGTGTCCGAGGTCACTCATAACAGGTTGTTCACTTAGCATTTCCCTTTTCCATTAGTGTCCAGCAAGTTTGACCTCTGTATAACCCTTGGAAACTGAAAGCGCTTCAAATGAGCTCTTCGGTGCCCCGGCACGTTAGGGCCAATCAAAATTACAGAAAATATTATTAGCCACCCACTAAGAAAAACAGTGATTATAAAGAGTCAGGAAGCTGAAAGAAGAGAAAAAGATACACAGTACAGGAAATGCTACTGTAAAGAATAAAGAAATACAACATAAGGCAGACAAAGGTGAGGTGGGGAGTAAAACTAAAGGCAGATATAAGATCTTTCAAAACAATCAGATTAGATGACTACTGTATACTTACAAAAAGAAGTCTCAAAAATGAACTAACTTTTCAAAACTGGAAAATAAATCCATACTGTCCGGTTTATATTAATAAACTCTACATCTCATCTATACAGCAGGCACTGAATTCATGAAATCACCATCAGCCTTTCTAAAAATAGAAAAGTATGTCTGGAATATTACAGGCAAGTTGTTAATTAAAATATCTTAAAAAAATGAAGAAAGAAACAAAAGGGATATATTTCTGGATGCAAAACCTGTATGATCTTAACAGAAAGACAAGACAAATAGGGATCATATGTAAAAAGCCTCATTCAGAATTCACTATTTTATGGAACAGAAGCTGTGAGAGAGTATATGCAAAATAGTTTCCACTAAAAGCAACTCAGGAAAGAAACAAAATTTCCCTGTAACAAATATCTGTCTTTATTAATGTTGGTCATTTCTTTAAATGAGGGTAGGTGGAAATGTTAAGAAAATTTGAAAGTAATAATTTACTGTATTAGGATTTATGAGAGGAGAAAAATCTATAGGTTATATAAATTATATATTTATATATATTCATACATATTGGTGACAAGTTAATTGCACAGTTACTGTGAAATAATGCATGCTATTTTATGGTAATAATGCAGTAAATCTATTGGAAACAATGGAACTGTAATTATATGGTAAGCTGTGTTAACGATAGCACTTTAATATCCTGACGACTGTGAATTTAACTTGTGTCAGCACTGTACGTAGCATAAAGTGATATACTGCATTTCTTTCCCTGGTATCATAATCAGGCAACTTAATTACGTATTTCCACAGTTCCAAACAGTTCTCGCGGCCCAGATCGTCAAGTTAAATATCGACACGACTAAAGGTACCGGGGAGAACCTTGGCCTCACTGAATTCAGCAAGAATTGGCAGTGGGGCCAGGATGACCTCGGTCACATCTGGCTCTCTACATTTGCATTGACACACCTCCGGTCGGCTTGGTGTTGTATGTGTCCCAGCTCCTCCTGACAGTCCTGTAACATGGGCTGCAGTTCTTCCTGGGGAGAGGGGGTGAGGGTGGCAGTTGACTGGTGGCTATAGGAGACAGCGGCGGGAGAGGAAGCTGCTCCTCGAACGGGTGGAGTTGGACCTCGCTCATCTTCTTCCTCTTCCTCTAGCTCATCCTGCTGCAGATACATCCTTGCAGGTGGGACGGGACAAGGGATTTCTTGGTCATAGCTAAAATTGATTTTTTAAGAAAATAAGGACTTAAATTTTTACTGTGTTATTAGCATAGCTGATATATGTATAAATAGCCCAGAAAAAAAACAAAACAAAACAAATCCACCTTTGTTATTTGTGCTCTTGGAAACAGCTTAGTTAGGATGCACTGACTGCTGCACCACTGTCACTCGGCAATCTCTCTAATGAGTGACAATGCAGCCAGCTGAGGAGCACCAGAAAGGCTGAAGGAAGGTCTCACTGCCAGCTTGTAGGGCAAATTACTGTTCAATTAGCTAGCCAGTCAAGTCAGATTTGGGTGATGTATTCATGTTTCTTACCTTTCATCCACTGAAAGGCTGTAATCTTCACTATTGCTGTGGGGAGGGGGATGTGCAGGAGGGGGTGGAAGGAGATCGGCCCAGTTCATGCCAGCTTGCTTGGGAGCCTTTGGAGTACGAGCACCCTTCTTGTGCCCTTGACTCCCTACGAATAAAAAGCAATGCACATTTTTATTTTTTAAAAATATCTTCACCATTTACTCTTTCAAAAACAAAATAACCACAGCCTCACATAGCCCCTCCTGGATTCTCTAGAATTCCCTGCTGTCTTGAGCAGGAATAAACCGGCATCTCTCCTTGTTACATCCATTTACAGCTTCTTCACAAAATTAGTAAACATTCTGTGTACTAAACTTGATTTTAACTAGAAACTTTACTATAGCAAGGAAAGAAACATACAGGATACAAAACTTGAAATGTTAATAAATAGCCAAAATGCAGTAAAAGCACAAATGAATTTTACAAGCAACGTCATTAAGAGTGAGCTTCCTACTTCTATTAATTACATTATAGATTACTATCTAAAACAAATGAGCTGTAGACATATTTTCCAAAGTGCATTTCTATTATTTAATTGCTGGAAGTTAAAATACAATATGATACAGATATGATCTATTAAAGTTCCATTGTTGCATTAAGTTACTGAATATATGTAATTTGTACTTGTCCACTGAAATGTTTTAGGCACAATGAAATTACTAGTTTTAGTCTAAATGGCAGGTGCAGCTGAAAATAATTGCTGGAAGAACTAAAATAACGAAAAAAAAAAAAGGAAAGAAAAAGAAAATTGATGAAGTATGGCACAAATGTTTTCAACTACTATTACTGGGAAATTACAGCTCATAATAGAACAATGCAGCCTTAACGATTCCAATAACTTTGAATCAGACCAGTTATTCAGTCACTCTACAATTTAACTTTGGACACGGCTGTGATCAGAATGGCCTCTACCACCGTTCATTTGTATACCTGTTACTCTTTCTGTGTTATTATTAGTTCCTTAAATGTAGGTAAAGCCACTGTATTTCTGAGCAGGTTTTAAAGCAATTCACAATTATTTCTTCAACTGAGACATAGTTTTATATCAGCACAGTTAAGCCTGTCCACATAACTAAAGGTGTTGCAGTGAGGCTTAAGAAACTTGTTTTCTCACTCCTGCTCACTCATATTTTCCATTCTCATAGATATTAGTTTTGCTTCTTATTGTCCCACACTAACTGCCAGATTATCAGTATAATTTAGCTATGTACAGTTATTTTTTTGGTATCTTGGTATTTCAGGCAAGACGTTAACTATCCCAAGCAGCCCATCATCTACATTCTGTTCCCTAAGTACCAAGGTATGTGCACAATTTTTCACTGTAGTCACTTTGCTTCCTTCCTGCTGGAATCCTTGATTAGCACTATAATTTGTTAGAGTTATGAATAACCATAATAGGTGTTGGCATGGAAAATAATACCTTCTCATTTTTAATTGGCATAGGTTCATACTCCTTGGGATGTTCCACACTGAATTTCAGATCTGAATGTCATTGAGTGGAGGCTCAGCACCATATCCTGGTGCTGTAGACCTTGGAATGGGCACAAGATTGGCTCCCAGAAGAACCCGTCTGAGCACCTGGGAGAACCAGGTGCCTTCACTCATTTCACCTCAATAACAGAGAATTCAGGTCACCTCAAGGAATAGTGGGCACATTTACATGTTTATGTCTCTTCCATAGTTAAGATAGAGTGCAGGTTAGGATTTAGGCAAATAAGCTACCAAAGGAGACAGCAGAACAGAAAGAAAAAAGAAGAGCTCTGGTCTTGGTTAGCAAAAGTCCAGGAAGATTGTGACTGATCCATAAATCCCCTTATAATCAGCTTCATGTAGGTAAACATGGGCTAAATATCAGGCTTATGGTAAAGCTCCAGACAAAGCCTGCATGTAACTTCTGAACATATCACACACCTCTATCAAGATCACACCTGAAGGTTATTAACAGGTTATGCTCATATAAGAAGTAATAACTTCTGAATTAAACCTGGCTTTGTGTTCAAAAGCACAAAGTGCAATTTCACTGCCTTGGTCAGACTTTCAGGCACAAAAACATAAGACTTATACAAAAGATTTTTAGACTATAAAAAGAAAGGAAGATTTATATAGATCTGTATATTTACAAGCATGCGATTTTACATCATAAAATGTAAGGGATTACATTCAAAAATGAAAAATTTCTTGAAGTAGTTCTGTTAGATATCACAGCACTTCTAAGAATAAGATTGTCTTAGGTGAATAGAGCCAACAGATGGAAAAGAAGTAAATAAGGTACCAGGAAAGTAATATGTAAATTAAAACTGTGACAGCTGAAAAGGAATTTCTGTGATTTCTTTATTTGGATGTCATACTATTAAACAGTAGGGCATTAATATTTGGAAATCTACCTAATTTGCTATTTCTTCCTGATCTTGACCAAGCAATTAACTAAATAATTTATAGATGATATGTAGATGATACTAAGCAACCATGATGATGCAAAAGAAGTAAAGATAGATATCCATTTGGCCAAATTTTGTGCTGTTTAACAAATCTGTGCTACATTATTTGTAGCGGGTCCCACTCCCTATCCCTTCTGTAAGTGAAGGAACTGGTGCTAACTATGGCTATAAGTCAACTATGTCCAAATGAAAAAGAGAATTGCAGTTTGAAAAATGCATTACACACTCACCAGATGTACTACTGCCTCGATCCGAGCTGTTGTAGGATCCACCTGTATTCTGGTCGTATGCCTGGTTGTATGGAATAGTTGGAGCAATGTTGTCATTTACTCGGTAATCTGCAAGTTTAATAGTACAGTTAGTGTCAGCCTCCTGAAAAAGCGAGACTTTTATATACTTGCTTTATAACACAAAGTAAGACCTCCTGAAAATAGTAAGGAAGAAGTAAATTGACTGTCTGAAAGGAAACCCCTTACATTTTACTTGTATCTTGCCTCTAAGCAAAAGTTTAGGGAGAATCCCGGGAACTTAGTAGCCCCACAGCAAATATAATCCTATGTGGAGGACAGTTACAGTGCCTCCGCAATGATTTAATCTCAAAGGATGTATCTGACCTGTGTGAACATTCTGCATGTGAAGAATACTGTCACCTAGATAGATTTTTCCATGGATTCTGCTTAATTTATGAATGCAGGACAGCCAGTTGGCTGTAGTAGCTACTTTTTGAGTTTCAAAGGTGACAGCTCTACATGGGAGTCAGCCTACAAGGGCTGAGCGAGCTGCTGGAGCAACAGTTTGGCTCTCCTAAATCCAATTTTCAAGAGCAGGTCTTGTTTTAGTTGGTTCGGGGTTTCAGTTGTTAGACAGTTTTTTATTTTGGGGGTTTTTTTTTTTTTTTGGCTGATGGCCATTACAGTAACTTCTCTCTCCAACTCCGAAGATTTGGCAACCAGATCTGCAAAACTATAGCAGGAGTAAAATACTCATATGACAATACAGTACTTTCATGCCAAGAAGTATTTATAATTTACAGAGAACAGAAAGGAGCTGTGTTGCTCTTCATATAGCAAATAAAACTGAGTCATAAACAGAACCATGGACATAAAGTAGTGACAGTGAAGCACAGCATGTAACGCATCAAATGGTTATTTCTCATTACAAAAGCTATAGGTATAATTTTCAGCAAGATGGTTTTGACTTAGGAAATGAGAAAACCAAGATCAGAATATTGACTCATAAAATAGAAAAGCAAAATAAAAATAAACAAAACTAAGAATCCAATCCCCATCTGCTGCAGCAATGTTTGCAATAATGTAAGCATGGGAAAAAGAGCAAAATGATAAATTCCACACCAGAGCATATTCTCTAATGGTTTCTCAGACTAGTTGCATTCCATAGACCATGGTGAAGCCCTGCATACCACATATGTTTACACAAAGGATAAACAATAAATCAACACTCTGAAATATGTATATATGACTGTCAGCAGACAATGCTTTAAGGGGGCCTTTGTACACTACAATATGCTAGAGAATATGCAGCTGTAATACAGACAATTTGAAAGATGTAGTGTCTTCCAGGGCATAAAAACCAAACACGTTTTACCCAAAACAGATATGTAATACACAGTCCACAAAAGAAAACATAATTACAAGAAAAATAAAGCTTTCACCCTCCAGTAAGGAGCCACAAAAATTGAATTTTCTCTTGACTTGTTTATGTCAAAGGCAAGTGTCACATTTTATGTTGCCCTTTGAACTCCTCTGTGGGCAGACAGGTCCGGTAAAGAAGTCAACATTCTTGCAAAGAAATGTGTCATTTTACTGGGTAACTTATCACTATGAGATCATCTGAGCTACGGCAATCCATTCAAAAAGTTCAAAGTTAGAATGGGTCCAGTTCCTAGGGATACTGTTTTGCAAATCAGGTTATTAAAAGAGGTTGCATGGTAGCCTGGAGGACTAGCAAGAAATCACATACCTGTTTCTTCCAACTCCCACACATTATATTAACGAAACGTGCCCCCAAGGCCACCAAAGTACATTCTGATGTTTCCCGTTAACACCGAAATCAATTTATTTTTAGCTTCTGGATTCACAGACTTCAGGTAGGGTAACAAAGGAATTTAGTTTCCCAAAATCATGTGCAGTGGAATTGCCTCTGAATATGTGAATCGGAGGCTTGCTAGGAACATGTCTGCAATGAATTGGATGGCTCCATTTCTGTCCCCAGTGTACGACACAATACAATTTTACAGAGTCTGATATGCAAAATTTCATTCGTTTACATGAACATGTAGATTTAATTAGTCTCCATCCACGACAGGGAAGAGTAGGTTGACCTACTTTAAATTTAAGGTAGAATATAATGTGACTACCATGCATCTGGCTTATGAATAAAATATCTTGTCTCTGTCCTAACCAATCCCTCAACTACTATTAAATTTAAATTAACCTCAAATCCAGAGGAAATATATTTTATTTAATTCTTTTTAAAGATACAGCTTGCTATTTGGTATAATAAATTCAATCTCTGAAGGTTATTGTGCTACTAATTAACTCTTTGACACTGTTAACTGTGAATTTCTAAATCTAGAGCACCACGGAGGTCTGTACGTGCTAACCCTGAAAGCTTTGGACTCCCAGCACCAGAAGGTCACAACTCCTCTGATGCCTAAAGAGGAGAAACAAGCCAAAAGCTCTTCACCTTTATTTAATTTGTTTTGCTCCATAATGTTGTACTGTATGGGTGCAACCTCTTGCTTTTGCTGAACAGAGGGTTTCCAGTGTTTCTCATTCGAATCCCCGCTGCCATTGTTAACATTATTGCTGATATTTGACTGGATGAGTTGAGTGGTGGCATAAGGAGTGGGTTGCCCAGGCTGGCTGACAAATCTTCCGTCCTTTAGATTTGGACTATTGAAGGTTTTCATCTCATTGATTTTGTTGCTTAGGTCCACGTCACCATACACAGTTGACTCGGGCAACATCAGGTTTGTTTGCTTGTTGTCCAGCTGATTGTTGTAATTTGCTATACAATCGGCTAACCACAGAGGAAAGAAAAAAGAAAAGGTCATTCTGTTCGCTTACACTCTACTTTCAATGAAATACCCTCTAAAAACTTGCTAGTGCATAGCTGTACGGCTTGCTTCCATGAAACAGAGATAATATAATAATTAACTATATCTAAATTATGGAGTGTAATTCACCTTTTAAGTCACTGCGCATATTGCTCAAGTGGCCACCCCAAAAGCAGTGTTCAGTGTTTTGGTCCACTGTGAATTCAGACCTACTGAACTGTATCTACTATGACTTACCTTTTTTTTTTTTTTTTTTTTTTTTTCCCCCTTCCCTACACTGGCCATATAAATATTTACATTTAGATGCTGTTATCAAAGCAGTCTATCTATTTAATGAATAACTGTGGTTAAAGTAATTTGCATTTAAAGGAAAAATCAAGCAAAACCTAACTGTGGGAATGACTAAACATGGCAGTTACTTCATGTTGATATAAGATGAAAATCACTTAAGACTTTTTTGTAATTGTGGTAGGAAAGAGAGAATACGGCAGATTTTTATAAAACAGATCAGAAAATAATTACACATTGACAGAAATAATTAAAGAGAAACAGCACAGTGTGTAAAGTAACTCAGTACCCTGTAGCAAGACTTTATTTGACCATTGTTTCCTTGTACAATCGTATATTTGGGGTTGAAACAAAAAGACAGGAAAGCACTTGGGAATTTCTGCAAATTAGCAGTTCCTTTGGATCCTGCAGAGTAAGCAATACCACTGCAACACCATTGTCCTGTATGCTAAATACAGACAGTGTGAATTCATTCTTCGAATGGTTATTGTGCCACGAGATCAGCACTCATTATAGTCATACATTAATTAAGCATGTACTGATGCTGTGGCCGCTGCCGTGTGAAGCAGTGCGCCTGCCTTTCAGGGCTTCCTTCTCTTCTGTGTGACAGGAATTCTCCAGATCCAGTCCATGGGAAGGAGGCGGAAGGCAGTAACAGAGTCCGTGGGGAGGCGTTTTGAGAGATTAGTGAGACCAGCGCGCAGTGCTCGTGAAACAAGAACGACAATTCGCCACTGGCTAATGCAAAAGGAAATACAGAACAAGCACCAGGTATATCCTCTCCCTCTGTAAAAACGCGGGGTGTTTGTGTTAGGGAGCTTGATTCAGTCCTGAAGACCATTACCTGCGGAGGCCACAAGTGTCTGGCTTGAGAGGGTGCCAAGCAAGACTAAGGACACAGTTCAGGATTCGACCATTCTGCTGTATGAAATAACCGCTACATACAGAGGACATTCCATTTCAAAATAGCCCCTAATACAGACATTTTTCCTAAAAAGTAACTCCAGAAGAAAAGGCAATAAATGAAAAAAAAAAAAAAGTTTCTTAAGTTACAAAA
>NW_020456065.1:1049816-1126459 GCF_003342845.1 Nothoprocta perdicaria | reverse complement strand
AAAAAAAAAAAAAAAAAAAAAAAAAAAAAAAAAAAAAAAAAAAAAAAGGCAATAACACTTGAGAAAGAAATCCACTCATCCACATTTTGGTGATTAAGGAACAGTATCAGAACACGCCATATACAACTTATTCATTGCACATTTTATGCCTCCGGCTTCTGCCTTTTGAAGGTTTTATTTACCATTTGATATATCTTTCTTTGTTATGTGAACTATTATTTATTTATTTATCACTTCACAGTCTTCAAAGCCTTGACTTCTGCTTCTTAAATATTTTAATTTCTGCTTTTTCTCTCACATAAAGCCCTCCTAGCCTTTCCCCCTTTTCATGCCTGTTCTGTTAAATTAGGTATATATGTAGCATTCGCATTCTTTCACGATACCTCTTGCTTTGCTGCAATATCCTTGCAGAGGCACTTCCAGCATGTATTTCACCCATTTTCAACTAGATATGATTTCTGTATAAGGCAATATGACTGATACAGTATATGCAGTTGATACACTTTTTTTTTTTTTCCATAGACATATTAAAATTCTTCATATGCAACACGTATAACTTGTTTACCTGAATAACAAAAGATTTGTTCTATTTGTTAGATTATTTTATAGTGTCTACTTTTGGAACAATCTGTTCCCATTTCGCAGAGGTGGAAGACAGAACTATATTTAAGAGAATAAAAATGTGCATTGCTACTTAGGGTATTCATGAATCCCAAACATTTCCAGGACAGAAGAGAACATTGAAAGCGTTGTTGGACACCAAGCATGTATGCTGCGTTTCAAAGGAAGGAATGGCTTAGCAAGACAACTAAGCTTAATACAAAAGACAAACTGAGAAAGAATCTATAGCACCTCATGGCAAGACGTTATGATAGTCTACAGTCCACCAAATGAGCATTCTCTTCCTTTTTTGAATTTGTTTTCATTTACTAAAAGTTGTTAGGTTTTTGCTCGCTCCTGTAAAGCAAACAATCTCAATACCAAGTATCTCTGTACATAGGCATTTGTGGAGCTGTTGTCCTCAGCCAGGGTAAGACACTGGTCTGCTCTGTTAGAATCTCTCCCCTTCCTCTGGAGCAGCTGGCACTGGTCGTTGTCAGCCCGGACACTGCAGCAGATCAGTTACCACCTTCCCGTTACGACTGCCTTCACATGAGTTACACTAGGGGTAGTGCTGATTTGCACCCGCACAACTTCACTGTGCACAATCAGAATCTCGCTGCAAAACGCTGGGAAACACTACTAGCCAAAGGCAGCCAGAGCTGCTGCTGGTGTACAAGGGAGGGAGAAAAAAAACTCATTTTTATTCCTCACCAGCAACACTGTCAGGTCTGTTTAAAAGCAAACACGTAACCAGCAGCACCTGCAGGTACGTTTTCCCTGCTGCGTTTCGGGGGCAACTCATGAGGTTTCCCTCAGGAGTGCACTGAATCCTGCCCAAGCCCCAGGGAGCCAACGCTCAACCTGACATCTCACAATTGCTTTTAGGTCATGAAGTTAATGGTCCTGCCCACACACTCCAAGCTACCCAGCCTGGTACAGAATGCAGCCCCACAGACAGTTCTAAATGTGTCCAGCTGCACTAACTATCTTGCAACCATCTGTAGCACTGAGTTACTTCTTCTTTCCCATCACCCATCCCATCCCATCAAACAGAATGAAAATCTCACTAGTGAGACCTTCTGTTGCTCGGTCCAAGCAACACAAAGATGTTGAGCACCCTGAAAATGAAAAGCCACCTGTGTTTTTCAAACGTTGCAATACATCATTCAGCATGACTTTTGGTAACGCTTAACATCGCGGGGGCTCATTCACCTTTTACTAAAGCTCGATACAACTGTCCACAAAGGGAAACAAAGGCACAACCACAGAAAAGGGGAATGAAATCGCGTTAAGTTTACACATATCAAAAAGAAAACAAAACAAAACCAAAAACAAATCCTATTCTCAGGTCCTGTAAGTACAAACTGTGTAAAGAAGACTCCTTAGCAAGGCAGAAACATATCTAACCTGGTCGACTGTATGTCGTGAGGTTGCTGTCACTGTTCCCGGTGCCAGAGGTGCAGCAGTTGATGGAGCAGTCGTTGTGATTGTTCCCCGTGTTAGGCCAGGTATCTGCTAGCCAGGGCTGAGTGGCTGGTTCGCTGATGTTTAGGAGTCCTGGCCTTTAAAAACAGAGTTTGGTCACTTCAAAAATTAAGCCAGAGCATGTTCAGCTTGCAGTCATATTCTTCTCAAAAGGTTAAGTATAAAGAATATATTTAAAGGCTTGGGCTCTAGGCAAACATAGCCTGACTCTCACATTCTGAAATATAAATACTTGTTTATGTGCGACCTTTACCTATTGGAACACCTTTAGTTTTCGTCTGGGGTTTTACATTGTGGGGAGATAGGGAGGAGGAGGAGGAGGTTGTGTTTTATTTCCCTGTTCCTTCTCCCTGCTTTCTAAAACAGGGGAAACCTGCAAGTCAAACAAAGAAGCATAAAAAAATCAAATAAAAAATCAAATACATAAGTGAGGGGGTGATGCAGAAATGAACGGCCAGCTGGCAAAGAACGTGGTTGAATTAAAACCTGAGTTTGGACCTGAACAGCTCCAAATTCTTAGTGATTTATGAAGCCAGGTTCTAATCACCATCAGATACTGCTTCCATAATGGATCGGGGAGAAGAGCAGCTTACAGGAACCACTAGTGCTTGGGAGTATTGGGATCCTGCTGAACACACAGTCTGTGTGACACAACTGTGTTAATGAGTAAGCCCCTTGCTTAATCTTCAAGGGGATGAAACAGCAGCAGCTCCTAAGCAAGTTTCAAGTAATTTGCAATACTCTACACCTTCAAAAATACCTCGATATCCCTGCAGCACATGGGCTGCTTTGGGGATAAAATATGTTTCTGCCATCAGCAGAAAAAAAAAAAAAAAAAGCATTTCCTTAGGTTCCAAGTCACTAAATCTTTCTAATCAGCAAACCAGAGACCCGGGAACACTTTGTAGCATCTCTGGTGCCTGCTCAGTTTGAACATGGGCAATGCAGCAGCACGTGACAAAGTCCCACATATGGGACAACTTGACAATTGCTTTTGATAACTAAGATATCTTTAAGATAAGTCAATTCAGCCACAGTCATATCAAAATAATGGAGCGTGGTCTCTTTCATCACCTGAGGCTTGCCAGTTTTAACTGGAAGCTTTCCATTGTAAACAGTAAAGAAATTGGTCTCCATACAATTGGTCTCCATTATTAGCTGTGATGCTCTTAAAGAATAAAATATGCTAATCCTCTTAAACTGCAAATTGAGAATAAGAACTGCAACAGCAGCTAGTCAGTGATACAGTATGCCAGTGACATAAGCTTAAGTCTTAGTCTTAGGATGGCATTTAAAGATATATATACATAAATATATACACCCTCCCCTCATATATATATATAACTGCACTGAATGTGCCGCTTGACAATTTAATACTGGAGATGATGAGGCATGACTTACTGCCAAGCTAACAAACCAGCGAATGCACACGCATTAGTTAAATGTTCTTTGTAAATCTGAAATAAATATACAGCTACATAGTCCTGTATAGCTGGCTGGAAATGTCCTGCAGGTTTTTCCTACCGCTCCGCTCAGAAAATGAAAATAGACCTCCAGGCATCTGCAGGAGACAAAGCCCTCCATAGTGTTTCAGCACTTTCCAGGCTCATGTTCTGGACTTGTGGATTGAGGGCTATAGGTTTCTCGAATTTGCTTTGCGTTTGAACAGGCTGTCATGGCAAAAATGTGTTGCATTTTCAGTAAATATAAATACATATATATATATATATATATATATATATGTAGAAGTATATATGTAAGCATAAAAAAACCTACTGGGGATATTCAGGTGGAAATACGCAGAATAGGGGATTATTTCAAAATATTTCACTATCATATTTTCTGTCCTGAACAATGGTGTGACATGCTCACATATCTGCATGCGGCAAAACTGCTAAAACTCTCCAAAATATTACAAATGCAATGAAAGGAAGTGAAAACCTTAAGTGTGGATTTCATAGTAAAGACTTCAGGTTTAAATATAGCATTTCTTTCAGATTGTGGAAGTATTTTTCATATTCTACGAAACACAGCACAACATCAGAGGGACTGTAAATACTCTATATAAGCAAGAACAAAGGAACCATGGATTTTAGCACCTTGAAGGAATTACAGACACTCTGTGGCACTGATCCTTAAAACTAGGGCAGCAGCAAGCAAGGCTGCTGCTCTAGCAGTACCAGAGCGACTGCATTTGATGCACACACCCATGGGCTTGATTCTGCCCGTGTTTGTGCCAGTGCTTTGCCTTCCTTGAGCTGTGGGAGAGGAGGGAAAGCTCAGGGGCTCAGGGAACACAGAGCGGTTACCTGTGTGCCTGGCTGAACAACCCTAGCAGGGTGAGGGAGGTTTCATCCCTGACCTCTCTTGTGTTCTCACTGTCCTGGGGTGAGGGCAGCAGCTCAAGGACCTGCACGTTTGCCCATTTGAAAAACACAAGGTAACTGTTCTGGAGGTTTTCCTCCCTGGTTGTGTGGCAGGGATGATGCAGCAGCACTGCATGATGCAGCTCTGGGCAGAGATATCTATCTGCACGAGCTCCGAGCGAGCCAGGTGCGGCGCTCGCTGCCGTGCAGCCTCTTCTCGGCGCAGCATTCAAGTATACAACAAGCAGATCTGATGGAAATGTCTAATTTTGTGCCTAATCATCATCACTACCAAGTTTTTGCACAGCCTTGCAAATCACAAAATGCCACTGGTGAAATAGGAACTTATACAGCAATTTATGGCCCAGCTGTTCTCTGAGATTTAAAGGCTCATTTCAACATTGTGCCCAGTGTGTAACTCAAATGCTCACAAACAGGCAGCTTGCAAGTGTCCTAGAAAAAAAAAAAAAAAAACTGTGCTGCTAAACCAGCACATCTCTGACCTGCCTTGCTGCTCGCACTGTGACTTTTTCTTCTGAAGAGGCAGAGATCTCTAGGCAGGAAATTGAAACTACTGTTTGGTCCATTGCCATTCATTAGGTGAGAAATTAAACCCACTAACCCTGTTTTAGTTAAGTTCTTAATTTGGAATAGACTAGGTTCCCAAAGCATGGCGCCCTAGATTAGCAACCTACCTCTTTTCTTATTCTCCTGTAAGCAATGCTTTAACTGTTTTATATTCACAGCATGATTTTTTCTTTAAATATCACCTTATAAGCTCTTTGTGTCTTCAGAAAATTCCTCCATTAAATGTTCTTTTTTTTTTCTTTGTAGTATGTGTGAACTGGCCATATTTCTTAATCTTCATAAATGCCACAACTTAATTACTTTTACTCCCTTAATCAGCTGCGAGGTCAGACCCTGATTTGGCAGTTAAGGTGCTCCCTCTGCTGTTTCTTTTTTGAGATGCAGTTTTTACCGGTTAACAAAGCAACTCGGCTGAACATACCGTGACTCACTCCTTGGAGATCAACGTAAAGCTGCAAATTGCATATTCTTCTTCTAATCAGAAAAATGTACAGCTAGCATTAATATCATAAATTAAAAAAAAATCCTAGTGATTTTTCTGCCATCACTCATAAGCACTATTATACGTCTTTGAATTCATTAGCCACAATTTATAGCTTTAAAAATAAAGCTCATAATTACCTGCCTCCACTGCTTACGGCATCTCCTCCTCTCTGATAGGTGACTGAAATATTAAAAAAATTGAAATATTATAAAAGAAAAATCACAGAAGTATCCTTATATAGCAGTGTTATGTCTGTCCTTTTCATTTTTGCTAAGACAATAAGCATTGCTATTTTGAATCTCGTTCTGCAACTGTTATTCCTTCACAGGCAAGTTTATACATAACATTTGTGTTGCTTGATAAGTGTTCCATCAAAGCTCCGTCAAACTTTGGCATTTCAGTTCAGTTATGACAAACACAAACAAATACATACATCACTTCAGAAAAGGAAAAAAAATAAAGGAAGCCAGACATTAGACTGAACTTATCGTTAATGTAACTCTGATGACTTCAGTGGAGTTACTCTGTGGAAGAATTTAGGTCATTTGTTTATTTCAAGAATGACCAGATGTTAAAGCTTTGCTCTGCCTTAATATTTTGGTAACATTCAGGAGGCATCATGATTTTGTAACAGGCCTTTGCTTCCTAGTGTAAACAATGGCTCACGGCAGCTGAACCTACTGCAAAACCCAATGCTCTTGCTGAAAGCGCCTGCCTTTTCCTCAGGGTCCCAGCACACTCTGAAAGTCCATGTAAGCTTACAATTTTATAACATTTGACAATACGGCTTATTAACGATCCTTTCTATCTAAAAAGTTAAATATATACATTTTGACACAAAAATGTCTGAAAGAAAAACAACATCCCAAGCTAGCAGGAAGAACCGTGCTGATATTTTGAAAGCACGCACATTAACAAAGCGCACGTCCACATGCATTTATTTTTTGATATGGATTGCATCTACTTCAAAGTTAGCTTTTTAGGATGCGTATCCAAGAAGAAAATACTGTAAATTCTCTGGGTTTGCACCGGGTTAGGCAAAGGGTTAAGAGTTTAGGCTTCCTGCGAATGCTGCTGGAGTCTACATTTTCCAACCAGGAATGTGTTGAAAAAAAGCAGCCAAATTCTGCTCTTTAAAGAACTCCAAGCTGGGAGTCTGCAGGAGAGAGATAAATACTGGCAGTGATTACAGTAACAGGATTAAAATGTAGGATGCATTGCTACAGGTAAGCCTTTTACTATAGGTAATGCTAAAGAAGAGGGTCTGCTACCATCTAAAGTCCATGGAACCGGCGATTGGCATCCTGGCTGATTGAAAAAGGATTTCCTTTCCTTTAAATGTTTCCTTTAAATTTCTTTTTCCATTTTCTCCTTCTAAAATCTCTGTGAGGTTTACTTTGCAGCTCTGACACCTCTTACGGAGCTCTGATATTTTCCTTTAATGTTAAGAACCCAACTGAGAAAATGTGCATTAGCTAACCTACCAACCTCTGCAGAGTTTCAGTAGCGTGCTGCAACTGTGATTGCACGAGAAGCCCTCGCTTAAGCCAATTAAAATAACAGCAAAATAGTAATAATTTGAATTAGTCTCTACTGCGGATCTCAAAGGACTTTGGAAACATTAAGGGCTGCTCTGACTCATGCAACTCCACTGAATGCAATGCCATGACTTTAGAAACAAGATACATTGGCAGTGATTAAGAGCGTGTGCATGAGAACCCAGCCCGTGTCAAGTAGGCCTGTGTGGATGAGCACAGACACACGTGGGACACTGTTTGCTCTGAGCTCCTGCTCAAGGGAAGCGACTCAGCYGCTGCCCAGAGGCCCGTGAGCACCGCGCTGCATCCGAGCTAACCTGAGTGTGCAGCGGGGCTCGGCCTTTCTCAGCCTGCCCCGGTGTATGAGGCTCAGTGTGAAAGGAATATATGTTTTATATATAAAACTGGGAGCTGGGAATGTGCAGACCTGTACCTCGTGTTGGGGAGAGCAACCCGGTCCCTGCTGCAGGACCGAGTCAAGGTCAGGGCTGCAGAATGGAAGAGCTCCCCTTGATATCAGTGGGCTATCGACTATCAGTGGTCTATGTCATGGCCATATTTGCTATGTTTCTACACAAAAAGAACTAGAAAATTATTTTAACCCACTCTGCATGTGAAATACAGCTTTGCCTATGCAGAACAAACAGTTCTATGTAAAAATAACTAACATTCATTTTCCTTTCTGTGACTTCCAAACTCTAGGACCCTGGTTCAGCGCAGAGGAGAGAAGCAAGTGTTTCACCGACTTCGATCCCAGCCAAGCCCCTCTGAAGCCAGTATCCGGGCTCTGCTAAACCACTTCTCCTCCCTCAGGAGCCCCCTTGCCACTACTAGGTGCGGATGGCCGCACTCCTGGGTTGCACCCAGGTTAACTTGTAGGAACTGGCAGACTCGCGCTCCCAAATGGCTTTTGCTAGCGTTAATACATATCAAACAGTATGTTACTGAAGGGCACGCGCAGGTGGAGAGGTGTCAGCTACAAAGCAACTACATTCGACTTCTTAGACAACACTTAACAATGAGATCTGTAATTAATAACATTGCTTAAAAAACTTCCGAGCAGCTGGGCTGGTTATGTCAGAAAGAGGAACAGTACCACAAACACATGCTAAAAGTAACAAGGAAGGGGTGAAAAGTGCAAATATATACCTGTTGGTGTGAAGGTAAAAGACGGGACTGAAAAATCAAAACAAAATACAAACTGGTTATTAAGCTGAAGAGAGAAAGGGAAACATACCACATTAGTATAAATCTAGCAGACAGCTGAACATGAAACAAATGTAAATAACTAATCCAGTAGTTCATTCACATTAATATAGAAATAAAATGAGATTTGTGATTCAGGAAAAGCTTGTCTCCACAAAAACCTTTTTTTAAAAAAAACCCAGATATCCTACTGTGCTCCTGAGGGGAGCTGCATATGGCTTGGCCTCTCAGGAGCCCTCTGCTCAGTATCTTATGTTGTGCTGAAAAGCCTCGTACAAACAAAAACCCTACACTGTTAATCATTTTAAAATGCAGAATGACAAATTCCTTAACAAAGCCTTATCAAGGTCCTATTGAATCTTATCTGCAGTTCACTAAGTAAATGCTCATTACGCTGAACTAATCGGCCCGCTTAAGTATTCAGTAAGGAAATAATAATCATATAAGGGAACAAAGAGAGCTGCTGTTTGACTCTTTCTGAATCAAGAATGGCACCAAATTACGCTGCAATAAAGGCACTAACATCTACTAGCGCAATTCATTTTGTTTTCGTGGCTGAGGAAATAAGAGACAGAGTTATTTCTCTTTATTTTTCCTCAAATAATCATTCAAGGAAGGCCGGGGGCATGCCTGGCTGCGGGCAGAGGAGCGGGTCAGCAGCGGGACAGCGGCCGCGCTGGACACCCCTCGCTCTCCGGGCCTGTACGAACCCCCCTGGGCTCAACAGGGTCTCCTGGTGCATCCAGCGGCAGCGGCAGCAGCGGCGGCTCCTCCTGTTCGCGCTCGCTCCCCCTCGTGCTGACAAGGAGGACACACTCCCCGTGCTGCTGATGGCTGGGAAAAAGGCCACTCCGGCCCTTCTCGGGGTAATGGGAGTGAGGAGAAATGCGGGAGAAACACTGCGATCTTCTCTAAGAGGGGCTGTTTCATCAGCAAAGCTGGCACAGACGGGAAGGCCCAGGGCTGAGAGCAATGACTGCAAGAGCCCAGCATCGTTTTTACAATAGCTCTGCTGTTTCAGGGGCTCCAGAGCGTCTTGCTGGTGTGTTTTAGAATATGGAATACGCTCTCCCCCTCTCCTTACCAAGCTGATTCATTTGCAGGAATATGGCACTGAGCGAAAGCGAAAAACCTCTGCACATTTTGCCCATTTCAAGGCTTCATTTGCAGCATGACTTGTCATCTGGGGAATTCCATTGTATCTCCTTTGAGCTGGGCCTTTTCACACACCCAGTGTAATTTAGCTACATTCAAAAATATAGAACCATAGTAACAGCAGGCTTTCATTAAAAATAGAAGGGTCATTTAAACCAGAGCTATTCAAAAGAGAATGAAGTGTCTCAAAATTAATTTGAAATCACAAGGACATTAAAAAAACCCTGGAATATCTGTCTTGTTACTCTTCTGTAAGCTAAGTACTAAACATAGTTTAGGTTTTAAGAAACTGAAGATCGGATTAATCAGAGGCTGAACTAAATGAAAACTGCAGAGCTACCACATGAAAGAAAACTTAATTCTCAGAGCTTCTATTAATAAACTCTTGTGAGTGTATAAGAGTGTTCGTACAATATGTGCACGTGGGGGGAGTGAAATGTTTCAACAGACGTCAGGTCTGAAGATAGACATCTAAATAAATCAGTGCAAGACTAAAGAAAGTTTAAAGAAAGTTTGCACTTGTGGTTCTGACGCAATGCATTGTGGTGTGGAAACTACTCTGTAATTTCTATTTCAGCAAAGATTTTTTTTTCCTTGAAGAATACGTGTTAATGGAGATGCAGACCTTGCTTTTCTGTATATTTATATTAAAATAACCAGTAAATTATACAAAAGCTGTTTTTACAGCTATTGAAAAACACAGCTGTTTTGAACAATATCTGACGTCATTAAAGCAATCATTTTTAAAGACATTCTATATGCATTTGCTTAATCACAGATACTGCTGAAAGCATAGTGATATTAGTGTTAAAGCACCGCAGAAAGGCAATACAGCAGCATGCTATTAGTAAAACAAAACAGAGCAGGCCAGTGCAGTAGTACGTCAGGGTCTGTGTTACCTACGAAATCCTAGAAGAATGCAATCAAAGGTGAAGTTCATCTCTGATTTATGTGCTTGCAGCTCCACTAAAACCACTGTGACCGAAGTCAAACATAAGCATTGATGCTGCAACACTACAGGGGCCACCTACAATTCTTACAAACCTCAAAATTGTTTGTCTCCATTACACAACTCAGTTACTATTTTTGCCATTGCTTTTTTTTCTCGTAGCAACACACAACTACTGTTCAAAAAATCTGTGTTACATCTGCCTATCTCTCTGGCCCATCACACACTCACACGTGAAGTGACTGAAGCGACTGTCTTTGTGACACCTTTCAGATCATGAGGATGTGGGCATCTTTTAAGTCCAGGTCTATCTTTTAATTGCTGAATATCTCAAGCCTCTCCCTCTGTTTCTTTAGGATTTGGAAGGAATGCTCATCTCGATTCATTCCAGAATTTAGGGTTCCTGCTTTGCAAGTGCCCATGTAGTTTTGAGCTGCAATGAACTGCTGCTTATTGAGTTCAGCTTTAACTGCTGCTTATTGAATTCAGCTTTAACTTCAGGGCTTACTATTGACTTGGGAGAAAACAAGCTTTCAATCCAGAAGATCTTTCAGGTTGAGCTTCTAGTTTTGTTTGCCACAGAGTACATTGTAAAGTGCTGCTTGCAACCAACCATCTGATGTGAAAGATACCAATAACATGAAAATGCAGAGCGCTGTAAGCTAGACCCAGAGCTGCCATTCTGTGTGAATGCAAATGCCAGATTGAAAGCCCCAGATTTGAGCCCCAAAGAAGGACCTCACAACAGCATTTAATAAAGGGTTTTGGAAAGTATTACTGATGTGCTTCTTAGACAGCCACTTTATCGCATTTCCCCAGTATATAAGGAAACCCAAGGATACACACCAAAAGCATGACGTTAACTGACACCGCTGTTAGTATTCTTAGCAGCAGGCAAAAGACTGAATTAAAGGGACAACAAAGTCCCATCCAGTTGGTTCCTTTTCAGATGGTGTAATGTCAGACAGCAAGGGCATAGTAGAAGCTGCCAGACTTAAATCTGTCTGATACATTTCTCATTTCTATGAGTATCCTCTATGAAAAGCTAAGCTAGGTATTTTGCTGAAGGCTCGTACTTAAAAGCCAGGTATGATACATAGTGTAGTTATTAATGTTTCCGGTACTGGTTTCTGAACCAAACTTCCTGCCAGCTTTGAAATAATTTAGTAAATTGTGCAGCAGATCTTGGAAGAGTCATAGGCTGATGATAAAGAAAATAGCTCAGGGAATATTCAGCAGCTAACGAACTGAAACATGTAAAACGGCACCTTTTCTGATACCCGCGTAAGTACTAGTGAGTCCATTTCGCTTCTTCCTGTGGCGATAAAGCCAGATGCTGAAGACCATAAGGATAATCCAACAGGCTGCACCAATTCCCGCAATAAAGGCAGGCTGTTTTACTACATCAGAGATCTGCTGGGCTAAACTGACTTGATCTTCTGAAGACACGGGGTTTCCGTGAGAATCTGTAGAGAAAAGGACAAAATTCCCAGTGAATCGGCATGCGCGAACATCAGCAAAGGACACACCAAGACAACGAAAGCTGAAGTACAAGATAGATGCTTCAACCTTCCTTACAGTTTTCTGAAAGCATAAATTCATCCATACAATCATACTTTCTCATGTAACTGAAAATCACAGAAATACATTTCTAGGGTTTATGTTGAGCGATGAACCTAAATTTAGCATTTCCTGATGCGGGATTTGAATCTTATACTACACAGGCTCACATTCACTTTAAAGTCTCTCACTCTGACTGCAATTCAAGAAGACTGAGAATTTAAAACATAAAGAAGCAAATGTACAAAATTATCAATTCTGCCCTCCTGATATGCACGAGCACGCTAAAGGGGGGCTAGGAAGGAGGTACAAATTGGTAGAAACCAGCAATCTCATTACCACTGGAAATGTAACTCTCTTCATAAAATGTTTACTCTTAGGGATCAGATCAAAACAAAGGACATCTTTTTTTGCACACTGTTTTTGATTTTTTACAGAGGAAGCATCTGTAAGAATCAGCCTTTTGTTCTCCTCCTGCTCTGCTTTTGTAGGCACCTCCCAGGAACAGTAGTGAGAATATTCAGTTACTGAGCAATGTTTTCCAACCGTAATGAAGCAGCTCAAAGATAAAATACTGTCTGCTTGATTTTTTACCACCACAGTGACTGCTCATTGCAAATTTCATTATTACACAGAGCAAGGGCAAGAATTTGAAACCTTCACTCAGGGCGGATATTGCTTTACACATTCCACAGCTTAGTCTTTGAAATACCCTTTTTTGTTTTAGTGTAAATCCAAGTGTTAGTTGTTTTTCCACTAGAGAGAGTGGCATCAGATTCTGAATCCGAGATTAATGTTTTAAGAAGAAAGGTGCTGTTTACTCACTGTAGAATTATCCTCAAACAGTTCTATTAATAAATATATAAGGATATATGAATAAAGTATGTAAGAAAAGAAAATCTATCCACTTAAAAGCAACACTTTTCTCTAAGAACTAACTAGGGGAGCTGATTTTTTTTTTTTTCTTAATGGCATCTCTTGTTTGTTCCAAAATAAGCTTAAGCAAGATATAAGCAACCGCAAAACAAACAGAATATGAAATTGCAACAAACTGTACAAGTAAAACCAAAGGAACTTTCTGCTGGAAAAAGGCACCTTTATGAATGGGAAATGGTTAAATTAATATCTTTTTTTCAAGTGCAAAATTCCAGATTTTTGTTTGCTTGACATCAAAGCCAAATACCTATTTTGTCAAGGAACTGCTCTTTGACAGAGGGCTTATTGAGAATTTTATTTCGTATTTCAAATCCCTTTATCTTCTGTGATCCTGAGTGCACTGCCTAGTCTGAAAGTTCACTAGGCAGGCTCAGTCTTTGCTTACTAATACACCCTTTGTGTCTGCTGGGTTTATAGATTTCACGCCTATTTGTGCAAGGTTAGGATGGGTTGCTTCAGATTTTACGGACACAGCCAAGAGAAGTTCCACACAAGCAGCCAGATGGGCTAAAACATATAGAGTATACTGTGACTAATGAATTAAAACTGTCGCTCTGTATCTCATCTTTTGTCTCTTTGCAGCTGAGGCCATATTAAGATATGAAAACTTGCACCATCACCCTGATTTCAAAATGAGTGCACTTATGTTATCCTTATTTTTAAACTGTTACATTACCTTGTGTCTTTTAATGGGAAAGAAAAAAAAAAGATACCTAGAGCACCTGTGATTGAGAATAAATTTAGAAGAAAGTATATTTTGCCCCTAAAAATACACACTTAAAGCAATAAATAAATTAAATAAATAAATAAAACAGAGAGAACTACAGAACTCAGAAAATTTCACAAACTCAAAGCCAAATGAGAATGTTGTATAATCTCATGTCAACAATACCACCATACACATGGATAATACTTTTGTACATAGATATATTTTGCAATGCTCAACCGATACATGTGTCAGGATTACAAAATACTGAAAAACTTCTGTGAACCTTTGTTGTTCTAGGTTTAGTTAAGATGATGCTATTTTGTTGTCCCTCCCAAGCATATGAAGAGCATGGTAACATGCATTTTTTTAAGGAACTAGACTTTTGCTGCATGGTATATGAGTGGACTGTCAGGGTCATTACATTAGCTGGTATTTATTTACATAGATGATAAGGAGAAAAATGCATGTGGGTTTGTGTATAGTCATATCAACAGCATCATAGGAAAGAGCATGGAAGAACCCTCAAGAAGCAACATTTGACCCATCTCCTGCTCCTCTTTTAGTTTTAAAACTAAAGCAAGCTAAATATAAAGCAAAGGGAATTAAATCTAGTGAACTCCTTATTGCTAAAATCTTCAATTTGCAGTATTTAAGCAGCTTTCCTTTGAGAAAGGCATCGTCATTCTTTGCAGTAGTCCAGGGAAATGTGTCAGGGAAATGTGTCTTGGACCTAAAAAGTGCTTTTTCTTCTTCCCAAGAAATTTCTGGAAGCTTGGACTGAGATATAAATGGTTCATAATCAACATTCCTGTTCCTGCTTGCACTCCTCAGGGAAACATGCCAAAATAATAAGCGAACATAAACACTCAAAGGCAAAGCGCATCTTAACTGCCGGAGCAGCAGCCACAACATATAATGTACTCAAAAATGCCTCGGAGTTGCTGGAGCAGGAGGATCACTACTCCCTGAAACCAGCATATGAGCACAGTGACTCATCCCGTTTTCTTCTAGCCCAAGATTAGAGAGTTCTTTTATCACAGGTAACTTGCTGTGCCTGTTGTGCACAGGGTACCGCATCTGTCTCAACACTCCAAGTACCAAATTCAATAAAAACTTAGGGAAATTTATATCGAATGGAATGGAGTTCTCCAATTTAAAATACACTTTTTTTCCATGTAAAAATTTTCCATAAAAATCCATGTGAAAGTTGTTGAATACAGTGTTAAAATAAATACAATTCAGACTGGAATGCCAATTATTCAGAGAGATAGAAAATTCCAGGTTCACAGGTGTGCGAGCAGCCTGTATGTGTATACTCCCTATGGCACGCTGTTTTCCATATGCCTGCCTGTCTTGTTCAGTACACAAAATGTACGAACAGTAAGGAGGAGGATCTAGGTCTCATGGAGACTGCTAGTTCCAGCAAACTGAAACTTGCAAAACACTTCAGATTTGTAAGATAATCACTGAATCACAGAGTGGTTGGGGTTGGAACGGACTTCTAGAGATCATCTAGTCCAACTCCCCCTGCTCAAGCAGGGAAATGTCTGAGGTTTCCTTGATTATATGTGCATGATGCAATATGAAAATTATTTGGTAAAACACTACCGGCTTGAGCATAGACTGTTCTGTCTCCTTTCTAGTGATACAGATTTCCATAAGGGGAAAAACACTGTTTTTGCACTTTGATTTTGCGACATACAGTTTGTGATGGGACAGCATCAAGCTGGTTTGAAAAGGGCTTGCTGTGAGAAAAAAACAGTCATTGGCAGACCACAAGAGAAAGAAAAATATCAACAAAAAACTTTACAACTATTGCACTGTAGGAGTACTTGAGGGGCTGAAAGAATAATATTCCCCATAAAGCAGGCACAAATCACAAGTTCACAAATCACATCTAAAGGAAGTGATTAGAATAATAAAGATTCATTGAGACTTGTGTTTTGTACACTTGAGACACCCACTAGCTGAATAATGCACTCAAGGTTTATAATTATTTTACAGGCATCTCTGAAAAATAAATGCATAAATATATTCATACAAATTATTTGTTTCTGAGTAACATTAACCGCAGAGCTATCATAAGCAGCATGCCATCACTGGCAAAACTAAGACTAGAGAACAGGAAACATCACTTAGTTCTGGTAGGTCTCAACTTTGTATACAGAGCATTTTTGCAACCCGTGCCCCAAAGTTACATATAACAAGGCAAATGTCATGACAAATTTCTCACTACCATTTTATCTCCACTGAACAATATTATAAATGCAAAGAGTGCCAGTGAGCTGTGGTGGGTCCTCATGAAGTACCTGTTTTTGTCTTAGCACCAGAGGTTTCACAGTCTTTCGCTTAAATAAAATATCAAGTTTTGTCTTAAAAAATAAACAAACAAAAAAGGGGTTTCCAGCTTTTTCAGACTCAGAGAAAGCTCAAAACTAAAGAGAAAATCTAAAAGCCCTAGCCATAGTGTTTTAATCAAGATACACAATTTTGCAGTTGCAGGCACTATTTTAAGTGCTGAAACACGATAATTGTGCAACAGGCGAGTATAAGGCTGGCCTCTCCCAGAGGACCCTGGAAGTGTGAGCTGCTCCTGCAGCTCAGTGAGCTGCTTCCCGCCTGCTGAGATACGGAAAGGAAAGCGGTCTGAACTCACCGTTTGTTCCTGTCTCAGAAACAGGTTAAGTGTGAGCATAAGGTCAGCAATCAGAGCTCAGCTGACGTGTGGGGCAGCGATCGCACGTCACAGCCCTGGATGCATCTCCTCTCTGGGTGCTCCTCAGCCAGTCACAATCTAGCCCATTTTTTAGCCCACAATCTTTCATTTTTGTTAATAAAAGCATACGAGGAGGAGATGTACCTTTGGTTTATATGAAAAGCTGTTCAAAAAATATAAAAGCCTACATATAAATTGCACAGTATATATCCCATTTGCACACTCGTACTTCTTAATCCAAGAGAAGAAGCACCAGGAAAAGGTTTCATGCAGGAATAGTTGGGATCAAAGAAAGAAATGCAGAATCTTGAAATCAACTGTGGCAAAACCAGAGTTCCCTGCGCACGTAGATCCCTTCCCTGCCTTGCCTCCCTCCCCGCTCTGTGACTGTTTGATTTACGGCCTGTGCAAAGTGCCAGCCGATGACATCAACAAATTAATTTTGTGTCTCCAGAGGAGCTCCCAGCCCTGCCCCACTGCCGTGCTGGGAGCGGGCCCAGGAGCCAAGGGGACGACGCTGTGGGGGCTCCAGGAGAGCTGGGAGCGGAGTGCGAGGGGCAGAGCTCACCCGTGGAGCTGCTTGGTGCTGCTCCGCTGCACTCTCCTCAAATTCTAGCGCTAGTTTTAAGGAGCCTCCTGTGGTTACCTGAAGCAAAGCAGCCCTGTCTCAAACCTCCTATGTGCTGCTGCTGGTGGCACAGATCCCTACACGGCTCCCAACTCCGGCAACTCCAGAAAAGGAAGTTGAGGTGAAGACGGAACTGGAGTGTTACACCAGTCATACCTCTGCAGCAACTAGGAGCAAAGCCAGGCCTAGCTTTGCTCGGGGGGCCCAGTATTCAGACTAGGCCCAAGAAGTACAGTCTCCCTGCCCACTGCCCTGGCACTGGCTGGTACGCTTTCCAAAGCGTGGGGCTGAAGCCCTCTCACAGACGGGCACACGCAATGGCTTGATCAACAGTCGTCTGTCAGAACTTCAACACCATCAAAAACACTTCAGCTCAGTGCCCCAGGGATGATGCATGACTGTGTCTGCAAAGTGGAGGCAGAGGGCTATGCCTTAAAAGTATAAGAAAACCTTATGGGCGATATTTTGCTGTGTTTTTAACACTTTCAGATACTGTATCTACATATTGCTTACTACATCTGCATTACTCAGCCAATACTGAAAATTATAGTGTTAATTATTAATATAACCAGTTGTCACAGTTTTGCCAGGTGTGTCACACTTAGTGGTTAAACAAAGGACACTAAAAATCAGATCCTAAAGTACTAGTCCTAATGTACTGGTGCAAGATAGCTACACGGGAAAATACAACCTGGAACAAAGGTACTTTCCAAGGCAGCACTGAACACCTGAATTATTTAGTACCATTTTAAAAATGCCTTTATATTTAAATGTCTATGTTTCAATGAGAATTCTTTCACTTGTACTGCACTAAAAAATGTATTAGGAGAAGATGTGCAGAAGAGGCTAGGCTATTAGAAGGCAGGGGGCTAGAAGGCTAGAGGCTAGTAGAAGGCTAGGAGTTTGACTTCTCCTGGCTTTTACAGAATGGTAGCCATGCCAGCACATCTGAACACCCTCTGAGTTATACAATCACTTCATCCTTTCCAGTGCAGTGTCAGTAAAAGTCAGTAACCCAGGAGCAAGCAAAAGATCCTGCTCATATTTAGAGTCTGATTTGCTCTTTTCTATGCTTACCAAAATCCAAATGGATTAAGCGGCATTATAAAATCCCTCTACAATTAGTATTTGTTTATCATTGAAGAGAAGACAAAAGTGTGGTCATCAAGCTTTGGTTTTAAAAATCAAAGTGTCACCATTATTTTACACTTCACTGATCTAAAGCTTTCAATATCTAAGATGTATAGAAAGGGAATGGAAGCTGCCTTAGGAAAGAACATTCAGACAAATCCAATTGTTTCTAAGCATATTATTGAAGTACTGTGTAAGACGTGTGTAATTTTGTAAGAAAATCTCTCTTTATGTAAATGGGAATCATATGCTTAAGTTAAATATGTTGAAGATGACCTTTATTTTAATAGTCAAGGTAATGTACATGTAATTTTGCAGAAAATATATCAGCTGTCCCATCCTTTTTCACATTCAATGATTATAGACTTTGAAATATAAAAACCAGAGTAACTAGCAAGATATACTGATGACTTAAGGATAGCAAGGTACACAAAGCTGAGAGCAACATGCTGAGTTTGCTTTTTGACTTGATAACACAGATTATATACTATAATGATAAGGTACTACTGTAATGAAAAGGCCTACTGGAAAAGCAAGGTATGACTACTCCTTAATCTCATTCCTCTACCAGCCAACAGCGAAGATGCATTTCTCTCTGATACATACAGAGGTAAGGCCACTGATCTGCATTTGTGACTGAGATGTTTGGTTGATCTTAGGAGATCAAAATTACCATAAATCATCTGCATACCTCTTGTCTCTGTGCTGCATTTGTTTACTAGCTTTCTCCCATAGTTGATACTTATTTTACAGAATTTTAGCACACTCCTTTTTTTCCCCCTCATAAAGATAAAATCTAATCAAGACAAATTACATCCCTGAAATGAAGTGAGCCAAGACATGTGATTCATATTCCTTTATATGATTTATTACACCATTCTTGATGTAAAAAAAATTACTTTGAAAAATCAACAACTGAAAAGTGTTGCTAAATTGGGAGAGTAGAAAAAAATAGCAAGAGATACAGTTTTAATCTTTTCTTTAGAATTCAGTCCTAACACAAGCCTGAAGCCAGCAATGCCAAATCAAGCTAATCCAGACATCAAGTGACTCTATCTATTCCACTGGTCTTGAAAACATTTCTGCTTCCCCAGAAGACAAAAGCAAACAAAGCAAAGGTCACTGAAATCAAAAGGTAGGATTACTAGCAGGCTTACCTAATTGGATAAACTGTGGATCACTTTTCACTCCAGGTCCTGCTCCGGTACTTGCTGCCACTTCCACGCTGTATCGAATGCCAGGAACTAGGGAGGGGATGACTACGGAAAAGGTGGTGCCATCCACTGTCCTGTTTATATGGTATCGACTTTCATTGCCCAGGCACCAGACCTGCAGGGAAGGGAAGTGTGCTGTATACGTAAATGTTCAAACTTCAACACTGAAAGGGGGCCTGGCTGGAAGGGTGACACAATTCCCTTCTGCGGGATCAAGAGAGTAAGAATTTGTCACTGCTAAAATCTGCAGCCATGGGTCACCGGTCTAGGCACTGCGAGAATGCTAAAAAGATACTTGTTGCAAAAAGCAGCTCAACCCATTAAAATTATTTGACGGGTTTGTCCTAATACACTTACAGTTCAACCCATGACATGAGCGTTAATAAAAGTAAAAGCTTTTATTCAGTAACACTGAACAAATAAGGTAAGCCTCTTAGCCAAAAATCATCCCCATAAACAACAGAGTAAGAGCATGCCGTTAAATGAATTTGCAATTCTCGTGGCCAAGAATAATCCATCAAGCAACCCTTTCTTCACTCAAGTGCAAGGACAAGTCTTTCACCACATAACTTCACCACCACAGAATTGATATTATGCTGAAATCACAGTTACCCATTTCTGTTGTTTTTTAGAACAGTGGCTAGTGGCAAGGGTTGAGTAATACACCATCTTCTTTCGAGAAGCACCAGCGTGCTGTTAGATCACATCTCTCATCGTTTGGATGAGATCAGGACCCATCTAAAGGCCTGAATCCACCATTTTACAGATGACCTCAGTGATATTAAATGACTGGCAGAAACAGTCTGATGAGGTTTTGCCTTGTACAGCAAAGCTTTTAAAAGTACAGTTGAACTCCCAGCCGCTATTAAAGGTGAAGTAGCAGCTAATCCAGGTCCGCTGAAAATTTGATGAAGCTGTGTTAATTTATTTTTTATTCCCTTTTCACAAATGTATTACTCTAGCATGGACATTTATCCAGAGAGTGAAATTAGTTAAATTCAGCACTTTCTTTGTGAAGAAAAGATTTTTCCTGCGAACACTGGCATTTCTGAATCGGTGCTGATTGTACCCAGGAGGGAAGACTCTGACATACGGAGCTCTTAAAAGATTTACTACCCAGGTATCTGTTCTTAGTCCCTTGTGCCATTTTGCTGCTGCAGAGATTACCAGGTGAAAGAGCTAGAGATTCACTTTAAAGGCACAGAGAAATTGGCAGGGTATTTTGGGGGGAGTCCTTTCTGTTTGGATACTTTGGGCTTTCTTCATTTCACCTGCAGGACTCTGCAGGGCTGTTTTTCATTTTCTGCATGCCATGGACTGAAAGAAGGCTAATGGCACAATGTGAGGATCTGAAAAGCTTTTTAAACCTCTTAAAAATAAAATGGCCATTAGCAAATACTTAACTACTTTTGAAAAACTGGTCAAAACACACCAAGAAAACAGAAGACAGTCTCCATTTTATATTCCAGTGCTAAATGCATATTGTTTCAATCATCATCAGTAGCAGCAGACATCATTATTATTACTATTATTGAAATTATTATATTACCATAATAAATTCTAATTGTGTGGAAAAGCTATTATTTATATCAGAACTTCATAAGAAGTAAGCAAAAAAAGATTTAAATCTACATTCTGATTTAGGAAATTTTGACAGAAATTGTTACTGACACCTGTATAATATGCAAACAATAAAATCAGTGAATTGCAAATATGCACTCCCTGTCTGCAGTTAAACTGTTTTATTCTTAGGCATTTAAATACACAGAGGAATTCAGAAACTGGGACTACCAGATTAAACTCCAAGTTGTTTGTTGCTTGCTAATACTATACTCGAATAAAAATATCTAAAAAGTGAAGGGGAGTGAAAACCAAATTTCAGAATGTTATGAAATAAGGAGGAATTCTCACTACATCAGACATATTAGTGAAGCTAATCAAGTAGGTAGACTGTGTGTAAACTGCTGAGAAAATGAAGATTTCCCCACATATATACATATTCTTTTTTCTAGGGAGTAAGAAGGCAGAAAACACATATAGTTTTACAGGATTTGTGTTTCTGTTTTATTAGTTCTTTGTTCTGTCATTAGTTTTTAATCTCAAAACACTGCTTTTGCCTTTTTGTTTTTTAATGTTTAGACAAAATACACTAACCACGTAGTGCTCACTCAGCAGCTACCTACATGTCTGTTTTCCATCCAAGGCAAACACCACAGGGGAAAGCAATGGCAGCCCCACACTCTGTGCAGGGAGTTGTGGAAGGTGCCGCTGGGTCAGCTACTGCTGCACAGGCACTATGAGATGTTTTATCTCATAGCCACTTCTTTCTAAGTGCTAGGAGGTATGTTAGGTCCTATATCCACTCTTAGATGTGTATTTCTTCTCTTTTTATGCTTTGTGACCACAACCTTAACATTCACACAGAATCACGGAATGGTTGAGGTTGGAAGGGACCTCTAGAGATCATCTAGTCCAACGCCCCCTGGTCCAACAGAGACACCCAGAGCATGGGGTTGCATCCCTCTGATGATGTTTCTTGAGGGGAATCATTCCTCTTTTCAGTTTAAAGTCTGCCTTTTTAAGAAATATTGTTGTGAACATATTTTTTCCAAATGCATTGTATATCTGAAACTAAGCCACAAAATGATTCTGTAGCAGTCAATCAGTTTCTGAAAAATGATTAACCAAGAAGGTTGGTGATCTCTTCCCCTTCCTACTCTTAGTGAGGGGAAAAAATGGCTAGGAATAAATGTCCATATAGCAATATCTAACCCCAAAATAATAGCCAAGATCAGCAATGCCAATTTGCAAGAGACAGAAACAGCGCATCCTGCCACTCAGTGGCTAGAAAGCAGACCTGATATCTGTGACTAGACATGTAAAGGGTCCTGAAGTTTGCTCACGGAAAAGCAGCTTCATTCACTTGGCTATGTAGTTTATCTCAAAGCTGAGAATAAACACAGTGTCTGTTGCTAAATGCATGGCAAATAATGAATATTCTATACCTAAAATTTGTTAAAAAAATATATAGCATAACAAGAGCTGTGCTTGTATAAAAGAAATATTTCTCTATATTAAATATACTTAATTTTACACAAACACGTTCTTTACTGGAAAATTTTCTGTTTGTTTTAACTGCTCCAGTTGCATATAATTTACCCAGATCTTAACACTGTTAATAATTATGCCGGAGCTTTTCAACTCATTAAGTCTGTTTACATTTATTACCTCAGTCACAAAAAGGTTCTCAAGCAGGTACTTTTCCCTCTCAGCTTGTGTATGCATTTCTCAATTTATAACGAAGGCAAGAAGGTAGTTATTTTAGTTACGTGTGTTGACCCCGTGCTTTGATTTATGCAACTCTTTTTTTTTAATTGCTTTTTACCATTTGGAGAGAATTACTAACTGTGCGGTTGGAGTCAAAGCAGCAATTTTTCTCTCCCATACACTCGTACTTCAACCAGCAGATGGAGCCATGCAACCACAAACCACTTTTATCCATGAATCCCTGGTATACTTGCCAGGGTTATAAAACGCCTATTACCTTGTATTCCTGAACCATTCCATTCCGGTTATCCTCTGGGGGTGGCTGCCAGGTGACCACAATTGCAGTCCCGTTCCCGTCATTTTTTGTGACTGAAACACTTTGTGGTGGAGCACTAGGAGCTGTTTGGGAGGGAAAAATCAAAAGGTTAAGTTTGTCAAGAGCAGTGGCCACCCTTTTGAAGGTGATGCCGGCTCTGGAGTACATATGCTCTGTTTTGGGCTGTATGTCTGCATTTTTTTAACTCTGGCCCCTGTATTAAGTGCAATGCTTGTCCATGAGTGAATATGATGCACAAGGAAGGGATGCGAACCCACAGCCGGGCCCTGAGTTCTGCTGTGCTCTCTCTGTTATAGACTGGAAAAGTCACTCAGGTCACAAGATTTGCCCAAACTCAGGTGCCCTTTACCTGAATGCCAGAATTTCCAAGCAAAAAACTCCTCATTGGTCTTAAATCAGCTCACCCAGGAGCCACAGCCTTGAAAAGTACAGCCTGTAAGTTGACCCTGGTGGAATGCTAAGCCTCAGTTCCTCTGCTGTGCAAGTAATATTAAATAACACAGGCTGACGAAAATCAAGGTAAAATGCAATATCATTAACTTTTTTTTTTTTTAATTTTAAACCATCTTGCTAAAACTAGATGCTTAAATGATGCTTAGGATGAACACATTTAAGCACGCTGCTAGAAGCACGCGCAGGGCTAATTTAAGCTCGAGCTAAAGAGGATGTCTATTGGGGAGCGAGAGAGCAGGGAAAAGGTATCACATCCCAACAGATGCACTGAAATCCCTGCTCAGAGGCCCTGGCCATCTCGCATACCTATTATGCCTGAGCTGCCAGAAGAGCCACGACAAAAGGAACGGCTTTATGAACCTTCCCTTTTTAGCACATGTATGAGATGGAAATACATAATTTAGCCCCCTCTCTCTGCTTCCCTCATTCATCTTTTCATTTTGAACTAGCGATTGATCCAGATATAAAAGCCTTTTTTTTGTAAAAAAAAAAAAAAAAATGTGGTTTCCATTCCCCCAGCTACAGCTCTTTGATGATTTCTGTGGTGTCTGCTATCTACTCAAGATAGTGATTAGTAAGTGTCTGAATCTGACAGAAGTCACTTGTGACCAGACCATGAACTCAGTGGGGAGGAGCGCACGCAACGCCGAAGATAAAAAGCACATTTCCCATTGTGTGCTGGATGGGGAGGGGGGTTGAACATCCCTCTCTCTCTCCGTCTTTCGTGCCTCCTTCTGAATATTTACTCCTGTGTCACCAAACAAGTCACATAATGATCCGCCCAACGCAGAGTCTCCTCCGCCACAGACTGCTGCTCCCCTGCAGCCCTCACTTCAAACGAAATCAAACAGCGAACAGATCAGAGCAAAACGGGCCGGGATACTACTTCAAACAGGCGAGATGAAGACAGCCTTGCTCCTACTTGCCTTCTTCGAGGGTTTTGGCAAATTTCACTTCACTGTCTGCTCCTTGAAACTCGTTGAAAAACGGGCGGGCCTTGATTTCATAGTTAACACCTTTCTTCAGCTCTGGAATGATAGCACTGTTTTTGGTTGGAGTCCTCACTTCAAAAATTAGCCATTCTGATTCTCCATAGGATGCTGGTGTAGGCCGGTACAGAATTTTATATCCCTGAATATACTGCGATTGCTGGTCCACCTGGCAAAACAGCAGGAATGCGTGTTAGGACACAAAAAAAATTGTTTAATAAACATAAAATGTACACGCTCTCTGGCACATTACGCATGGCCCTCTATTTTATTTTATTCCAAGTAAACAACCCACCGAACCAGGTAAAAGCTCCTTGCATTACAGCAAATTACAGGCCTGATGCAGAGGTGCACAAATCCATTTGACACTGGTAGAACAGCACTAGTTCCAGCAGATTTATGACCAACCTTCACCCTCGCCAAAAAGCTGCAGGAATGGAAGGAGCTTCCTCTGCAGACCAGCAGGCACGAGGGGAAAGGGAGGTCGGTGAGGGCAGGGGACCTACAGCTCCGCAATCGGGATGAGAATGCAGATGAGAATGCAGAGCTCAAACAGAGAAAGCTGCCAGCTCTCCTGAGATGTGGAAGCCTCCCAAAAGGCCCAAAAGGAGCAGCGCTTCCTCCCGCTTCCTTCTGAAGAAAATGATTTGAAAGGGCAGCCAACTGGCACTATCTGCCTGGCGCTGATTAGGTTCCCCTCAGGCGAAGGGCAGGTTTCTCCAGCACTTCCTCCACCTTCGTAGGTCACTGACTGCCTTGGCAGGGGGCTGCTCTGCTGGGGGAAAGCGGCTGCCTTAGGAAGAGGCCCATAACAATCAATACGGCAGCACAGGAGGGGACTACTCGGAAAAGTGGATCAAATGATATTCCGTGGTCCTGACTGCCCTTTCAACTGAGGACATATCTTAAATGAGTGATCTCTTGTAAAACATCCACTATGCTTGAACTGCTGGATTCACTTTCTGAAAAATACGAAAGTTCAACAAAAGAAAGCCTTTTAAAAAGTGCCTCAGATTTTCTCTGTTTTCAAAAATGTCAGGTGGTGATATAATAAAACTGCCTGCTTGCAGTTTTCCTCCAAAAAGCAACATGCTTTATTTTTAATAATCGTATAAAGAATACACGTGTTAGCTAACGCTGAGGTAATGCTTACTTTTGAAATTGCAGAGAAGCCACAGGCCACCCAAGAGACTGACAAAAACTGGCTGTCTGGAAAAGGTTGCTCTGTAAGTAAAGGTCAAACAAAATTGCGCTAGGCACCTCAGAGATGTTATTAGTTAAAACACGAGGGTGCCTGCTGCAGGTGGCCCTCCTGCAGGTGACAGTGTAATTAGCGAGCAACACAGCAGATATTGTTATTTGTATCCTTGCATCAACAAGGAGCCCCGGTCATGGACTAAGACTCTTTTGGATGAGTCAAGTGCTTTGAAAAATGGTCAGTCTGCCATCACCTGGCAGGGAGTTTGCTTCCCTCTACTCTCTCCTATTCACTTCTGCAGGCAGGAGCTAAGAAAAGACCTCCAAGCTCAACTCCTTCAGGATTTACTGTCACCCTGGTAAAATTGTCCCCCATATTTTATTCCTTCTGCATTCTGTTTTAAAGCTCTTGGAATTCTTATCTCATAATTTATTATTTTATCTTTCCTGTGTTCTTCCTGCACTGAAAACAGTGCAAAAGCCTCAAATGATTAGACTATAACTTCTAGGGGAGGACTCTGAAACTCTCACCATTGTGTAAGCAGTACTACCTATGGGACACAAAATGTTGAAAAGCGATGGAAATGTAATGATGTAGGTTAGCAAAGCCCAAGTAGTACTTAGTTTCAGCAACAACAAAACAAACCAAAACAAAACAAAAATTTGCAAGTACAGAAAATCCACATCTTTTTACAGTGCACACTGGTACAATCCAGCAATGTATATAATCATCTATACTACTTACAGTCCAATGAACTTCAATTGAGGACGAAGAAAGGATAGTAGGGTTGTGTAGATGCAGTACCACATCCCCTAGTTCTCTCTGGACCTGCTTGTGATCCACACCTTGACTTGTTGGTGGAATATCTGTAATAATTTAAGATTCCAGTCTCACAAATTGATAAAATAAATATATGCAGATATACAAATAAATATACCATAAAATGATGCTATAATCATAAAATGATGCTATAATCAGTAGAGTTTACTCTGAGTACCTTCTGATTATGTAAGAAGCAACTACTTGGTGTTTTCTTGAGTAAATCACCAATGTTTGCTAAGTACCCAATTGATACACTGCACTTCCTTCAAAATCAGGAAACAGGAGACAAATACTGGATAAAAAGACAGAACTACTCAGGGATATCTATGGTAAATGACTACAGCAGCATCTCTTTCCTGCAGGGAGGAGAAAGTTTTTAATGCTTAGTTAAAACTCCAAGAGACCAAGAAATGTACAATGATAGGCAAAAGCAGAAGCTGTGTTTCCAAACATACTCACGGAGAATCTAATGCAATATTTTTCGTTATTAAGGGGAAAAAAAAGTATAACAGCAGGAGAGAAAGTTGCTGCTTCTCCGATGGCAAATGTGTCCTGTAAACAGGAGAGAGACCACAGTTGCTGTCTCACTCTCCCAATATTTGTTTTTGGCAGCTTATAGCTAAAATAATTGTTCATACACATGAAGGAGAATTTCCCCTCAAAATACTCAATGGTTTGAGCCTGTACAATGGAAACGCATTTTCTGCATGCAGAGCTCTTATGCAGAAAGCATACTTAACTGAAATGGAATGACTGTCCTAGACATCTATAAAAATTATAGGGCAATCACTAATAGAGTGGCTAAAATATACATGTACTACGGACAGCAGAGTAGACATAGTTTCTATATTGATTTCATATGTCTCCCTTTGATCACTTCATTTGAAACAAATACCATGCTGACAGCAGTTAAAATCACAGACTGGGAAATTCATGAAAAGTATTTCAAGTCCTTTATTTTTTTACAACCCCAGATACAGAGTAATGGAGTAATGCATTGCATGCACTTTGCTCTAGCCTACTTTTTCCCTGTCTAACCTCCACTGATTTGGCAAGATCAGGAAATCTTCAATGTTTCTGTTCTCTGAAGTACTCAGTAAGACCATGGTAATCTCCATACCTACCTGCTCACAAGAAAGGCCAGAGAGAGAGTGCACAGGAACATTTTATGTATTTACCTATAGCTACAATTACTGTAGTAAGTCATTGCAGGTGTGTAAACTATCTGGAAAGCTGAGGTCTGGATAGTGTAGCAGATGGAACATATTAAATGCAAGTACAGTAGTTGTTAAGCATGCTATACAACATGGTGGTTACATTTTCAGTTTACCAGTTCATGCCTAAATAATGATAAAAATGTTAGGCTTCATTAAAAATACCAGTTTTTCATTTTCATTAAAAACACACACTTCTTTTCCAGAAATACGGCTCCCATTTTATAAACAGAAAGCACAAGCCACTTGCACTCTTGTTGTACAGCTCGATCAACATATTCACAAGAACATAATCACAAGATATTTAAAGAAGCAAAGTGAGGTTACCACACAGACACTAGGTGACAAATCAGCATTGTTTTAGGAAATGAGCACAGGGAAAGGAAAAAAAGACCAAAACCAGACAATGACCCAAGAGTCACTGTTGTAGCCACATATAACATGCTCTGTGAAATGGTCCAAGTATCACTGCCTTTTGCCTCCCTCTGACAGTCTTAAAGATGGAAACTTCTGCTTGGAGGTGGCCTGTAACTCTATTTTTTCCACTTACAATGCAACAGATAAGCCAGTTGAATAAGTAGTGATATCTTCTCTACTAGACACAAGAGATCATTCACTAACACTATGAGCAAAACTGTTAACAGGCTCAGCCATTCGCACATCTGTGTTATGCAGCACCTACTTATTTTCTTTGTTTAGCTCTAAGCTTCCAGGACCAGGACTGTCCTGTAACAAATACTTGAGCATGTTGTTATTGTCGGTAAAGCTGAAAGACGAGGTTGCTCATTTGGACATGCGTTTAGAATGCAAAGCCCTGTGAATGACAAGTGAAGTGGGAAACTAGACTCAGCTAGACCACAACTTCTATAGAACTGAAAAGGACTTAGAAGAGGGCAGAAATATTTTAAAGAACTTCTCTCTTTATAACATTCTTACCACTGATGGAAGTTTTATCTATGGGTTGTTAATTCCCTGCTTAGGCTTTGGGTGGTTCTTGATTCTTCAGGTCCAGCCACTGCCCAAAGGCCCACTGAATCTCTCCCTGCCATTAGAAACCATCCCACCCTGTGCAGGAGCAGGGTATTATGGCATATTCATCATTTATAAGAGTGAAGGCACTGATCACTTCATCAGGGATATGAAAACCTTATATTGCATCTCATCTCTAGGCACGAAGCCCCATTGGATGAAAAACTCGTAACACACCAGCCTACATTATGTGGCAAGGGTATTCCCAGGAATACAGACATCACTGAAAAGCAATTAAAGCTCTTCTTGCCAACAGACCCAGGAACTAATGGGATCCTCGCTTTCTATCTGGCCATGACTCTACTACCCACGTATTTAGGGAAATTGCCACCCAGCAGGAGACTGGCAGAGTGTGTAGTGTGAAAACTATTTATTCCCCATTAGAGACAGGAAAGACTTGAGTTCAAACTGACTTCAGAACAAATAAAAAGTCACTAACTGAAAAAAAGCTTTGTTTTCCTTCAGGAACTTCCTTTCAAAAACAAACATGTACTTACTTATCCAAACAAAGAAACAAACATACAACAGAGATGCTCTTTATTAGTGAATGGGTCTAATTCTCCTGTTAAGTAGGGAAAGCAGAAAAAAAAGGAAGAGATAATGTCTATTACTTTTACTTCGAAAAAAAAATAGCATGTTCAATTTATTCTCTGTTTGTTCTTAAGAATCCAAGTATTCATACTGGAAAAACGGAGGCTGTGAATCTGCACTGCATTATCCCCTGTACAGTGCCATAACTGTCATTCATTTTCTATATTGAACACAAATTGATTATAAATTTTACTTAGTTGGATTCAGGAGGAGTGATGGTAGCTTAAAGCCTGTTTCTGCTGTTATCCAACACTTTCATAGCAATGCAGAAGCTCAGACTCTACCATCCATTGAAGCTCTCTTCCCCATTGTTCTGCTTTCAAAGTAATACTTTCAACATATTGCAAAAAAACATTTATTTACTGACTCATGATGCCTAGCCTCTCCAAATCTTAGGTTTTTTTTTTTTTCTCATTCTCTCATTTTCTCATTCCTAATGAAGGAAAAGTTCATTTAGATTATTTGCTGTTTTTCTCTCAGTATGAATCTTAGGGATCTCTAGAGATACCAATGAATTCTGAGAGTTGTGTGAGAACTTCAAAAACCAGCGATTACTTTTGTTATAGAAAAAGCTATTCTGCAAGATGTAACTGTCTTTTGGTAAGAAATGCTAGGATTCCCATAGGCAATGCCATGGGCCATCTAAGGAGTTTTAAGAATCTGTTACTGAGAAATCAAGTCTGAATGCCGTGTTTTACTATCTAGTACACATTACAGCATGCATAGATAGACAGACGAAAGCTAGAAGAATAGAAATTGCATCCACTGTTGCTTAGGCCTCTTGTGACAGCCACAGGGCGTACCCAAACTGCTGAACATCTAAAGCTTACCTTGAGTTTTCACTGGATCAGATATTTGGCTAGGGTCACTAAGTCCATAGGCATTAGCTGCCCTCACCAGGAACAGATAAATTGCATTAGGTTTTAGGCCTTTAACTGCAAAACTCTCTGTTTTCACATTTTCAGCTACAGTTTGCCAGCTGCTACCAGATGCATGGCTAAGGATAAAACACAACAGCAGGTTAGCATGTGCTTTTGTCTAGCAATACATTCATAACACAAGTATAGCAAGATCACGTAAGTCTCATATACCTGAAGGCCTCAATTATGTAAGAGGTTGGAGTTGCACCTGAATTCAAATTAGGTTGCCATGACAATGTTACAGTATTTCTGCTGACATCTGTAACCTCAGGTTTTGATGGAGCACTAGGAATCAAGTTTGGGTCAGTGGGTCTCGGTGGTTGCACTGGGACTCCAAATTCTAACAAAAGAGAAAGAAAGGCAGTGTAGAGCCAGGAAGCAGCTGCAAGCTGAAGGCTGTTCACATCCGCATCTGCTCTGACAATTTATGACAATGTCAGATAACTACTAAATTTCAATTTCTGATTTTCTTTTACGTATTTCCTCCATGCAGAGCAACCCTAATTGATTTACCTTGGACCTCTATGTAAGCACTCCATGTAGCTTCGCCACTTGGGGTTGAAGCAATGCAGGTGTACCGACCAGTGTCGCCCAGCTGGGTGTGAAAAGAGAAGAATAAATATTTGAAACAATCAGGCACTCAGTGGGCTAGAAAAGTAATTACAGACCTGTGCATTCCCCCATGAATATGGATAAACGCATTAGAATGCAGAAACTTTGAACCAGAAACTTCTTTCGGTAAGTGGTATGTTTTCATATGCTATAACATGGAAAAGGATACATATTTTTAAACATTCTTTAAAGAGCTGAAATTGCTGCAGATGCTAATTAAATATTTCCCATTTTCTAACAAACAAAATGAAGGCCAAATCTTGCAGCATTTATTCCATGCCCTGCAGAGCCCTTCTTGAATAAATTGAGAAGGAACTCAGATGACAAGGCCCCATGCAACCCTCAGCCTTCTGCCTAAATGCTGCCTAGGGATTTGTCTGGGCTGCAACTCTGGAGAGAATGTCATCCTTAAAGAAAGCTTAAATATTGCACAGGGCACATATTGGGTTCTCTCAGCTAGTATAAATTTCACTCTACAGGAGACCCAATAAAGGATCTCCATATGCTATTCTCATCCATTTCTGAATGCTGGATTATTTGTCCATATGTGACTTAATCACATTTCAAAAGAGGAATTTTTTTTGCAAAGAAATGCTACTCTCTTGAGGTCTCCCTCTCAACAGACGAGCTAAAAGGAAGCACTCACAAATCAGAGATTCAAATTCTGTGACAGTGTAACTTGTAATCGGTAATAAGGCTACTCTAGGGAACAGAGCAAAGTCACATATTTGGCCTAATTTTAAGAATTAGTTTGTCTCAAATCTTTTCTGTGATCTCATATCACAGATGGCAGAGAAGAGCTGGTTTGCTAAAACTAACATTTTGAAATATTTTACAGTTTAGTCAGCATGACTAGCAATACCAATCAGGTATTTTGCTCTAGTTCCTTAAGGAAGCCATTTATTGACAGATGCTTAATCATTTTTAAATATGCTTAAAGTGTCAAGTAAATATATTCAGCATTTAAAAATTACCTCTAAAAACCTGTGTAGGCTGGTCTATTACTGCAGTAGCAAAGGTGTGTTGAACCAGAAGATTCTGGATGAAGGTGTGTTTGAAATAATTAGATCACTTTTATCTATGAGTGATGAGGCCGAAATCATTCAATGATTCATCTTACTCAAATACAAGCATTACTTCTCCTTCATGTTTTAAGTACCAAATACTTAGCTTAATTAATACTTCTTAGAATTTTTTTTTCCTTATAAAGCCTGAAATAATGTGCCCTGGGCTGAATAAGCCAAGGTCTTAAGCATGCAGAATGAACCATCTGAAAGTGCAAAGTATCAAACTGAAACATTTTGATGCAATTATTTCACATTTCATTAATTCTTAAAGTAGCATGTGCTATGTTAGAAGTGCCCCAGGAAAGAAAAGAAAAAAAAAGAAAAGCAAGACAAACAGCAAGAAAAGCCAGCTCGGAGAGCAGAGCTTGTCAGCTCAAGTTACCTTGGCGTATCGGATCTGCAACGCTCCCGTCTCCAACTGCTTGATGCGCGAGTCCTGCGTAGGCATCAGAGCCCCGTCTTTTCTCCAGAGGATGGTGGGCATTAAAGTGCCCGTGGCCACACAGTTCAGTACTAAAGTACCATCCACTGCTACGGTCTGATTCACAGGACCCTGTCGAATGACAGGGGGAGGCCGGTCTGCGATCACTGCCAGGAGAAACAACAAGAAATGGATTTCTGCAACTGGAAGCGATTTTTTAATCATCTAAGCAACAGCAGTTGCTTGAGGCTTTGAAACAAACTAAAGATAATTAAGAAAGTAATTAAAGTTGGAGGTATGTGTTATGTAGGGCAGAGTGCATTAATATGAGGCACAGCTACAGGATTTTCCCCTTTCACAGAGGAAAGACTGGTAATCTATTTGGTAGATATTCTTTACATTCCAGAGCCTTTATAAAATGATAAGGAAATATATGATTTATCAAGTGATACAGAAAGAACATCCCAACTCCTTTGTAAAGGCACAAATTTCACTTTGTTCATCTCCTACCACATAGCAGGTCTGTATACCAGGGTTTCTACTTGCAGCGCTTGAAGACAGAAAAGAAGGAAAGCAAGCAGGGCACAATTCTTTTCTTTTGCATCATGAACTCATCCTTGCGCTGATTCCTAATTGACAGATGCCCAGCAATAGGTCACAATAAGCACAAAGCTAACAAACAGGACCCTATTTGATTTTTTCACTTACGAAATACTTTTCCAGTAGCTTCTAACTTGCAGCTCTACAATGGCTGAATCTATGCAAGGTCATAATCTCAAGGAGAATTTCACATTTTTTTTGCATTAATTTTAATGTATCTTTCATCCCACAAAAATTAAATGTATGTGATGAATTACTTAATAACCATGCCCTGAAAGGTACAAAGCCATGTCAGTGTTCACAGAAACAGGAGTGACTGCCTACTCACTTATTTTTCCTTATCAGTGAGTAATTAGTAAAGAAGTACATGATATTTTATTGCACTTCAATTATCTCCCCTATCTTTACCATCCAACATAGCATGGATGAAGGATCTAAACATAGCCACAACTGTAAATGACACTTATCTGCTTAGGAGCATCATCAACAGTTGCACAAAAGCAACTTAACCTCTGGTTTCATAGCTGAAATATAAAACTGAATTCTTGATCATTTGTGAATATTAAATATTTCTAGATTACTTTTTGTAACAGGAGGGTGTTAATACTGCATTCTCCAGTTAAATTCCAAATTATGTAATTTCATTTACATGTTTAAATGAAACTGTACTTTCAATTGCATAATTTATCCTTTACTTCTTGTCCCAACCTGTTGCAATGCACTGCAATGCATTTCTGTTAAGCCTCTATCTTTCTCTTCAGAGACAGCCAAAACAAATACACACATAGTCTGTATTTAACTTGGTTGAGTTTGCAAAGAGCTTTGCGGTTGTCAGTCAGAACAGGTTCCACACAAAAAAGTTGCTCATAATTTTCCAAGCAATGCATTTCATTTGGGCTTTATACTTATATATTTATCCTTTGCTTCACTACATGATAATAAATTAAAAATTGGCATAAACATAAACAGTTACGGCAGCATGTTGATGTAATGTCAAATGTTAAAAACCATGTAGAAAATAATCGGAAGTAATATGTATGTTTCTATTATCAACCAGAGTTGATTTCACAATATCTTTATTCTCTCTACCCACACTAATAGCTGACCAATTGGTGCTCTACAGGTGGAATCCAATATTTTTGGAAAGTGGTGAGCAAAGAACAAGAAGTTAGGCAGCGAGCATAAGAAGTTAGGCAGCAAGCAATCCAAAAGTAATATGCAATGGGGAAAACCAAAAAAAAAGTCAGATAAGCAAACAGACCATACAGAAATTCATGGTCTTCAGTGTACTTATTAAACGACACGGCACAATACCACAATATCTAAATGGTTTATCCTCTGATAGAAATAATACAAACATGATTTTTAAATTCAAGGATTTGAAGTAATACATTCAATCTGCAAAACAGATATCAACATAGTATTTATATAAGAATAAAAACTTGAGAATGGTATTTTTTTACCATCGGTAACTTCCAAGTAGGCTTTTGTTATGATACTTCCTGCAACATTTAGAGTTTGGCAGATATAGTACCCAACATCAGATCTCTGGACATTGGTGATAGTGAGGTCCCCTGTCTGGGAAACTGAAAAACGGCTGGATAACTGAGGGGGCTGGTAGGAGAAAAGCAGATTCTAGAAGACGTAGAGGAAAGAAAGGGAAAAAATGGGTTAAATAAATTCAAACATTAATATCCTTAACTTTAATATAACTAAATAAGTTTATCTTTTCACATTAAACATATGTATTTACACATTAAACAATATGTATTTACACATTAAGCAATATATATTCTGCTATTCTTATATTTCTGCTATTATAATACCTTAAGTGTATTGTCATACAGCAATGTGTTTAGTTTTTTTAGGATGTTTTATAATGAAGTAGGTGCAAACAGACACGTATAACTGCATAAGTTTTTTGGACTGCTCTAATACCCTCTCTAATCAATGTCGGCTTTTAAATAGATTTTAAGGAGCCCTAGCAAAGTCCTCAAATGTGCATTTACCATAATGGTGCAAATAAACTGCTTCAACACCCTTTTATTTCGGAACCTAGTCCTGCACATTCTATTTATTCAGTTTCAAGAACAAATGTTAGTTTACAGACTGATATTTTAATTTCGACATCCTAAGAAAGAAGCAATTTTATAAAAAGAGATGCTATGTAAGTCTCTCTGATCATAGTGTCCTTGTTCTATAATCATTCTTTTATTGTATAATTAGATCTTATGTCAGCTTCTGCTTAGACAGTTTTGGTATAAAATGCATGGTTTGTTACCAACAGTGGTCAGAAGTCAGAACTGAAACTGTAATAGTACAAGTCTGTTACGTCCAATACTAGTTTCAAATTTCTACTTCTGGTAGAATAATTTGTGAATGAGAATATTTGAAGTTCAGAGAGGCTATTCTTTAACTTCGCTCTTGCTCTCTCACCTAGTGGCATTTTGCATTTCCCAAAAGCATCCTATCCAAATATGAAGATTATTCCTAGGCAAAAGGAAAAGGACAAAAAATCTTCCAATTCAGTTTTGGCAAATGCTAGCCATTGACCGTCTCTCTTTCATTACAAGTGGCCAACATGTAGTGTAGCCAAAATTGTGCCAAAAATATATGTATATATATGCACTAGACAAAGCTTGGCAGAAAAACAGGTCATACAGAAATGTAAATACACGAGTTTATATACATATTAAAATTTATTGTCTGGATTTGTTAAATAGCCTAGATTTACTTACATATTTAGACAAAATGCTGTAAATGGAGTAAAGGAGTTCGTCTCCAAAAGTTCTCAGTTTCCCTGGACTATTATTTTATAAAGGAAAGAATACTGTCCTACACTACAAGAAAGAATACTTTGCATAAGATCACTCCTTCAAAAGATGCCCTTGAAAGACAACTGATTCTCCTGCTCTATTATATTGTCTTTTATCCCCAATCTTTATAGATTCTTCACAAAGAAGCTGATTTTTTTTCTTCCATTCCAAGAAGGAAGCCAGGAGAAAAAGTGACCTGCCAGGCAAGTGACTGAGTGGGAAAATAAATCTCCTTAGTCCCGAATGAGCGTGCTGTCCTTGCAATGATGCAGATCAATATGGCACAGTTTTGTTCACTAGAGACACATAAACAGGGCAAACTAATAGCTTCATGATAAAGCCAGAGCAAAACTTCCTAAAAATTTAGGAGCCTATACGATGATAGAGCACTTCAGCCTCCTTTAATATTATTATTCATGTCTTCATCTCTTAAACATTTCTCCTTGATAGGTGAGAAAGAAAACATAGTAGTGAAACATGATATGTTCCCTGTTGGGGGATAAATTTATCTTTACATTCATTGGCCAAATGGGAGATTGAGTAAAACACAACTTTCCTTTTCAGTAAGGCTGACACCACTTAGCATGCACGTGACCTGGAATTTGAGAAGAAATGTCTAGTACTTCCAAGCTCTAAAGCAGTTTTCCAACTCTTAAAGTGATATTTGTTTTTCTTCCCTTGCGTGACATCATCCCCTCAAGAAACTCACAGGAATAAAGGTCAGAGAGTCTGTTTTACCTGACTTCCCTCTCTCCGCCAAAAGATGGCTGGCTGCGGGTTTCCAGTTGCTTCACACTGGAAAGTCACTGTTCTTCCCAGTGCAGCTACCTGATCACGGGGCTTTACAACAAACTGTGGAGGCTCTGAAAGAGGAACAAAAACCACACTATGGTTAGAAGATCAAAGTTTGCCTATTTGAAACCTCTCTAGGATGGAGAGAAAGCACAGACAGTCTGGCAGTCACTGCTTCATTTTCACTCACAGCAGCTCCTCTGTTGCTGGGCCTTCCTGATAAAACCCTGACTGGCATCACTTGCTTTTATTAGTGACTGCTAACTCCCATGGGCTTAATGGGTCAAACTCCAGAGTAAGATTCACTAAACTCAACAAATTCCTTGCAATTTGGTTTTAAAAGAGGAGAATGACTCCAAGTGACAATGGATAAATCTTTGAGTGACAATTGCCTCTCAGGCCACAGGGCCAAGGGCTACACTAAACACTGTCATGTAACTGAATTCAGGTTTAACAAGGACAGAAGTTGGCATCTCAGATTTAGGAAAGCTGAGGGGAAAAATGTCTTTAATTGCTTTTACAATAGACTTTTGATGCAGTCAGGGTCTCAAAATTTTTCAATTTAACTCAAATGCCCCAGAAATACTATTGAACAAATTATATCCATTTAAAATCTTCAATCCAATTACTGAAAAGGAATGAATTTAGAGCAACAGTGGAGCTGAATGTCTCCTTCATTTACATAGGCAAGGGCATGTTCAAACAAAATATATATGCAAATGAAGGCAAATTTGAAACATCTGCTCATCCTAACATTATAAATACTGCCAGCATTGTCCAAACTCTCTGATTTATACAGACTTCAACAACCATTTTATCCAGTAGTAAATAGAGTGTCAAAAAATTATGTCAGTCACATTAAAAACAAAAAGTCAACATAGTTGACAGCATTAGATATGCTGATGGGGCTAGTGGAGAAAAAAATATCTGGCTTTTTTTAGCCTCTTCACTCTCACTCTTTGAAAGATATGCATTAAATGAAAGTGCATTTACTTAGTGTTTATGCATTTCTATTTCCTTTCTGATTGTCTGTCCAAAACTAATTATTCTCTCCCTCTTGTCTGGGTTGAAGAATAATGAGAATATTTTGAATCAGACTTTAAGTACTTGATTTTTTTTTCTGCCTTTAAAAATCTGCATTTACAAGCTTTTCTTTAAAAAGAGTGTAAATAATGTCACTTAAAGATACAGCTCAATGTGTTTACAAAAACCAAGTAATTTTGAATTTAACTAGGATGAATTCAATAAAACTAAAAGTCTTTTCTAGAAAATTTGCTTTCTTTGGTCATGTGTGTCATTATTTTTACATATCTGTTTCACTTGTCTGGGTCTCTGCTTCCTGTCGATCTCACAGTAGAATACACTGTTTCTATTACCCTCTGCTTCAGGCTGAATTTTTAAAGCACAACGTGGCTTTATTTACATTTAGATGCAAATGCTACCATTGCTTAGAATTTTCTTAGATAAGAGAACACATGAAGCTCAGGTCAAGCTGACCCATAGTAATTACCGCACTTCAAAACATTTAATGTTGAAACATTCAATCAAGATCTCAGAAGAGGATATGGGAAGATTTTGACATGATAGCATGTTTAATTTAGGATGAAAAGTGAAAATGTTGAGGATTTGCCACAGGGTTGCATGGTATGATTGGGAAAATGGAGATGAGGGTGAAGTACCTTCATTATGCTCTTGGAATTTTAATAGCAAGAATAAATTTAGCGCACCTAGGGCTTGGCTAGCTGTATGCTAGACTGTCACACAATACCAAACAAAAGGGAAACTGGAGTTTCTAAACTCTCTGCTACTGCATATGATTTATCTGGTTTCAGATTTCGCTGCACTTGAAAATGGTATGTTTCTCAAGAGAATACAAAAGATGTGAGCACCAAAGAAGTAGCTGAATCCTTGTGATTCTAATACCTGAAGTTCAGGAAGTACGGAACAGGAAAAATGAGGGGAAATTTAGTCCCCTGGATAACTACAATAGAATTTTTAAAAGCTGTAAATATGTATACACCCTTAGGTATAGCATGCTAAACATCTTATGCATGTCAATTATTCTTAATGCACATGTATAATATTCTAAATTTACTCCCATTACAGTAAAAAATAAAAATCCTATTAACTTTATTGCCAGAATTAGAACAGGCTTAAATAAAACTACACTTTTGATTTCCACTTAATACTGAATGAACTGGAAGCATATTTCTTTTCCTTTTTTTTTTTTTTTTTTTTTTGATTTCAGTTTGCTTTTACAAATACATGGTCAGATCATACATACATGCATGGTGTGTACCAAATATAAATTAAAAGATGCTGGAATAATAATATGGGAAAAATAACCTCTGCTATCCTGAAGCCTTTAAAATAAAAAATGATTTTGTTTTCTAGAATGCTTTAGCTCACTTACAGGCAGTCACTGAAGAAATACCAGGATTCAACTCATTACATCATTGTAAAACAGAGAGAAAGTTATCAACCCATTACCTTTGCTCTTTGCCATAAAGTTACCCATACTTCACGCAGAATCTATTCTGTGCGATGTGTCTTGTCAATAACAAGGAAAAGATGGGAGCTGACGGGTTGAAGGACATGGAAGGGAATGGATGGGAAGGGGAGGAGAAGATCTCGTCACAGTGATACGATGATTAGAAGATGGCCAATAAAATTTCAACTTACCAGACACAACTAAAAACAAAACAAAACAAAAAGAAACATGGAATAAATAAAATTGAACAGACATGAAACAAACCAAAGCAAAGTCAAAATGATTAAAAAAAAACAACAAGACCCTTGGTAAAGACCTTAGAAAACACATCCATATTCTGATCTACAAGAAGGTTATTGAGAATGTCGAACCACTTACTTTGCATTTTATTTTTAAACATAACTATGGAATTTTGAATGGTGGTTGTGGAGTAAATGGATAACAGACTAAACAGACTAAATGGTCACACAGCTTGTGTTCTACTCCTCAGCTTTCTGGTGAATTGCTATGTAACTTTGGATTTAATGTTTTTAGTAGTATTATCATTTGTTTCTATTATTAATTTCCGTGTGCCAAGAGCTTTCTATAATAAAATTCACTTGAAATCTCCAGTAAATGTGAACTTATATCGTTATTGAAATGCAACAGTGACATTTACACCCTTTATAAAGGATTCAAATACCTACAAATAGAAAATATTGTTTTCTGAGGCTAACTACTATTAAATATTAAGTTAGTTCAAAAAGCAAAAATATGCTGAGGTATTTAGCCCATATACCAATCTTTTCAGTGTAATGACTGCTGTATCATGGTCTTAATACTCAGTACTGAATTCCAAATGCAAACTAAATTGCTATTAATTTTAAAAGATTCCTAACCCTTCTTCTCCCCCAAAATCTCAGTTCCAATAAACTATTAAAAAAAAAAAAAAAAAGATTTATTGCAAAACATTGCATTTCTTAGCAGAAGTCTTCCAATAGTAAATTATTCTTCAATCGTATTTGAAATTTTTCATAACCTTTAAAAAGATATAGATCCTGACAGGCTAATTTCACTTACAAAGGAAAATTATTTTCAAAAGCACTCTAAAAACACATCTCTAATTTAAAGAACAGATTAAAATAGAAAGGTAAAAATTATGAGTTTCTAAAACGGATACTCAGATACTGACAAAGAAAGTCAACTAGAAATATAAAATAATTACACTAAACAGCAAGAAATACATAATTTTCTTAATGCATCATACACATAGCAAGCTCTTCCAAACTTTGATTGTGTCCCTTCAAGTTGAAATCAAGATAACCACTGTTCAGCAGGGGTACTCTTTCCTAATGTGTTGGTAAGCACCTGCAATACACCACTCCGGGGCAAAACCCTCGGAGGAAACTAAGAACACCCAGTCTGCCAAAACTCATTAGGTAGGAGGAATACTGACTCACTGTTCAAATAAATGAAACATACAGAAGACTCCAGGCGTGAAAATGAAGCAGAAAGTGGATTAGTTCTAATTTTGGAATTTGGATCATGCTCAAAGCAAGAAGCTGTAACTAGATGTGCCCAATCCAGATCGTACGTAAAATTCACTTCTGGTGTTAGTGAAGCAATTCCAAACAGAGGGAGGTGAAATCAGTTTTTCAAAGTTTGGATTTGTAATTTTAAGGAATAAATGTGGAATATGCAGAATCATATATGGCAGGGGCTAGATACAGTGCTTCTCAAAGCACACATCGGCATGTATTACTCTGCTCAAATTATACTGGCAAATCTAGGATTTATAAAGCGAGCAGCCAAGAAGTGATGCACAAGAATTCCTGAGAGAAATATACCCCTCATCTCCACAACTGAGCTCCTAACTATTTGCTTAGTCATACAAGCATATTACACAAAAAGCTCTCCTTTTTATCTGCAAAGCTCTCTACTGAATTTGGGGTCTGGAGTACTTATAATTACAGTCTGACCTGTCCTGAAATTTGAAAAGCTTTTCCATGAAAATGACTCACATTCTAGACAAAATAGTCTGATAAGAGAAATAATGATTTGAAATTCTTACCCAGTGGAATCAACACCAAATTAGAATTTTTCCATTACTTAAACAGTGTCTAAAGGAGAAAAGTTCAACTTCTTTGTAGCTATGCAAATCTGCCTGCAAGGTCTCTGCTGAAAGTTCATTTGAAATTTCCAGCAGACAGGAATCTGTCTTGGTTGCTCAATTACATTTCCACAAATTGAATTAAATTGGAAGTGCTGAATATCCACCTTTCTTTTTTACTGAACAGTTTTGTTATTGTATGTCAAAAATAACCATGTCAAGTAAATGCTTTTTTTTTTCCTCCCACCTGTAAAAACATGAGGGATACTGATACATGAAAATAAATCCCTATAGAAACAGGGCATCACATTGGTTGCACATTTGGCACATTCGTGGTGAGGGCAAAGGGTGAACTTTTATAGAAAATTATAAACAGGTCTGCCAGAAGGGCATCATGTGTTTTAAAAGAACAGCAACAACCAAGACAGACCACTTGCTTGGTTTGATTTACATGCTATTGATGCTTAAGGTTACTAAAACTGTGAAGTTTTTCCTCCATTATTATGCATATTATTTGACAGCATCTTGCTCCCAACTATTAAGTAAATTAATTTCCCTTGTGTTTACCACAGCTTCTGATATGGCAATTAGGGGGAATAATCTGTTTGTAAAGACAGAAAAGTAGTATGTGAAACCACAAATTAGAAAAGAATATATTTGCCTTTAAAGCAATTTCCTCAATGTGTGAGATTTATCGAGGAAGACACATGTCCAGTTACCGAATAGAAAAAAAAAAAAAAAAGTGGTTTCCAGATTAGCGACATGATCTCCTAATACTTTATTCCTGACAGAAAACCTATCCAGCTCACTGGGACTACTTGTCTCATTAAATCTCCTCACAGAAGTATCAATTTTTGACTTCAAGACCAAATTACAGACCCATATAGTTGCCAGATGTTAGGGGAGCAACTACTGTACTTGAGAGTTGCAGGATCACAGGCTCACAGGACAGCTGAGGTTGGAAGGGAGCTCAGGAGGCGTCTAGTCCAGCATTCTGTTCAAGCAGGATCAGGTGTGAGGTGAGACCAGGTTGCTCAGGGCTTTATCCACCCGGGTCATGAAAACCTTCAAGGAAGGAGACTTTCCAGCCACTCTGGGCCACCTGCTCCACTGCCAGGATGTCTACCCCGGGAAGAAATTTCTCCTTACATCCAGTCTCAACCTATTTTTTTTTCAACTTACACCTGTCATGTCCTGTCTGTGCTCTGCTGTGAAGAGCCTGGCTCTGTCTTAGACACTGTGGGCAGCTGTTAGGTCAACCAAAGCCATCTCCCCTCCAAACTGAACACGCCGTTCCCTCAGTCTCCCTTCACAGGACATGCACATCTGAGACCTCAGCATACCACACATCATTGCCACACAATTCTTCCCACAAATGTGAACGCAAACATAGATCTACTCTTTGTATTTGATCTGTTGGCTAATGTCTATATTAAAGGCTTGGGCCTATTTCTTACCCTGATACTGGAAGTTACAGTATTCAAATACCTCATTCTTGAAAGCAGTGGTAGTAATTATCTACCTCAAAAGGAAACAGCAAAATGACAGGTATATTCATTTACTGGTAATAATAAAATGCTTTGGTGATCCAGAGAATCAAGGCAGCATTTAATTACTAAACAGTATTTTGTTCTGCTTATTAAATAGTCATTCATTATTATTACAACTACTCCTATTTATTAACATCTTTCAGACTCTCAACATATATCTTTTTATTCAGATGACACAAATGGAATATATTTGATTTAAGCTCTGTGTGTTTTATTTTTGTTTACTTGAACAAAAAACTTTATGTCTTCAAGGACTGTTTCACACCTCTAGAGCAGGCTGATATACAGGAATTAATACAGTATAATACCACGCTAGAGAAATCAAATGCTGGCAATCCTCAGGCCAACATTTCTATAAAACATCTCAATTTTCATATAAATCCTCAGGCTTATGACAAACCTAGGATATGCCAGTCACAGTAAAATTTCATATTACTTTCACTTATTTTGTGTCACTTTAGTCCTAGTTCAAGTGAAACTTGATCACAGATTGGCTGTGCGTATAGAAACACAAACAGGGAGGAGATGGGATGTGAGTTTGAGGCTCTGTGCGTGTATGTGTGGGAAGAGACCACAGAGCTCTGGGCATTTTAGATGTACCTAGCTAGGTAGAAGCCAAACAAAGAAGAACCTCTAGAGCTAGCAATGGAAATAGCACAGAGACAGCTATGCTGTTTGGAACAAAATACTGCAGTTTTCCAGGATGGCTGAAAATTTTTGAATGAGTGACTGAACAAAGCACAGAAAATCTGGATATTGGAATTACATGCAGAGGAAAAGTTAGAGTTTGCATATGCTTAACGACCTGCTCAAACACTGATTGTTTGTTCTTAAAAAAAAAAAAAAAAACAAGAAGAAACCCCAAGACATTCTGAAGATATTTATTTAATTTGGAGGCTTTTCTTTTTTTAAAAAAAAACCCAACAACTCGGCTAAAAAGCTGTAAGCCTCTTCTGCTCTGCTTACAAAAAAAAAAAAAAAAAAAAAAAAAGCTTTCACTGATGAACCTGCTAGATTCCAAAATCTGATTAACCACTTTTTACTGTTAAAACCATATCTTAAATCCTGCAGGCATTAGTATTTGAAAAAGGCCTGGAGGCCTTTCTGCAAAGCTACTAAAGACTTTTTCTTGCTGTTCTGCAAACAGTTTAAGGCAATATACCGTCTTTCACTTCCCTTCCTATGATTTGTAGGCAATTTTGTTCTTATCGAAGCAATCTGAAACCTCCAATATCCTTGAGATGCACATTTCTTTGCAGTCATTTATAGAAAGTATCACTTTCTACAGAGAAATAAACAAAGGCCAAAATGTCTACTTCTGAGAAAATATAAATCCTGCCATTCATCTGTCTGCAGGCGACAGCCTGGGAAAATTATGGGAAAGTAACACCAGGTACATTATAGAAGAATTACAGTATCCCTTCTGACCCTCATTCTTTGGTCTCCATGTATTCTCAGCTGTCATTTCTTGCGATCTGGACACATATAAATAATTTATATTTTCCCACATTTTCTGCTAAAATTTACATATACAGAAGACCAAACTAAAAAACCCTTACTCACCATGAGTGCACATAGAGTTCCTAGTGCCCCATGGCTTTAAATGTGATTTTTTCTGCAGTATAAACTTTTGAGGAAAGGTCTAACAGTCTCTCCCCAAGCATGCCACAAAAGTATAGTTCAGCCAAAATGTTTATACATGGTTTTTAATATTTCAAATCAAAAGTGATGACTTTTAAATCCAAGTTCCAGAAAGGGAGTGACTATGATTAATTTTATTTATGACAACTGGCAACACTCTCTTTCAAACTGTTGCTGAGATATTAGATAATCCATTTTACATTTATCGGAAAATAAGCAACCATGCTAATTTCAAAATGCAGCTGATGAAAAGTCAGAAGATAGAAATTTAAAACAATTGAAGAAGAGAAATAGATGAACTATTTTCTGTATTAGTACTGAAGCAAGAGAATGAAATCCAGAAAGCCAGCAGTGGGCTAAATATCAGGGAAAAGAGTTCTGATAGGAAGAAACTCACACAAAGCTTCAGATTCACGCACAGAAAAGACAATTATAGAAAATCACAGCTTTAGTTAGATGCTGGGTTCTTCGACATACTTCAGGGCAAGTTTAGTGATTCATTTTTTCTATTTTCTGTTTTTCTGTATCCATACTTGACCACATTTACTCTTCCACAACTCAGTCAGCCCAAGGCTCAGGCTGGTACCCACAAGAGAAAGGGCGGATGACCATATGCACTTGGAGAGCTAATGTGAGCTAAAAGAGAGAGTTTTGAGCAGCGAAAAGGCACGTGCTGCTCCTTGGTGCTGACAGTGCAAATAAAGCCCTGAAAATACAATTGTATTTAGAGTGGGTACAAACATCGGGAGAGAGGCACATGGGAGGATATGTCATTACAGCACACACCTAAAAATGTATGTGGCAACCTATACAGCATGGCAGTTTAAGCATCAATTCCAGAACCAATTTTAGAGATCCAGTGAAACTGCCAAAAGTTCAAAGTCAACTATTTTCTCTATTGCACCAAGCAGAAATGCATCTTCCCTCAGCTGTGCAGTGGGTGCACCAATGGGCTTGTCATTTCTATTATCAGTGTCAAAATGTCACTAAGCTGCTTAACTCTCTTCAGGGGCTTAAACTTCATCCTCTGCTGATAAGCAGCAGGACATGTAGGCAGTAACCAAACCCTGTGTGCTATTTGGTTTTCAGGAGCTATCAAAAGGTATTTTAATTCCAGGTGGATTTCTGGCCATTTTGACATTTGATTGGGACCAAAAGTTTTTTTTTTTTTTTTTTTTTTTTTTTTTTTTTTTTTTTTTTTTTTTTCCCTTCTATATTGTAGTTGATAGGACTAGATAGTAAAATCTGACTATACCTCCACTGTGTTTCAGTTCTGTAGCTATATTATGTTAGTGCCTGCTTTGGAGCAGAGCAATGAATTTGGCTTTTAAATATTTTAATATTTAAGATACACAAGTGAGTTTGTGTAGAATGGCACTGGGGAGAACTCAAAGCAAAATAATATTGGAGAACAATGTGAAAAATGCACTCACTTGAGTTTTTATTGTGGCTGATTCTAACTACAAAATGCTAAAGTCTGTAATCTCTCCTTTTGCAGAAGTGAATTAGGAAGATTTTAACAGTAAAATCTAAAATGTGGAAATCGACTTTGCAATGTGATTTTAAACGGTAACACTTCTCAGGTCAATACACGTAGTACTCAGTTTAAAATGTTTATAAATCCTTGAGCCATTGCCTTGTGGTAACAGGGAGAAAGCTGAAATGGAGGACTGAGAGGAAGTGAAGGATTTAAATTCTTCTAGAGGTCCATCTTCTGGTCCCCCCTCCTCCTTTATTGCAAGAGTTGGTCCTCCTATACCACGCTGTGAGTTAAAAACAATTTACTGGATTGACTTGGGCCCAGATTAACTATCTATTTAAATGCAGTAAACTTTAGAATTTGGAGGTTATGAGGTATTTTGGGACGATATTGCAATCTAAGTAATCGTGAACACAAATGTTTATACTAAAGTCTTTTAAAATAGTGAAAAAGATAGACAAACTTTAAATAAGCTGAGCAATAGTACAAGAAGATTATGATAGATGAACTATTAGAACAATTATTAAGAGCCTCCTACAGCATTTTTTGACTTAGAAGACTGTAGAGCTGAAAGGGCAATGGAATCTGATTTTTTTCTCATCTGTTTATGATAGTATAGTTTTATATTTGGAAAAAGTATTAAAATACATAGCAATCTTTTTTCAATAAGTTAAAGATATTTGTGAAAAGCAGCCAGAGCCCAATGATAAATAAATTCCAAACATACATGAAAAATGGAAGGATCATAAATCTCTACAATGAAGTAACTTTTGATCATTATAAAATGTTATTTGTGACATGCAATTCTCAGTAAGGAATACTGTTGAGTGAAACAGATACTATTGCAAAAGCAATCAGTATTTTTCTTTGATGGTTATGTTATACCCTCAAAACACACACACAGACACACAACTCAGGGCTCCGCACGGCACGTTAATACCTGAATTTACTTTTGTTGACAGTGTTATCTACAAGGTAACCATGACATTTTAACAACTTTTAATTACAGATAGCAAAAATTCACAAACATCTAGGAAATCCATCTAAGATGGAATTAGCCATCAGGGCTGGGAATGTTTATGATGAGGAAGGTAGAAAAGGGAACAAGCTACATAGGGAAATGAACTTATTTTGAAAAAGAAAAAAAGAAAAGGAAGAAAAAAAAAAAAGGGACGTAGCCTTCCTTCACGCATTTGGCTCTATCAGACAGGCATTCATTTTTGCCAAAAAGCTGTAATACCACAAACATCGTTGGTAGGCTTAATGCAGATTGGTCTATTGATATTAGCAAAAAAAGTTGTGAGTTAATACTTTTAATTAGGTTCATTATATTCTTTGGGAAGGGGAATCTGCCAAGAGGTGAGCACTCAGTAACTCTGAAGGAGGAGGCAGAGGAAGGGCCAGCAGGCCCCGCTGGTGGAGAACTGACCACCGCGCGGCTCCGAGATGCCATCTTGCTCTGCGCAGAGGGACAGATGCTCCCTTAACTGCATCGCAAGAGACAGCGGCTACTGGAGAAGCTTCTTCATTATTTAACCATTTCAACCTTTTCTGTCATTTAAAAAAAAAAAAAAAAGAAAAAAAAAGAAAATCAGATGGATTCCAAAAAGGAACTTGGATGGAATCCAAAAAGAAACTGGATGCCAAACTTTGGGAATTCATGTGTGGTCATAAGGGTAAGAGCAGCAAGCAGATATCGACTGCAGGAGCTAGTGTGGGCATGTCATCTGGCACTGGAACCTGAAGAAGCAAGTCTGGCCTTGCACTGGGGGACACTGCCATGAGCCTTCCACAGGCCGCATGTGCAGGCCGCAAGGTACTTCTTTATTGCTGGTATTTGTTCTTGAGTGTTACTCAGCACCTAACAATAAAACGTTTTAATGTTCAAAGAAAACATAATTCACGGTCACAAGCTGTACCCAAAACAGCTTATCAAAATAATGTCTGAATGCGCTGTCTGTTATTTCAAGTCAACCTTTTTTGTCAACACTTAATTCAGAGAGATGACTGATTTTAATGTTGCATGTAATCTAAAATAAGGGAGTGTATTTTCTTTAGATTAAGGCAAGTTTATACTTTTTAGGTTTGAGAGCAAAGGGTATTAACCTCCTTTTTATACTTCAAAAGGAACATTAACAACATTGCATAAGGATACTTCTAATTAACATATCAAACCAAATAAATAGATAAACTTCAGGGTCTGTCTTTTTAATGATAACCACCATATAGTCTATATGAAAATTAGCTATAGGCTAGAAAGAGGAGTGCCTCCTGCCCCCCGCAAAAAAGCTTGGATTGCCATTTCAAGGACATTTAGAATATTTCATATAGCCAGAGATCATTTCAAAACAAACAGAGTGCACAAGCGCTATTTTCATGAATTAACCAACCAACAAAAGTTATTATTCCTTGTACTCTGTTTAATTTTATACATAAAAACAAAATTCCCCATGCAACAACTCACGGTTAAGTTCTACTCTCTCTAACCCAATGGAAAAATTACTGAAACGTTATCTTCAGAATAACAGCCACAATATATAGTCTGCAAAAGGGATGCCTGCTACAGAAAGTAATTGATTTTTCCCTGGCCACAAGGTTTAGGAAATTGCAGGCACTAGAAAAGAGACTTCAAATTTTCTTTGCTGTATTTTAATTGAGTGCTGGAGAAATTTTATAAAATGGGTTTTCTTAAATTCTCTGCAGTGAGTGATTAAAAGGTATCATTTTTAGGAATTTTACAGCAAATAAAAACTTCTCAGCTGCAAAAAGCCTCTGGCATCAACATATTTTGATAGCACTATTTCTCCAGATTACTTGGACTTTTCCTGTTCTACTTGCTGAGAAACATCTGTCTCACCTCCTTGTTTCAAATTACTAAATTGCAGTAAGGGATCTCCAAACTTTTCAAGCTTTATTTCCCTGTAAGCAATTGCTGTCATTGTCATGAGACGCTACATAAAAAATTAAAACTCCAGTTAAAAAACACAGAAGCAGCTATATATTAAAATATGTTACATGGATTTGAAGTAACTGTAAATCATTTCTTTTTTTCTTGTTTCACTGAAATATTTATTGATTCCTTTTTTTTTACCTGTATTTTAGCAATGTTTCAGGAATCTCAGTGTTCATCACTCACTTCACTAGAACAGGCCCCTTCAGGGCACTCATCTCGTCCTCAGACAGTTTCCTCACATGCAGTTCCTCTGATTAACTTTCAAGATTTATATTCATTCACCAGGAATAGGTGGCAGTCAAACTCCTTAGATCATTGATAGAAATCTCAAGTGCTGTCACAGTTTACAGCAGTCATTAAGGGGGAAAGGGCTGTTCCTTTAAGCTTCACAAAGCACAAGAGGTGGCTTCTCTCACTCATCCTGCCACCAGTTTATTAATTAAGAACCCCTGAAGTTCCTAGGAACAATCGCTAATATTATTCCTTTCTCTTTCATAGAGACTGAAGGCAGAAACTAGACCTGAAACTAGTTCTTTCAAAAGGAGACATATTGACATACAGGGAGACAAGTTCAGACTTCAGTCTGGATCCTACTTTTAAAAACAGTACGTTTAAATTCATGCCTGATCTGATCTGAGACCTTCTCTGTAATACATACCATATAACTGTACACTGAAACTGCCATATACCTGAACAATATTTTTTTTTAATTTCTTGAAAATCTGCATTTTGGCCCCTTTTTTTTCCTTAATGTCTGTAGCTCAGACACCCATAACGCTATTATGTTTACAGACTACTATAATGTGCACCAGCATCCTGACACAGTAGAAAAATGCACACAACATCTGACAGATAAAAGAGCAAATCCTACTCTTTCTCCTTCAGGGTGACACTCTCATCCCTGCCCAGAAGCCCAATCAGATAGATGGCCTTTGTAGCATGCCTTGAAGCTACTTAGTACCAAAGAGGAGGAAATTCCAGACCTTAAGCATGTGCTGCCTTTTTGGATTCAATTTTTTTGTTGTTTGAGTAGTGCAGCCAAATCGCACCCAGCAGTCGTTTATTGGACACTCTCGTCGCCATCAGCCTTACAGATAAGCTCTGTTAACCCTAAACTTAATGAGCTCATAAGCCAAAAAACCCCTTGTTATCAAAGATCACTGCTGTAAAATATGAGTTTGCCAGAGTAATTTCCAGAGGAATTCTCAGCTCCTGCTGAGAAGCAACTACAGTCATTGCTACGGTGCTTCTTGCCAATGGCCTCGAAAGGCTTCCACTAGAACCACAATTTCCAGTTGTATCTGAGAGGAAAACTTTTCTCAGCCTAAGTCATAAACCGAATATAAACTTGGATGCTAAAAAAAGCATAATTAAGAACTGCAAATGGCAGCAAAGCAAATGGAAGTAGAGCAAAATTTGCAAAACTTTTGGTTGTTAGACTTGCTCAGAAGGGCCTTCATGATTAAATGTGCATTTTACAGGTTTCAGAAGCAGCCCTACTGCGACTTGGCAGAGCCAAGTCTTTTTAGAAGCTCAGTTCTGAGCATATATTTTTGGTAGTTTTGTGTATGTCCTAGGAATACGGGCTTCAATTAAATTGTACACAATACTATCATATTTGCAGCCCTGCTTCAAGATACCAAGCTAAGCAAAACACATATTAGAAATCCCCAGGAAAACATGAAAATCATCTTGCAAACATATTAAATACTTCCACGATAAATACGTCCAACTTGCTTAGGGCAAGAGCAGCAGAGGGCTGGGATGGGCCCAGATGTGCACTTTCTGCCATCATTTCCCTCTGCTGAAGCCTATCAAGGACTTACTGCAGATTGGTAAAATATAACATATTGCACTCTCTCAACTGTTTCTTAGTAGTTCCTATCGATTGAGGTATTATTTTAATAATTAGTCATTTCTTGAAAGAAACTCTTCGACATGTATTAGTAAAGCTTCTGGACGCCTTACATATGTGCAACACATTGCTACTAAATGAAAACAGTGGATTGGGACATTCTGGTTTTACCAAAATGTGAGCAACAGCAGGATTAGATTTTCGTTATTTACTTTTCTAAGGAGAAAATAAGTTAGCTTGACAAATAGTTGCAAAGACAGAAATGTTTTAAAGTTGCAACAGTGAAATACTGACAAGAGGGCTCAGATTTCCATGCCAACAAAGAATCCCAGGTTTAGTTCAGCAACAGAAGTGAAGTCGCAAGGAAAGTTTTGCATCTGCACATTGTCTACAGAGAGGAAGCATTTACCATTTGTCAAGTTTGGAGCCCGAAGAGAGGGAAATACCACTTCCAATAATCAGGACAAAACCGAATCTGTGATGCTGAATGTGGTAAGCAAAATGAACATCCAAATTAAGATGATATACCTGCCTATCATTTAGATTTGAGATTTTAGCATCCAAATACGCAACTGTTGAATAGCTGAATTATCTGAGCTGATGATTTTGTATTTCACGGGTCCAGGCAGACCTTATGCACAGAAGCATCAGTAGGTTAGAGGCAGCTTTCCTGAGATATGGAGTACTGCTGGGCACGTCTTACAGGCTCTGACATCTGCTAGATGAGGCAGGGTCAGCACCGAGCTAAGGCTAATGCGACAGCCAGTTGCAGGCGAGCTCTCTGCTGAGATAGCAGGTTACCAGTTCACTGTATTTCATCAACCTATGGGTGCATGCTGCTTTTCAGTCAGTACAGCTATTCAACTGTACAGACACTTGCAAATCATGATTGCTCCTTTCCTAATGCAGGTGTATTTCTTCTAGGGCTTCCATTACTAATTCTTGTGTTGTTTCTTTGGACGGTAGTCTGGCATGAAATCACCATAGCCTGTTTCTGAGATAACAACAGGCAGGATCTCCTTAACCTTACTTAACTTACTTAACCTAAGTAAGTTTAATGAATCTATGTTTTGGCAGACACACTCTTTGCAGAAATACGCAGCAGAAATAACTTTTTAATCCTTACACCCAACCAAATGCACAGAAAGACCTGTCATTTCCTTTCCTTATATCAGCTGGAGAAAATACTATTTGTGTGAAAATATATAAATATTTTTTCTCAATGAGCTGTGTGTCTGTGAAGACTGTCAGATCAATGTCATCTCAGAAGTGAAAAAAACAAGATCAAATCTCTTTCTCAAAATGTAGAATAATCAATAAGCTCAATCTTTAGAAAAAAAAGAAGTATGTTTTAAATGAGAAGGAAAGGGAAGAGACGGAAGGCAATGAGAGGTGAGAAGGGAGAGAGGAAGAGAAGGAAAGGAAAAGGAGAGAAGAGATGGAGAAAGGAAAAATGTGACAAAAATATGAATGGGAAACATTTTTTTTTCTAGTGCAATCTTACACTTTTTTCCATAAACATCGGTATCCTAGATACTCTAATAAATGAACTTTAATCATAATTCACCACATCACAAACTACAAATTAGCTCTAGATATTAGAATACCTCACGTCTATCTATGAGCACATTAGTTCAAAAAGATGACTCAGAAGGTAATCCATTCACATAGAGAGACAAATTATCCCAGAACAACATCCACAGAGGAAAACTCTTACAATTACTCCTATTACTACTACTATTACTACTGTGTAATACAATACAATACATTAAATCAGAAAAGATTAAAAAGACTGCAGATCCAGTACAATGATGACTTTCAATAAGCATTTTAAATGTTATATTTACTATCTCAATATATTTCTCAATGAAAAAAATGCAAAAAAACACTCAAAAGAACTAAACCACATCAGTGACTAATATCTTGTAATAAACACCTGCTCTCAAATACAATAGCACTATTTATTTCTAATCTACTATATACTAGCAAAAAAACAACTTGATTTAAAAAGCCTGCTGTATTCCCAAAGCCTTATTTGTGACGGAATGCCAAACATAAAATTTCAAGAAGTAAATTTTTTCTCAGAATCAAGACATCACCAATAGCATAGGCAAATGCTGAGATGATACTGAATTTCAATAACACAGTATTAGGACTACTGGGAATGCATCTTTTGAGCATCCATTAGATGATCGTCCACTGGATGAAGTGAACATATTTCAATCTCGATAAAGTCTAATTCATTACCCTGAATAATTCTTTTATTCCTAAACTATCAGTCCCATGAGATAATGCACTAAGGCAGTACATTTTCAAAGTTGAAAAATATCCACGCCAATTGAAAATGGCATGAAACATAGCAAAATACTTTCAGTTATCCCAAACCTTGGACTATTTTTCCCCTTCTCCACACCGGTACTGGTTTAGAGAACAGCTCAAACACAGGCTAAATGAAAGCATGTCCTATTCTCCTGAATTAACCATGGTTGAAGCACGGATTTTATTTTAACATGCTTTGTAAGGAAGAAATTGAACTGGGCACATGTTGAAGTGCTTTGCTAAAAGTACAGTACTTAGTTCATCTGATACCTGTGTAGAGCCACTAGCAAAAACTTGATTACAAAACTGTGATTGCTTGTTATGAAAATAAGACTATGAGGGAATAGGGGTACCAGTCTTTGTTCCAGAAGTGTAACTGCTCAGCCAGTCATAAAATAAGTTTCTTTGATATTAACATTTTAATTTGGGTTTCAAGATTAACAGTTGAAATAAGAAGGGTTCTCCAGAACAAATCACTGATTTTGAAATAATTCAGTCTTTTTCTTCTGAATAAATTGTGTTATTTTTCATGTGTTACTTTTATTGCAAAAAAGGAGCATAAAAGCTGATTATTTTTCAAACATAAGGTATCAGTTTTAATGCCTGAACAGCATGATGACCAACAAAAGAGAATGTCTCAAAATGCTTGGTTTTATGGGAAGTTCAACAAAAGAATTCCTTCTCGTATTTTTCTACCAGTTACAGATGTTAAGGACACCAAATGTTCCTTTTGTCAGGCACTGGAAAAAACTGAGCAGGTTAAGGACAAGACCCTTCCTGTTACAGTAAATGTGTCAGAATAGGGGCCTGTTGCTAAATGAAATACTTTAAAACCTATACTTCCCCAGAACTCCATAACGACTAATTCCCACTAAGCAGAGAAAAGGACAGAGGGAACATCAGGGCCGAGCAGAAAGCATCGGAATGACATCATTGCCTGTCTGCTAGCCAGGAAAGGAAGAGAGGGATTATCCGAATGGTGAACATCTGGATTGTGTATATAAAGGCAATGAAGAATTTTTATACATACTAGTTCACAGAGTTCCAGTGAATTTTTATCTTACAAAGAAACAGTAGTACACTGATATGCTTTTGTAATGAAAAAGCTAAAGAAATGTCAGTGATCTGAGTTAGTGTATTAAAAGATACACTGCTTCTTTATCACATTTAAATGAAAAAAAATTGACAGATACTTGAACTAGTAAGTCTGTCTTTTTCAAGCTAAAGTGATGTGGTTTGATAACACTGATCTCTTCTGTTAGAGTTTTGGATACAACAGTTCTAAGTGACAGGCTTGTAATCACATCTAAGTTCAAAATATATTTACTTCCCCACCTTAGCTCTGCAAAGACCAAATACAAGAAGAACAGGAAAAAAAAAGGAAAAAGAGAAGATGATTCTGAAATACTTAAATTTCTTAAAAATACTACTCAAACCAAAATGATATTTCCACATGATTTCTTTTAAAACTCTGCACAAAGTTACTTATGATTACAACAATGTCATTACATTAACAAAATCCTTTTTCCTTTATTCTGGATTACAGTTTTAGATAAAGAAACAGCCTTACCTTGAACTGTTAGAGTTGCTGAGGCTTCAGCTTTTCCAACCATATTCTCTGCAACACAAGTATAGGAGCCCATGTCTCCAGCCATGACTTTCCGTATTTTCAAGGTATGATCATCACGGATTTCATATCTTTAAATATATACAGTAATAAATAACGACAGAAATTACAGGAGTAAGACAAAAGCTTGTACAGTTTCTGTAAAGTTTAATAGTGTGTTGTTTTTGCTTTAAAATATTTCTGCTCATAGATTTCCTTGAGAAATAAAAGTATAAAATATTTATAAAATGTTGTAAATTGATAATGTAAAAATCAAGTTTTCAGAGCAAAAGACATGTAAATATTTGAAAACTTCATTCTGATTCATTTGTAGTACGTAAGTTAGTTTCACTGACCTCAGTAGAAGTACATTGGTGTACTACAGATGTAAAATTCTAACACAGAACTTTTCGTTATTAGAACTCTTTTACCAGGAAAATTTAATAATATTTATTATTCTCTCTAAAGAAATTCCATCTGAATCTATGCATTTGTTAAGTAAGGTTGAAAAGAAAGCATTGTTCTCAAGAAGATAACTCAAGAACCGCTTAAAACTCACAATAAATAAATCACAACTCATTCAATCATTTTTTAAAGAAATGATGTGACCTTACACCATTTCCTCTCCTTTCATCACCTTTTTTTTCCTCTTCTTTGTACAGCACACTCAATATGTTTCTCTTCAAGGAAAGTAGATTTCCCTCTTAAAATACAATAGTTTTTATTAAAGCTATAGACTAGATTAACAGGAAACTGGATTTAGATGACAGGCATCAATTGTTATGGTGTTTCTTCTTTCAACCCTTCAAGTCACCCCCAACAGTTTTTTCACTGATGATTGCGAATTTAAACAGAATGAAGAAAACATCTATTACAGAAACTCTTTCTATTTTAATAAGGTATTTTACTTTTTGCTCTGAATTAGAGCAAAGACATGGAAAAAAAAGGCCTAATAACAAAAAACATATGTTCCACAAGCAGCTTTGTACATTAATAGATTACATTTTATATCAATTGCAATTCCAATAGACATTTCTTGATGTTGCAGCCTTATTTATTATCTGTTACATATTCTTCAAAAGTTGTAATAATTACAATAGACTCTTCAAGTGAAGAATTAAGCTGTCAGGTATTACTAACTGAACTTAGCACTTTTATTGTTGTATTTGCTCTGTGTTTTCATGATAAATGTCTGAGCACAAGTGCCTCCTCAGTTTTATTATAATTTATAATTGCAATGGAGCAGCATGGAAATTAGAAATGTCATTAGATGAGCCCTGCCTCCTCCACTTAAGCAAAGGCATTGCTACTAGTCAAATGGGGAAATGCTACACATATACAGAACAGGATCTTATCAAAGAGCTAGCTCCATGCACTGCACCTTGTTTTTGGCAGTTCTCCATCATCTTTCCTCCATCTTACTGTGGGGACTGGGTCACCTCTTGCCTCACATTTGAACTCGGCACTGTCATCCACAGTTACAGCCAAATTACTCGGTCTCTTCACGAAAGATGGTCTTTCTAAAAGAAAAGGAGATAAGGCATATTAGAACCTATAGCAGCTCTGAACAGCTCTTTTTCCAGATGTCCTGGTTTTAGCAGCACCACGAATGGGATGGAGGCGATTCTGCCACTGCTCCTCAACGTTGCTTCCAAAGGCAAAAGGTACAAGCTACGTATTGTCCTACTGGATGTTTGGACAACACTGGGCATCTATATTCCCAGTCTAAGTCCAGCACAGCACCTCTATGAGACGGGCTGCAAGTGTCACCAGTAACTCGTGCATGAGGCAATCATTGCAAAAGTCCTATTAGAAAGAGAACATTTTCTTTCACTAGCACACAGAGAATCAAACGAGACAAAAAAGCCACAATGTCTTCTTTGTAATTCCTGTTCCTGAAAATTGCTGTTATCCCTGAATCACATTGTAGGGCATGGATGACCCCAGCCCTAGCTCATTGGAGTTACATTAATTACTGCATACTTTTTCCAGGGCTTTCTGAAACAATATGGGATTTCAGTACTAGTTAGGTAGTCCTAGCAAACATGCTGCCAGTTGGAAATTTCAAGACATAACAACAGCTATGGACGTAGCTTCATGATGCTGTGATACTAATTCAGTTTCAAAGAGTTTGGCATATGCACAAGGAATAAAATGTGGTTAACAACTAGCGGGATACTCTAGGAAGGAACACCCATCTAGAACGGCAGTATCTGAGGACAAAAGGATGTCCAGATTTTATAATCTTTAAAAGAGTAGGAAAAGTTTAACAAGGGAATACTTTACAGTTTCCTTCGCCTAAGGCAGATGATCTTGTTGCTTATAAAGCTGTGAAAGCTTCAAGGGAGCTGAGAAGACAGCTGCATGTTTTGACTTGCATGTACTCAAGACAGGAATATCATCTCTCTGGAACTGCACGGGTCTCAAGCCATTGGCACAGTTAGGAACTGAATACCTCAAAACATGTCACATGTTTCTCAGAGGAGTTCAGAAGACTGGACAGAATGATAAAAACACAACCCCATATTCTTTGTGCATGATCTTGGTGTTAGGTTTGACAAGACTTGTTCTGAATATGCCTTTGCAAATAGATTTAGAGATTAAGCAGTAAAAAAACCCTAGTCAATGCTCAGAAAGGAGTGAAATGGAAGTGAGGACTTCATTCCTGAAGACGTCCAAGTCAACTGAACACTTGTGTTGGTTACGGAAAACTTGCCCGTGTCTGTTAAATTAGACAATTAGTGGTCTAATTAAATAATGTAACAAGGTGATATTGAAGCTGTTCGTTCTATGTTAGGCATATCTTTAAGAAGTGAGTGAAATACAGAAATTAAGGTAATTATGAATTAAAAATCACACACACAAATACCACCCTCATCCCCCAACTAATTTTCTTGTAGGTGCAATAAGCATAAAATCGGTATGCGGCATAAAACATTTCTGATAAAATGTCACTGTAGGAATAGTTTGGGGAAGAATATTTAAGTAAATTAAGAAAAAGGTTTGTTCTGATAAGGCAAAGTCTCCTATGCAACAAATATACAGAATGACAGAATGACAGAATGGCTAAGGTTGGAAGGAACCTCCAGAGATAATCTCCTCTAGAGATGCTCCAGCAGGGACACCCAGAGCATGAGGCCCAAGCGGGTTTGGAAGACCTCCAGAGAAGGAGACTCCACAGCCTCCCTGGGCAGCCTGTGCCAGGGCTCTGTCACCCTCACAGTGACGAAGTTCTTCCTCACAGAGAGGAAACTTCCTTTGTTTCAATTTATACCCATTACCCCTTGTCCTGTCACTGGCCACCACTGAAAAGAGTTTGGTCCCCTCCTCCCTACATTCTTCCCTCAGGTATTTATACATATTAATCACATCCCCTCTCAATCTTTTCCAGGCCTAGCTCGCTTGGTCTTTCCTCATATGAGAGATGCTCCCTTAATCATCTTTGTCACTCTATGCTGGACCCTCTTGAGAAGCTCCACATCCCTCTTGTCCTGGGGAGCCCAGCACTGCACCCAGTACTCCAGGTGCGGCCTCACCAGAGCTGAGTAGAGGGGCAGAATCACCTCCCTTGACCTGCTGGCAACACTCCTCCTGATGCAGGGCAGGATCCCATGGGCCTTCTTGGCCACGAGGACACACTGTTGACTCATGGTTGACTTGGTGTCAACCAGGACTCCCAAGTCCCTCTCTGTGGAGATGCTTTCCAGCAGGTCGAACCCTAATCTGTACTGGTGCCTGCGGTTATTCCTCCCCAGGTGCAGGACCCTGCACTTGTCCTTATTGAACCTCATGAGGTTCCTCTCTGCCCAACTCTCCAGCCTGTCCAGGTCCCTCTGGATGGCAACACAGCCCTCCGGGGTGTCGGCCACTCCACCCAGCTTGGCATCACCTGCAAACTTGCTCAGGGTGCACTCCGTGCCCTCGTCCAGGTCATTGATGAACAAGTTGAACAGCACCGGGCCCAGTACTGACCCCTGGGGGACACCACTGGCCACAGGTCTCTAACTGGACTCGGCCCCATTTATCACCACCCTTTGAGCTCTGGCATCCAGCCAGTTCCAATCCACCTCTCTGTCCACTCATCTAACCTACACTTCCTGAGCTTCCCCATGAGGATGCTATTCGAGATGGTGTTGAAGGCCTTGCTCAAGTCAAGGTAGACAACATCCATGGCTCTTCCCTCATCCACCCAGCCTGGTCATGCCATCATAGAAGGCTGTCAGGTTTGTTAAACATGACTTCCCCTTGGTGAATCCATGATGAGTACTCCTGATCACCTTCTTTTCCTTCACATGGTTGGAAATGGTTGTCAGTATGAGAAGCTCCATCACCATTTCAGGGACGGAGGTGAGGCTGACCAGCCTGTAGTTTCCTGGCTCCTCCTGGCCCCTTTTCAAGACTGCAGTGACATTGGCTCTCTTCCAGCCCTTTGGCACCTCCCCTGCTCTCCAAAGCCCCTCAAAGACGATGGAGAGTGACTGAGCAATAAAGCACTCTTGGGGGCATCCCACCCAGGCCGCATAGATTTATGTGTGTCCCATTTGCCTAAATAATCTCCAATTCTCCTCAACCAGTGGAAAGGCTCCCTCTCTCTTGGTTTTCTCTCTTGTGTTCAGGCTCTGTATTTCATTGGGACTACAGTACAGCCTCAGCTGTACTTTACAGCCTTAGCAGTAAAGACAGAAGCAAAGAAGCCATTTAGCAACTCTGCCTTCTTTGCATCCTCTGTCATCAAGGCATCCTCCCCATTCAGCAGCAGACCCAGGTTTTCCCTAGTCTATATACAAAGCATTTATAGTTTTAGACCAACTTCCTTAAGGACATAAAACAGCCCAACAAGAGTTTTTGTCTGCTCATGCATACTCCTCTTATTCAAACACATAAATGAGCACAGGTATTAGCGTATTTATCTCTGTCACACAATTATTTGGTAAATAAAATGAAAGCTTAGCTAGGATCATTTTGAAATTTTCTAATATTATATTTTCTGGCATATAATCCTTCCCCTGATCTAAAGTAGAGACCTAAAACTGAAAGTTCAACTTCCAAATAACCACAAACCATAAACTGAAGATTTATGTTGAATGATATTAATGTATGAAGTCAGCATGCTTCTAGTCCTAAGACAGGACTGAGTTGAAAGAATAAAGCATATGAAAGACTTCTGGACAAAGACTGATAAGACATTCAAAGCTTTACCTTCCTGTTTAAAAAGAAAACCTTGCTTGTTTCTCCAGGCTGAAAATCAGAAACAAATTTGAAGAGAAAACCAGATGTAGAAAAAGAAGGTAAAGCAAGCTATCATTCTGTAACGAATCGTGCTCAGAAGTTCACAGCAAGAGAATTAAAGTAATATTTTCCATCATTGAAAATATAACAATTCATATTATGATTCTTTCAACAGTGGTAATCTGAGTCCTAGTTAACAGGACAGATAAGAGGAGCCTAGAGTCTGAGCTATACACATGAGATGTCTCTAATCGGTGTTTTGCTTTGAAATTCTAAATCAATTTGGCAATTAGTTTCTCCCAAGAGCCTCGAAGTGTCTACAAACAAAAAATATAAATAAATAAATAAATAAGTAAGTAAATAAGGAAACAGTATAGCAGACCTCAGGATCTTAGCATCTTCATACTAAAATGTTTCTGCACTATCTCAGTGCATGTTGATATAATTTTGGCAATTTTGAGATAACAGATGCTCTCATCTCATTAAGAAATAGACTGCTCCATACAAAACTCAGAACAGGATTTCAAGTTGTCTGTGGCTTGATCCTTAAAAGCAATTTCTTTCAGTTTGAAAGCCAAGTATGAAAGTGTGTTCTGATAGCAACAAGATTCCAAGGTGGGCTGCAAAGGCATTAATCATCGCCCATTTGCTAGACCACAACTGTGACAAGAACATTTTCAATATAAACACAAAAAAGGAAGCAGAGAAGAATGACCTTAATAAAAAAGTTTCCTAAGAAAAACAAAAATGGGGCTTTTCATTTTCATGGACATTGTTTAGCACAGGCTTAAAAGAGAAGTTCTTACCTAAAACAGTGAGCTCTGCCACTTCACTTTCCCGCTCTCCAACCATATTTGTTCCAACACATACGTACTTGCCAGCATCGTTCTTTCTTGTGTATGTTATCATAAGCTTTCCTCCTCTGATCTAGGAAAATCAAAGTCATATTCGTTAGCTTGAAAAGGGCGTTTTTGTTATAGATAACGACAAGGCAACAAAAAACAAGTTAACAATGAGTTTCCAAATCATGAAAAACCAAATGAAATGACTTAGCAAAAAGTTATGCTTACTCAACTTGTTTTTTATCATTGTGTTTTGAAGTCTCTCAAATATATTCCCCATTACTTTTGTAATTTCTGCCTAATGTAATACTGATTTTGCAATAATCCATTTAATGTTCATTGGCCAGAAGTACACTTCTTTTCCAAATACTACTGTATTTTAATATAATTAGACAGAGTAGTAAAAATCAGCACTACATATAAACCTATTTTCCAGTCAAGTGCTGCAATGATCCTTTTTTTCTTGATAAGAAATGTTCAGGTTACTTTTGTGGATGAATTTTGTGTTTATTTTGGTTTTGGTGCCTAAGGAAACAATGGAAACATTTTATGCTTTAGTTCTTCATCTCTAAATAAACAATTTTAAAGGTTAATAAGCAGCTGAGCAGAAACAATTAAATCCTAACTTAGAAATGATTTAATAATGTTCTGCTGTCAACTCTTTGTCAATACTTTGGAAGGCAGTGAAATCCAGTAACCCAAAATAAGACAACGTATTTCTCCCTTGTGATTACAAATTTTATTACTTTATTCAAAAATATATTAAAAGCATATGAAAAAATCTGATCTCCCTTTAGAAATATTTTTTCTCCCCCTTGCGAAGTGATTGAGAAGTTTCAAAGTTCACCAAAATGCAGTGAAATTGCATAGACAACTGAACATATACCATACTTACTGCAATTATACTCAATTATTACTTAATTATCTTAATTACAATTTTAAGTGAACATATGCTTATGACTGAAACCACATATGACGAGCAATGAAGTTCATGACATGACTGGAATAAAAAAATAAAGTGACATTAAAGTGTCTAATGTGGTCAGTGACAAGAAGGAGAATGTTGTCAGTAAGAGGAACTTTGCTCGGGTTGCCTGCAGCTAGAATCTATCCCTAAAAATGTGACATCTTGAGCAGTGCTGGGCTCTTATTATCGTTGTAAGATGTATGCACACAAAGATGACAGTCAGTTATTGAGATAAATGAACATACACATGTAGTGTAGATAGTATTGCATACAAATTTTATCCTTTTGCCTTTGGCACCCATTGTTTGAGAACAAAAAAGGTATGTCCTTTATCATCCAGAAATCTAGTAATGCCAAAATTTCAATGGGGATTTGAGGCATGAAAAAACTAAAGGTGACCTGCAAATACTTCTTTGACATAAAACTTAGCATTTTTAGATTATTGATTGCCTCAAAGGGTAAGCATGAGAATGTAGCAATAACTAGAAGTCTATCTAAATTTAATCCTGTTTAACATCTCCCTAAATCACACTAAGTTATTTATTTTCAATTTGTGAATGTAAAAAAATTTTATATACATTTCTATGTGCATTTTGAAGTACTTAGACAAACATATTCAGATATCAGCATATAAATGCACTTCTTTTCACTTGTATCAATATTGGAGTGCACTGGATTTAACATAAAAAAAAATACATGTCACAAGAGTCCCAAGACTTATCTGATGATTTCAAATCCAAGTAGCAAAAAAGTTGGGATTTTCATACATATCTTGAAAGCTTAAGTCCCACTGATGTTCAGTCACACTTGTGCTCCTTTGTGATTTTAGCATTTAGGAAAATTCTATCCAAAGCCTTTTACAATATGACATAACTGTGTATTTTGTACAAACCCTAACCCCCAGCAAGAACTATTCTAGGAATGTCTCAGGGACCTTATTAGGTGTTAGTGAAATGCTGTCTTGTGTCTACCTGCAATGTCAGATGCTTTATTCACCACAAGTCTAAATCTTTAAAGGGTAGACAGAGGAAGACAGTAAAGCAGAAACATTTGAGACAGATAAAAAATGATTGAAATATGCTTTACTTCCAAGTTTACTTCCAATATGTCTAGTGAAGGCACTTATGGTTTCAGACTGGGAATCTGTATGTAGTTTTTCTTTCTAGATATTTCTCTTTACTGATTTTTTTTCTTAAAGCAGCAGAAGGGTTAGAGTTGGAGCCAGCGTGATGGCTATATGGGTATATTATGCTTCCATTAAAATGTGAAATATTCCACATTTCTAATAAAATATGTAAGTGCATGTGGAATTACATATGTCTGCAAGTGAACATTCACTGATAGCTAAAAGTGTACTTTGTCTGTTAGTTCTACTACCCAAGCTTTCCATTAATTTTTAACACACATCTATCCATCATGTGGATAAGAGCGATGAAGCCTTTCTATATAGTATTTGATTTGTAAATCAAATCTGTAGCTATGAAAAATGCCTATGCAAAATCTGCCATACATTTGCTGAACAGAAAATCCTACACATACTTATGAACTACAGACTAATTGCTTTGACTACTAGAAAGTATACAATGAAATAAAAGTGCCTTTTTGTAGGTCTATATAAAAATCACTGCTATTTTAAAGCTCATTTCTTTGCGTTACTAAGCTGTAAATTCATATTCAGGATTTAGAGCAGCAAAGAGCCAAACCACCTTTGGAGGTAGTATCTGAAGTGATGCTCATTAAAAATATTCATAATGTATGGGTACTTACCAGGGATCTTCCCTTAATATTTGTGTCCCTATCTGAATATGGACAGCTGGACTTAATAGTGGCATACGACAGTATTATGAGTCAAAAAAGCGACAGATTCCAAACTATCACAAGAATTGTTACCACACTAAACAGAAAGTGAAGTAATTTCTTTCCGGAAAACAAGACACACCAAACTCTTTTCTTGCACATCTGGCAGATATCGCATATCATGAGGAAAGAACTGATTTGCTCTCCACCAAAGCTTCAGGTCTAATTCTAAAAATATTAAAGTATCATGTTTACTTCACACAGAAATGATGTTACAGCTTTTTTTTTTTTTTTTTTACTTTTTAGGTCTCCTCAGGATTTTGGATTTTGTTCAGTTTCACATCTACCAACAAATTGATCAGCAGTGAATGCTGCTAAGAGACACAAACTGTAATAAGCAGATCACAAATGATCTTCAGTTGCCTGTAATATGTATGGATTGTTTCATATATGCAACAGAATATTTGATAGCATGGTGATTTATAAAGATGCATTGAAAGCTGTTTTCCATGACTGACTTGACCATATTTTGCTCCTCATAAGCACTCAAGCTCGCTCAAGCTCACTCAGACAAACCCATTTTATTATTTGTTTCAACAATATTAAGAAATGTTCCTACAGAAACCTTGAGGCAACTATACAGTTAACTAGGCCTAGAAGTGAAAATTATCACCACCTCCCAGCAAAATAGCATATACCAAAAAGGAATCAAATTTCTCTTTCGATATACTAAAGCCATAAAAACTTATCCAAGGGTTCTACAACATACCAAGTATTCATACAGTTGTATATATATATATACTTATCCTAAGACCATAATTTATATATTTATGTGAGTGGGTATCTGTAAATTTCTGTATGCATATATCATATCATTATTCTGTGTTACAAATATTTTTATTTATATGATTCATCTACTTTTCACAGAAATGTGATATGGAATATGAGAAAGAAAGAAACCATGTGAAAAATGTTTGGAAAGCCCAAAGGCAAAGATGGCTTGCCTATTTTCATCTAATTCTTTTAACTCCTAGTTTCCCTCTGTTTAATAAATGAAATCTGCATTATTGCACATTAATTCTAAAACAAACCTAAATCCATTTAATAAATGAAATCTGCACTATTACGAAATAACTCTAAAGCAAATCTAAATCCATACAGAAATGAAATTTGGGCTAATTTAGGCTGAGGAGCTAATCACTGACCTCTGTTCATGTAACCTTAGCTTCTGCATCTGTAATATCAGAATATTCACATATACATAATACCACGCGTTATTTAGAAGGAAAATGTGATAGGCATGAGATATTAACCTGCTAGACATGATCTTTAAAAGTGTACCATCTAATTATAAACGACAATACAAAGGCTAAAGAGTGAGTACAGGCAGGGTGAGTACAGGCAGCAGTAATTATTGGTGTCATCTGAGGTAGATACAGCTAAAATAATGAGTTTTTATTTCTGACACAGGAAACAAAGCGTTTGCCCATTTCTCCTTACGTGGTATCCCAAAACAGATCAGTATACCCATTTACCATATACTTTTGCATCACAGACTGTAAGGAATGGTATGTCATTAACAGAAGACAAGTTTGAAATTTTAACAAAGTAGTTTTGAAAAAGACACATATACTTAGCTTGTAAAAACACAGATCTTGTTCCAAGCATTGTGAATCCTATAAATACTACCCTACCTGCTACAAATCATTTAAAGAGTAAAATTCTATTTTAAAGGAGATTGAAAGATATTTCTATTTGGTTTTTCTATACCATATACTTACCATGGCAAAATATAAGTCACTTCATTTCCTCCTCCCATGCAGATCAACAAAACAGTTGTACAGTGATTATGTGCCTGAAAATAGTGTTTATAATAAACGGTGCCAAATGCATAGAAATAATAGCTCCACTTAGAAAGAAAAAGGATTTAAAGTAGAAATATTGATAACTGATCCATGCTGCTGCTTTCAATCTGGCCAGGATACATGAGAGTCAGAATCAGATTCAACTCTGCTCATGAGAAAGTCTTAGTATTTCTTATGGCCACTTCTTTAAAGACTGAATCTGCAAGAAGACTGAAGTCCACAAAGTATTAAGGATTTTCTCTTCAGAGACTTCAGAGGGTGACTGGGTGACTTCAGAGGAAGCTGATGATGATGCAGCACTTGGCATTATACAAGACACCAAGCATCAGAATTATTATATGTGGCTGATACTTCCCCCAAATAACAAGGCAGTGGGAACAGCCAAGATGTGTATAGAACGCCATAAAAAAACCCTCAGGAAAGAAAAATCCTCATTTTAGGGTAGATAATTTTTAGAAATTTAAAATGATAACATTCCAAAATTTACTTTCTACATGCATTTGCCTTTTGTTAATCTCAAAGGAAGATTCATTTCAAAATAGTCCATATTGGCTCATACTAATCGGAACTAATTTCTGGACAGCTATGTTTATATGAAAATATTTGAACCAGTAAAATACTTTCTGGTAACATTTTCACAGCTATATTGCAAAATATTTATTATGTAGTACTTCCTTTGTTATTATAAACTGAGATTAAAATCCTCCTACAACAAAAACTTTTTTACAGCTACCCCCTTGGCTTTAAATCTGCTTTACTGATCTACAAAAAAAAAAAAAAAAAAAAAAAAAAAAAAAAAAANAAAAAAAAAAAAAGAGTGGAGTGACTCTTTGCCTCAGAAACAGCTTCTTACTTTCTTACTGTAATATTTGCTCTCTCCAGAAAACCTACCAACCTTAAAAGTAATTAGCAACACACAAGCACATCCTTTGGATTAGGAGAAAATCTATGGAGACAACTAATCTTTCTGCATTGCAGAACACACAAGTGAGTGCAACTGTCTTTGACACCGAGGGGAATGATGTGCATGTAACTGAGACTAAGATGTTTCAGTAAGATTGTAAATTTAGGCCATTGCATGCATCTGTCTTAAATGCACTGGGGCATATAGCGCTTTCATTGCAATCAGTGATTGAAATCAGAAATAAAAATGAACTTGAATTGAACTCAGTGTCTGGTATGTCTTCATTTCTCTCCCCTTAAGCAAGTCAGATGATTTGAAGTATCTGTTACAAAGGGTTTTTTTTCAAGCATCACCACCACTGAGCTATTTACACACCTCCTAGGATAAAATCCTAGACCAACTGGGGCTAATTAGCCACACAACGTCTCTCAGGTTTTTATTATGTTACCTAAAGTATTGCAGATGTAATGGGGAAAAATAAGCCTAACAAACCACAAATTTTAAGACCTTTAAAAAAAACAGCTATCTGCTAACCATGAAAGAAAAAATGTAGCCCAAATCTATGAAGACATTTAGCAGCCTACTTCCCACTGAGCATGTTTACATTGCAAAAGACAGATGAAAGGTGATTCTGTAGGGCAGCGTTGAAAAGTCCACAAGAAAGAAGCTGAGTGTGGTGTGGGCCTGGCTCTCCAGGGACTGACCAATGGGGCCTGGTCTCACGACCAGCGCCAGCGATTCTGCATCGTGAGGAGCACTCCTGAACCGGGAAAAAGCAGGGGGAAAGGGTTTTCCAAAGGACTCTGCTGCTGCTTTCAAGGAGATTTCAGGTCCTAATTGCCGTTGTAGGTATTGACCCGTGTTTTCTTTCTTCTCTAAATCTGGAGTTAGGCCGGGTAGACGATGATGTGGATTTAAAAGGATTCAAGATTATGGGGCATATTTCCTACTTATAACATTTTAAAAACTTTGTAGATTGAGTCAAAGGCAGATATTTTTTTCATGAGACAGATTTTTAGTCTGGTGACTGAGCACTAAAAATTATATTCAGATGTCCTAAATTCTGCTGACAGGACATACTGAATGCAGAGCTCCAATTATGCTCTGACAGATCCAAATGTCCATTTATTATCCACATCAGTTTAGGACAAGCCCGGAAGATACTGGGATATAAAATTACTCTCTGGGAACAACCAGTCCTAAAAGTTACAAAGCAAAGAGAAGCTGTGCAGCATATGGGTCTCCAACAGCAGAATTTTAATTTTCAACTTCAAAGCTTAGAAGCACAAGTAGAGAAAAAGTTCACTAAGTCTTCTGATCTGATGAAAGACATTTCTTTGAATGAGGATCTCTCACTACCATAGCGTAAACATATGCAATTTTTTCAACGTCCTGATAGAGGGTCTGCTATGGGTCTGGCAGAATTCAAGTTATCAAGAGCTTTGAGGTGGTAGTTCACAGGTTTCCAATGAGATCCTGAAAGAAACTGGAAGGCTTTTAAAATACAAAAGCCAGATTTTACTAGAATGAAAAGTAGACTAACTCTGAAACAACCACCACCAAAGTATCCTCACAGTCTGAGAAGGGAGAATAGAAATAAAAAATAGATTTTTTTCTCTTGCTATGAGACTATGCAGTGGATCACTAATTTCAGTCTCAGTTTCAGCTTACTGAGCTCACAGCAAACAAAATTTGTTGGGCTGCAGTAAATTTTTATCAGATCCTCCCTGCCTCAAGCAAGGGAAATGATCCCTTGGGTCTGGCTGTCACGGCTGACTCCTCACTGGAGGGAATCGGAATGACAGGACCCTGGATCCTTCCTGTGACCGTCTCACTTCCGACACTCAATTGTCTGTGCAAGCCTTCCTCCCGCGGGCTGCCTCCAGAGCGGCCCAAGAGAAGGAGGAATTCCTTAATTCCTTCCTTTCTTTCTTCTTTCCTCTAGGGGCAAATCTGATATAAACAGAGAATCAAAGCAATCCAAGAAGTTTATCAGAAAAGGAAAAAATACATTTAAAAATATATTTCCAGACTGATATTTTCATAGTTTTGAATTTGGAGAAAGATTGGACTTCTCTTTCAAAGTACTTTATTTTGAAATTCTACAATCAACTTTACTGCCAAAGAAGTGTCATAGCTACCAACTTCACACTACAGACACAGAAATATTTGCAAAACTTAACCTTGAAAAATTATAAAACATATTTTAGAATATAAACATTTAAAGCCTGCTGATTCTCTGACTTTTGGCCAAGACCATGTCTCGTGGAAATTCGACCACAGTTCAAGAAAGCACATAATTCCAAGTTAAATTCCTAGTGCATTCTAATCTGACCAAGCCTAAATTTAGCAGAGCTCTAACTTGTTTTGTAATACAATGTTGGACACACAGAGTTGTGAAAATGTGAAACTTTCTGAGCCATTTGTGTAATATACTTTCAAAAAACAGAACATATTCACTCTATTCTTCATTTTTCACAAGCAGTTAGATACCAAAGACATGTATTTATCTGCCATATTTCACTCTCCATCAGTAATCAGTGCAACTCTATCAGCTGCAGCACATGTAAGTCATAAATCACCAGTTTCCATGTATTTTATGCAGCCTGTACATGAGCTCTGTGCTACAGGACTGACACAAAGAAACTGGAGTTGTAGTCAGCACAAATTAACTGATTAGAATTTTCACTATTTTCTGTCTTTTTTTTTGTCATTTATTTATTTATTTATTTAGTAAAGGCACACTTCACAACTCCTATGCTGGACATCAGAGGTAAGGTCCCTCCTCTGAAGATCATTTGTCATTTAAAATGACAAAGAATAGAAAGAAAAAGGCAGGCACAGAGAGGTGAAGATCAAATCCCCCAAATTTCCTCGAGCTCACACAGAAGCCTAATACTGTTAATTTTTATTTCCTTTCACTCTTGATTTATACTGGAGCAGGAGTGAGCGACCTGCAGAAATCTCCGTAGGTTCCCCAACGTTGAGTCCCCTCTTGCCACCAGGTACCCACACGCCGGTCGGTGAAACCAGGACCTACCTGGGTATCTCTGCTGGGCTCAAATAAGCCAAGAGAGGCTATAACCGAGCGGAAGGGAGATGATATCCCCATGCAGTGACACTTGGCCACTGCCGGCCTGCCCGCCGCCACGCGCTCCTGTTTGCTCCCAGCCAGAGGCCAGGGGCTGCCCCAGCCATGGAGGGGGCTCCGGCGCCCTGCTGCGGTAATTGCTTCCTTTGCAGCAGCTTCTCGCTACTCCCCTCGGATGCCACGGTGTGTTTAAACTCCCAGGATAGTCTCTGCTGTTGCTGAAAGGCTATTGTCAACTGTGTCATTGACGGGAAGAAACAAAAAAAGAAGAAAACTAAAAAGAAAAAAAAAAAAAGGAAAAAAAGGTGCTTGGAAGTAGGTTGAAATTGTTGAAATTGTTTTGGACTCCAGAAATCTCAGCTGCTTAACTTTGTATTATTATTATTTACATTTGTATTTACAACATGAAGAGCAAGCTGGCCTACTTCTGTATGGAAATCAGAGTTTCCTGTCTGTGGCAGTTTGCTGTTGGTAGTATTGGTTTGTAAAGTGCCTTGGAAATTAAAATTACTCAGCACTTTCATTTTCCCAGTCTTCCCTGTGGCTGTGTGCCAGCTGTTTTTAATCCTGCACTATCTTAACATACATAAGAAACATGCATGTCTTCCATTTGAATGGTATGACAAATATATGATAAACAGGAAGTAGTATTTAGAGAAAACTAATTAAAACCTGATCAGATATCAGCTCCCTTGGTATGAATTAACTTTTTTATTACATTGGCAGGAAGTTTAAAACTGCTGTAGCACTTCCACAGTAAATTTTCCTCCCTAAATACTCAAAAACAACCACAATAAGCCTCCAGATAAGATTTATAAAAAAGTAAAAGAGCATCCAGTCTGAATTAATTATTTAACTTTTAAAAGGCATTAACTGCTTTAGCCCGCTATTTAGCGTGGCAAAAGCAAAGGATATACACCTTTTCTATCCCATTTAAAGGACTCTGCTTAAGCTCCTTGACCAAGTTTTTCAAAGGCAGACGGTTCAGGGAGGTAGTTGGGTATAAATAAGGAGATATTCAACACTTATGACTATCAGACAAATGTGCTACGATCCCTGCTGCAGCCCCTGAGATGACAACTGCACTCTGCCCCCTACGCACTTGCAGGAAACAAATATTTATGTGACTGGCGCTTCTCAATTCCTACCACTACAAATTTTTTCCTTGCTGAGTTCCTCCCATGCTCATTCACTTCAAAGAAAAGTAACAAAAAATTACAAAAAAATGCACTAAGAAGAGCTGGAAAAATTAATGTGCTTCAACAGACATGAATGACTGCCTTGTTCCCATCTATGCACACAAAAGACCTTATCAATAACCTCAATCTTCTAAATGTTATAACTTCAAAAATAAAAATAATCAACTGAGTAAAGACTTTATCAACTATATTAACTGTCGTATTTCATGTTCTTCCTACTGATTTTTTCTAAGAAAGCAACAGTGTTGGGGTTTTTTTGAAGGAAAAAGAAAAGCCCAAATCCCTGAAAATGGAAGACTGTCATGACAAAAGTCAGAACTTCAGAGAATGATTGATACATTAGGTAAAAAAAAAAAGAGTTCTGATGGCTCCCTTTACTTTTCAAACATTTGCATTTGCACAAGCTACCACAGAATTGACAAAAGTGACATGAAATCTTTAAAAGTCTCCTTCCTTAATGAGATTTAGAAAAAGCAGTCGTTTGCAGGCTCAACTTTGGTTTAGCGATTTAAATGGACATGTTTCAATGCCACGCTTTCCACAGAAATATTTGGTGGAATACTATATTGAATATTATTCTACTATATTGCAGAACAATGCTTAAACCACTCTTAAATTTCTTTATATTGAATTTTGAGTACTGGAATTTTAGGAAGATCTGAAAATTCAATGAGATTCAAAGTTTTCTGCGAGACTTGCAAGGACTGTGCTATGGATATTATTAGTGACACTTTCACCCATCTGCTGGAAGAGCAATCTGACAGAGAGGCCATTCGGTGCACATAGGATTAAAATACTGCAAATGCTGCCGTTACAGTTGCCTGCGATAACGTCTTATGGATTGGCAGGGGCTCATTCTGTTTGCACAGCGAGCTAATTGCACCGCCGGATTGCTGGAAAATATACCGCAGAGAAAGTGGCATGAGCTTTTATGATCCTAAAGACTGCTTCCCAGCAAAGCCCGAGGAGAAGTTCCTGCCGAAAGCGCGGCCCAGCCCTCTGCTGAGCCTGCCATAGCGGAGGCCGAAGCAGCGGCCTGCGCCCCGGGATGCACGCGCGAGGAGCAGAAACCAAAGCAGGAAGCGGGCCTAATGAGATGGACGCCTTCCCAAGGAGGGCAAGGCCTGAAACTTCCCAAGGGGGAATGAGAGCAAGCTGCACATCTGGAATGGCAGCGGGAGGAACGCTTGGATGCTCGGTTCAGCGGTCATGCATGCACGCACTGAGCCGGTTTAAGGCGTCGTTCCTTTCACTATATACTGTGATTACATAGTTAAGTAAAAAGTACTTCAGAAAGCTCTTTGGCGTCATTACCATCTACTGTTCAAAAGCTCCCAGAGGGAAGAGCTGGTGGTATCATTGCTCCCTGGTGTTAACATGGTTATTACGCTGATGTTTGTCAGCCTCCAGAGAGGCTGAAAGGCGGCCGAAAATGACGTGACTCTAAGTGAAAGCAAGAAGCTATTTAAAGTTTCCTACCCAAAGTGGTGTGTTCAGGAAGATCAGAGAGGGACCAGGAGAGCATGGAGCACTCCCCCATTAATAAATATCTCACCTCTCCCACCTGTAAATAAAGGGAACGTGGGACAACTTAGTTTACAGCCTAACTGCTGCAGGCAGCCAAGCCAGGTCTAACATCTAGTGGGCAGTAAGGAGAAACAGAAAGGTATAATCAAGGACAGTGTGTGTGTGTTGAATTAAAAGTCATCTCTTCCATTAGTGAAAACAAGAAATGGTTTGGCGTTTCCTACTATATCTGAATAAATAAATCCTATTAAGAATATTTTTATAAAACAATTCCATATTGGCTGCTGTTAATTCTCTAATGACAATATGTGAAAGTTAGATGAAACAATGGAGGAGAGAGAGTAAGATTGGTTTAATATCTATTCCTTTTACTATTTTATGAACACAAAACTGATAAACATAGCAATATTCAGGATCAGACTAGGTCAGACAAATCTCTTATTTGTTGTATGAGAGGATATTCTTGACAAAAAGATGAAGTTGGCTCAGAATACACTTACAGGGTATGATGTATTAAGATAATGATTTTAATACACATAGGGAAAATCAGTGTCAACAGATGTCTCTTTCATAAGAGTTGGTAGATCAGAACCCATTTTAATCATAGAAGGCTAAGTATCCAAGCTGTTATCTTGGTAGCAAAAATCAAAATACAGAAAGTGCCACTGACATGTCAGTAGCTAGAATTTATCCCACAAAGCCAATATGTAGTGAGGTCCTTTGGGCTGTAACCATACACTGTTCTGCACTTATGAGGAACTGCACTGGTATGCAGCTGCTGATTTTCTAATGCAAACATAAAGTGCTTCCTGAAATTTTAATTTTACTTTATAGCTATATAATAGTCATTTTAATCATTCAGGAAAAGCAAGTATGAAACCTAAGTTTTTAAATTTCATGTCTGTTTTTTACACAAAATAAATTAGAAACATAATTCAGTTTCAAAAATGAACTAAACGTATTCCTACAAAACAAGAGACACAGGCTTCTGTTTTAAGTTACTTGAAACTGTGCAGGCTGATGGGGGATAAAATGGACGGGTATCCTGAGCACAGGAATGAACATTGCGAGTTGTAATGATGTGTTAACCTTGGTGACAGCCAAAACAGAAGGGTCAAAGGTTCAGCTGGCATCCCTGGGGATGATCCCCCAAGGTAAATCTGAGACTTATTGGCAGCGCAGCTTGAAGAAGCTGACACTGCAGTCTGAGATATCTATCTCTCAAAAAGATTAAGAGCTGCATTCTTTCTTGAACTTTATATTCATAACAGTATAAGAAATAGCATTTATTGAGATGGTTAATGTATGGAGAATGTGGCTCTCCACCTGCTGAACTCCCAAAGACAAATATTTTCACAGGTTACTTTCTATTTTCCAGCATGAAATAGTTAGCAAAGCAGGCCTCCAGGCTTATTTACTGGGATTATCCCATCTACTCCTAAACATTTTGCAAATATTGAGTTATTTCTCTGTGTTCATTCAACTTAAAATGCCTGGATTGCTGACATAAGTTTTCTCCTCACACTGCCAAATTAGATTTCTTAGCACCAAGAACAAAAGCTTCAAAATATGTTATAATTTCTTAACAAAATAAAAGACAAAGTTATAACTGTTACCTCCAGTTGAGCAGTTCTTAGTATTTAAGAACTGGAAATGCAGGAGATACCAGCTAAAAACCTAACCGTGAAATTCTTCTAGCAGAAGACTCATTCGGAAAAAACTGAGAAGGAAAAGTGCAATATGCTCATAAAACTCCAGCTGATAAAAGGAAATTATCCTAATGACAAACAAGCCAAAAGCAACAAACATTGAAGTAGCAACAACAACCAAAATATGAAGAACCTCAATTCATTTAGCACTTCAAAAAGGGACTTTTCACTTGTTTTAAATAATACTACATGCTCTCATAAAAAGGGTGAAATGTTAGTCCCAAGAAAGTCACTGGTAATATTCACACTGATTTCATTCAGTCATGCCAGAATTTCACACTGGGAGTACAGGATGTGCACAAATTGAATTTGCATAAAACATCCTAATCATATAGTCTTTATGAATGCCAATCTCCATGGGAGTTATAATCATGCAAAGAACCTACTACAAAGTCATTCCTAGTTTATTAATAAACGTTTAAGGCCCCAGACTTCAAGGGACAGTAACTTCAAAACCACTCCGACACTTTAGCATTCAATTTGTACAGGGAAGAAATGTTTTCTTTAAAATAAAATCAAATCTCAAAATATTTACACTGGGGCTAGGTCCTGCAAGCATTTCTACAGCCATAAACATCTGGAGTGGTGCATGGTCTGGGTATGTGAATGAAGATACATCCTGCTTTCTTTGCAAAAAACAGGCAGCTCATGATATGGGAGGTAACAGCACGTAGCACTTTGGCACAGAGGTGCAAAGTCGTGACATTGTCACAGTGTCAGTGTGTTTCACAGGTACCAATGAATTCACTTTCCCAGCTTACCAAATGCTGAGCGAGAGGTACTGAACAGCTTCACGGCTTGCTAACAATGTCATAGGAAGATTGCAGCAGCAGCACAGGAGATCTGCTCTGCTTAGCTTTGAGAGTCTCTACCTCAGGGCCTCATTGGACAGTAATGTTCTCTCACAGAAAATGTTTCGCAGCTCACTTTTAAAACCATTTTACAACTAATTTACACTCTTGCGGGGAAAAAAAAAAAAAAAAAAAAAAAAAAAAAACCAAGATGGCTTATCTTTAATTCTATTCAAAGTACAAGCCCAAGAGAAAAAAAGCACCATTCATTCCTGCAATTTGGAATATCTACCATGAACTACACCATGACCCGGTCAGACACTTGCAGCTTCTATGGTAACATTAGACAGCGAATAAGAAACTTTTTTTTTTCTTTTTCCCAACTTTATTTGTGTCAGGTTTAAAAAAAAAGAAAGAAAGAAAAAACAGAGACAAAAGCTTGAACTAAACACCAGAGTTCAAAGCCGACTGAGAGACAAAATGCTGCAGGTGAATTGGAAAAGCAAAATCTAGAGTTTAAAATGGGGCAAGGGTGCAGGAAAACAGCATTATTATATCAACATGTGTCTCTTTCAAAAATTCATATTCTGAATAACATAACCACAAGTTGGGAAAGTCACAATGGAAAAGTTTTTAAAAATACAGTCAAAATATCACACGTATTTTGTTCAAGCCAAGCTTCAAATTTTGCGAGGGAAGGCAAGGTTATATAAGCACACATCTCTATGGCTAGTTTCAAAATTCAGTATGTCTAATCCATGTAGCATTAGAAAAAAATCAGAACTTACTTCAGGAAAGCATTTCAATTTTGCATTTTTTTTTAATCATATTATTTTCCCTGGAAGTTTGTTTCTCTTTCAGCCTTGCAGGGGAAATAAAGTACTTTTTTGCCCTTATATCAGAGTGATTCATTCTCCTTGCAGAACAAGGAGGCCCAGCAGAGGCAAGTACACGACTATCCACAGCAGCAAAGACAGAGCTTTAAAGACAGAGGTTATTGAGTTGGAAGAAATTTGGTATAATTAGATCCAAGTACAACTAGCCGCCCACATTCCCGCTTTAAAAAAGGGACAATCTTTATGTGTCCATGTGCCAAACAGATTCTTGTTAGATAATGATTTCTGAGACGGGGTGGGGGAAAAAACAACAGTTGCTAAATGCAGCAAAACATATTAGCAACAAATGATCCATGGCTAGATAAGGAACACACTTTCTTTTTTTTTGCTTTTTCTTTTCCTTTTTTTTTTTTTTCTTTTTCTTTTGTGTGAGGAGAGAAACCAGAAGTAGGCAGGCTTGGTCCTGCATAAGATTACACAGGAGTCTGGAATCACACCCAGCAATGTGTATGTTAGTCCCACGCTATTGCACATGGCGAAGGGCTGAACTTGGCAGAAAGCAATTGTGAGTATATTATTACCTGGAGAGAGAGAAGTACTCTGCTGGGTTGAGGAAACCCAAGAACTGAAAAATTATTATTTTTGTAGTGCTGTGATTTGGACTAGACTTTTCATATAACCAGAAGCATCACAGGAAATTTAGTAAGGCAAAACTATCCAAACAAAGTGAAATAAGCAAAAATGAAGTTGACAGAACTTTCAAAAAGTAGACCAAAAAAATCAAAGCAAACCAAACAAGAAGCTCTAATCACTTACATCTGTTCAAGGCTCCAAAATGGGCACTGTTCTTCTCCATTATTTTTATTCTACATTTTTCTTTTGATTATGTGAATATAATATTTGCAAACTCAGCACACAGATTGTTGAGGTTTTATTAAACATGCTTTTAGAGTTAGTATCATTTTTACTTTACAAAACTAATTCTTAAAAAAAATCATGATAAACAATAAAGTCTCAGTTAGCAGTTATCTGATATTCAGATTTTAAGTGACAACATGTGGTTGCTGCTGTGAGCAAGTGACTAGGAATAACAAAAATGCCAAAAACAATCACATTTATAATGTCCACTAGAGACTTTCAAGAACAAGAATGTACTTTCTTCCCCAAAAGTAGAGGGTTTCAGTGTTTGGAAAACAGAACCAGTGAGGAGGTGGGTCGATTCACTTCACTAACACAGACTTGCCACAAATAAACCACTGATTTTGGTTGGATAGTTGCCTGTTAGAAGGTCTTTCACTCTGTACTGGATGGAAATACTTTCTGTCTACAAATGCAAGTATTAAGTTTTTATCTGGTCTTGGTCTTCTGCTTCATAGAATCATAGAATCATAGAATGCCGAAGGTTGGAAGGGACCTCAGAGGTCATCGAGTCCAACCCCCCTGCTCACGCAGGGTCACCTAGAGCACGTGGCACAGGGCTGCATCCAAGCGGGTTTTAAAGATCTC
>NW_020456065.1:1043133-1047951 GCF_003342845.1 Nothoprocta perdicaria | reverse complement strand
GAAGAGGCTAAAGTTGGCCCTCCTGAAGTCCAGCGCAGCAAGTCTACTTACTGCCCTGCCTCCTCCTCGTTGGATCCTGAACTCCACCAGCTCGTGGTCACTGCAGCCAAGGTTACCCCCCACCTTCACATCTCCAACAAGGCCCTCTCTGTTTGTTAGTACGAGGTCCAGCAGCCCACCCCTCCTCGTCGGCTCCTCCACAACCTGCGTCAAAAAGTTGTCATCGACGCACTGCTTCAAGGACTCACAGGGCCAGAAATCTGAACTAAAGATCATGGGAATTCCGGAAAATGCCTGCTGCACAGTTGATACGTTGGGATCCTAAATGCTGGAGCGAGCTCTGTGCTGGCCGTGCTTGTGTCTGTACACACTGTGCATGCTACACTGTGCACTAGGCATCTTCCAGGCTTCCCATGATCTCTAGTGTACTGAATGTAGCCATGATAGGTGCAGAACATCTGATTCAGTCTGTGTGGGCACAGTCATACACTCAGCAGATCTGACATGCTGGGTGCCTTTCACGCTCTAGTCAACATGAGCAATAATAAAGATGGAAGGAGCAAGCCATTCAAGCTGAGCACTGCATCTTAAGCTGCTTCCAGGGACCAAACAGCAGGACTATGAAAACAAAAACAGTACAAGGCCCATGTAAGAGTAACTTTCTGCAGCTTCAAAACACACAAAGTTTTTCGTGTGAAAAAAATATTACCTTAATATGTAAATTCTGGTAACTGATCATGGATAGACTCTAGAAAGTAAGGAATCTGGATTGCTTATTTTCTCTTTTTCACTTAATACAACTTGTAGCACTAGGAAATGCCTAGCATTCAGTGCAACAGCTTTCTGTGCTTCATGAAGACATAATATTTCCTGTATACTCAATAGATTTTTTTTTTTTTTTCCAGGATGTGATTCAAACCATTACTTTTAGCTTAAAGGGCTCTTAGAAGTTTGATTCTTCAAATATTGCTTTGTCTCTCACGGCTTTTGCCCATGATTTGCAATCAGAAAAGGCCCACAGCACAGCAGTCCCAAACAGGCTGAAAAGTCCCTCCAAAGATGGATTTCTGACTGAAAAAGGATTTCTGACAAAGAAGGATGTCCACACTACACATTTTGGATTTCCATGCAGCTGATGAGGGGAGGGCAGAAGAAGAAATAACTTTTTAAAACTAATTTTTATCTTTATTGTGCACAAGGCAAGCAAAGTCTCCTTTCGTGACTGCTTAAAAAAGCCACGCAAACAAAAATGTTTCTTTTTCATTAGGGGAACAAAATGAATGAAGAAACAATTTCCCTCCCACATCCTTCTTTCATGTCTCTTACCCATCCCCCGCAAAACAACAAGTAGAGTATCAGCTAAACAAAACAAAGGGCTTACTTTCTCAGCATAATAAATCACCTTTGCTCCTGGCCATTCAAATCATAAAGTTCTGCATGCTCTGGATATCTCAAGTAACCTAGTCCGAGATAGCAGCCACCTGTTTTTCTTTGATTTTTTTTAAGCAGGAGAAGCTTCCCAGACTCCACTTCTATCATTTCAGATGGTCCCAGAGGTTCAAAACTCTCAATAACCCATTTTAACAAGAAAATCCTCATAGTCTAACGTCTAGGCCAGTGGAAGTCTCAAAACTCAGATATCTAACACATATCCTATTTGCTGCAGGCATTTATTTTCTTTTATTATCTAGGTCATCAGTTCACGACCACAGACAAAAGAAATCCTTGGAGAATTTTGACTCAGTCAAAGAGCTTTCAAACTCTTTCAAGTGAGCAGAGCATCTGCAGGAGAATTTGGGTTTTTTTTTTTTCTCTTTATTTGCGTATTTAAAAGTAGATATCATTGTAAAATAAAACACATACTTATTTCAAACAGAGGAATACCTTGATTGTTCCTGGGTCAAACAATACAGAGAAACCATAACTGCACATGTCTTCAGGCCCAGCACATTTTAAATGGCAAGAAAGAAAATAGCCCAAGCAATGTGCACCACTGATGCAAAGGGAGCCTTTTTGAAAGTGGTGAGAGCACAGAAGGGATAGTCACTCTTAGCTGTAGGAAGAAAATGATTTTCTGACATGGGGATCAGCAATAACTTGGTTTAAAATGCCAGCAATGAAATGATCATGGACTGCCTTCTAATCTAACATTGACTTATGATGAATTTGTATTTCAGCAGCTTCAGTTTGTGTCTCTGATTCTCCTAACCCTGCACAGCAGGTTACGTTATTACACTGTGTATCTTTGCAAACACGAGGAGGTCACTTTGGCCCTAAATGAAAAATGGAGTCTGTGTGACACAGACAGCACAGGCCTAACCAGACCTGCCACAATCCCCATACTTGCAGACATACAAGTCCCCATGCTTGCTCATTTGCCACCCTGCATCATGATACTCTCACCCATTCCAGAGAATCCACCCACCAACATTATCCTTTGGAGATGCCTATTGAAATACAGGTCACTCTGGTTATTCTCTACCAGGACTCAATTTCCCAGAGCCAGTTCACTAGCCTGCTCCTCTCTTCTGTTTTGTTGTGTTGTGTTTTTCTATGTGGGCTCTTCTGAGGAATGTGCAGTCAGGACGCCCCAGTGCACGGCCTGCCAGGCCTTACGCTTAATCCAACAACCTTGACAGAAGATGGGGGAAGCTCAGGCTTAAAAGCAAATTGTTTAAATCAATTAGAACAACTTCTGGCACTGAGTATGACCCAGAAACAGTTGAGATTAGCAAGTAACTGGCGTTTTCTTGCAGCAAGCACATCACCCCAGTGAAGAAAGCAGCTGGCCCTCCCAAAGAAGTCTTAGAGACAGCTGAGTGTAAGATGCTATTGAGAAGGAAGGGAAAGTCTGCCCGGGTGTTTTCAGGCCATTTGCCCTGGCGTGGAGCGTGAAGGCTGCGAGGCAAAGGCAGCTCCTGCTGCCTTCATGCTCGGCGCAGCCGGGCTGTGTGGCTGCTGCAGGACAATGCGGTGCCTGAGCGCGCGGGCCTGTCTCTCAGCAGGGCTTATTAGCTCAGGCTCGGCGCCACATTAACCGCTGCCATATGGCTGCTGCTCGACTCAAAGAGCAAACTGAATGAACTCACATCTGCCCGACAATGTCCGCTCTTTAAAATGGCAAACCTGCAAAGAGCTGCGAGGGGGGGATCTGGCGAGAGGCTGGGGTTTTCAGTGCATGTTTATCTCAGTGCCCATATGAACAGGAGCTGTCACTACTAACCTTGTGCTCGGGCTTGGACTCTATCTGCAAACAAGTAAGAGGCAAAAAGTCCCAAAGAGCTGAGCAGGAAATACGATGCGAGGATGGCAGCCTCTGCATGGAGTGGAAGAGGAGAAGGGGGACAACAGATATGTCCTCCGAACAGAAAATTGCTTAGAATTTTCTCTTATTCTTTTGTTAATGTTAACAATTCTTCAATGGCACTCAGGCTATAACAATTAGTTGAACTTTTGCACCTTTCCAAGTAGAACAGGGTCTTCTGTAGAGGAGGGTCATTGTTTTAGGGCTCAGTTAAAACAAGCAAACAAACAAACAGAAAGATGTGCCAGTGGACAAAACTACTAAAACCGTAGTCAACCGTAAAATCAACTTCTAAACCGTAGCGATTAACGTTAGCCATAAAGATCAACGTAGCAGTGAAAAGGGCTCAGGTATCACTGCAATAGTACAAAAGTGACATGACAAGTTACAGCGTGGCAGGAGACACCATTCGACCCCTTTGCTGGAGATGCAGGTGTGAAGAAACCAGCAAGGGTCAGACACAGGAGAGAGGAAGCAGGAATGCGGGGAGGACGAAGGTGGAAGGTGAGAAATTTGCCCTGTGAATAATGCGGGAGACAACACATGGACATGTCGTGGTCCAAACAGCCATGAGGGAAGACTGGCCAGTACATATATTCTGAAAAGTTTGCGTGTGCTAAAGATCCTGAAGAGTAATGGGAACCCAGCAAGAGTGAGAGTGACCTTGAAAAACAGCTTTAAGAGGGAACACAGAAGAACAATGTTGCATTTTGGAAAAAGTCAGTGCAAGAAACAGCAGGACTTAGAAACATTCTTTTTGTCCTCTGGGATAGCTATGTGGTTCCAAATTCATTTTGACAATGTTTTACATTTTTTTCCCCTTTGGGTGCCAAGTTAATTCACAGCAGATCCAGTTGTGTTGCCAGAGGAAGCAATATTAATAACAGGAGAAATATAAATCATTAACAAAACCTCTTGATCCTTGAGGAAGCCAGCGATGGAGGGAATCAGCGAAAGGAGGAAAGGGAAAGGTAGAGCAGGGAGCCAAACCTCTCAGGAAGTGAGAAAAAGAGAGAGAATGGAGAAAAAGGTCTGGGAAGAAAGGAAATTGCTGGGAGGAACAAATACATATTGGGAATCAGATGAAAAAATATACTTCTCTTTCTAACTCTCCTGGGGCATATAGGAAATTGCTGCCTGCCCTTTAATCTGCTCCAAAAAAGAAAAACAATTAAAATGAAATAAAACACTTAACCGTACTTACTTGGCCCCTACCCTACTGCTTTCTGCACTGTGTACCCAGCCCATGATCTTGTTTCTTGTAAACCATATTATCCTAGGAGCATGCATTTTATTCTCTAATAGAATATAGATTCATTTTATATATAACAAAAATATCTATTTGGAGGAGCTGTGAAATAAAGATTAAGAAATTGATTTAAAAAAAAGGAAAGAAAAAGGAAAAAGGAAAAAGGAAAAAGGAAAAAGGAAAAAGGAAAAAAGAAAAAGGAAAAAAGAAAAAAGAAAAAAGAAAAAAGAAAAAAGAAAAAAGAAAAAAGAAAAAAGAAAAAAGA
>NW_020456065.1:998836-1042998 GCF_003342845.1 Nothoprocta perdicaria | reverse complement strand
AAAAAGAAAAAAGAAAAAAGAAAAAAGAAAAAAGAAAAAAGAAAAAAGAAAAAAGAAAAAAGAAAAAAGAAAAAAGAAAAAAGAAAAAAGAAAAAGAAAAAAGAGGATGCCCAGAAAAAAAGAAAGGAGAAAGCGAGGAGAAAGAAATCAGGATAAACACCTTGAATGAACTGAGAGCGGCATCCTAGCATTACTATGGGAACATAGCTATGTGACAGTGTGGTTAGAGCATGGCTCTTTTAAAGAGCTGAGAGCATTAATCCTGACAAAAAACAAACTGCACTCCATCCATTTTTCCTTCCTGTTTCTTGATTCATCTACTTTCTGAAATTTTTCTCACTGCAATTTATCTTTTGCAAAAAAAGGGTCTGTTGTTAAATAGGGAATTAATTTCTGTTTTTTTTCTGATGTTCCCTCCAATCAAAAATCTCTTTTTTTTTTTTTTTTTCTTTTTTTAGCAATATACATAGTAATCATAGTTATTTCTTTGGTTCCTTTCTTTTTTTTTTTTTTTTTTTTTCTTTCTTATTATGATTTAAATGATGTTGGGATCATATACATAATTTTAAATTTGTTAAAGCACAATGAGGCTGTAAATGGCCTCCACCAGGAAGAAAGAACCAAGTTCTTTTTGGTAATTCATTAGCAAACAAAATAAGGCAAATAAATAAAATATTTTCCTGTGAACTATACCTTTAAGGAGGTGCTTCTGTCACAGCAGAAGATCAGAGGCTTTAATTTTGCATATTGCCCAAAACATTTCATCACTCCATTGTGTAAAATTAGCTCTGTGCAAGACACAACCACTGCCTCATATTTTTGACGTGCTATTTAAAGGCCAGGATAAGAAACAGGAATCAGGAATTCAAGTTGCAACTTATCTAAAATAAGAGTGCAAGTCATTCAGAACTGTTGATGTCACAAGACAGCCACACATACAAAAAAAGAATGAAATTCTGTATGCATTATTCATCTTGTAACTTTGATCTTAAAAGCTAAGAATCTTGAACAAGGAAAGATAAATGGCTTCTTGAGGTTTTCCTTTTAAAAATCAAATGAGGATGATTCAGGATAAATGAAAGATAAGGCTTAATATGAAAGGGGGAAAAATTGCAATCACGGTATTGCACTGAAGTTCCAATGCAAGAGCTTTGCTTTTTGTATTCAGTTACAAAGGGTTCCTTTTTTTTTTTTTTTTTTTTTTTTTTTTGGTACCACCATCTTTTTTTCATGTATATGTAAAAGATTTTCCCTATTAAAAATTCATGTTCAGTATGCACAGTTCCTTTCTTCCACCACCCACACCATGAACAATTAAAGCTGTATCCAGATGCGGGGGCTAAAGCTGGGCAAGGGGCAGGAACAGAGGCTGGGAAGCTCTGACTTCTAATCCCGGCTCAGACACGGAGGTGCTCTGGAGCTTTTGCAAGATACGCAGGCATTCTGCCACAGGGCAGGTATTGATAATTACAGGCACTCTGTCTGCTCTGTGATTTTTCATGTTTCAGTTTCATTAAGTAGGCATTGCCCCTAAAACATGAGACAATTTGAGAGAGGTCCAAAAGCACTTGCGAGTTCCTCTGTCTGGATGAGAGATCCACAATCTCCTCTTTGAACCCTTTGAGCTCCTGAGAGTCTGTAATTTCTGCCAGCCTTTGCCTGGAGATATGCCCAGAGGTGCCAGCACCTCGGTTAGGCTCCTGCTGTCAGCATCTCCTGCACAAGCCGCCCCATTGGGGATTGACAAAGAGAGCGAAGCAGCAACCAAGTCCCTTGAGGGAGGCTTGGAGCAAACCTGGCGCAGACAGACAACGCTGTGCGCGTTGCAGATCGCAGCACGGCAGCCAGTGGCATCGAAACACCGCCGAAGGAAGAGCGCCTTCACAGCGCTGCGTGCAGCAGGAGCCTTTGCTTATCTGAGCTTCCAAATTAGGGCCTCTGCGCGAGCAGCTGGCACCAAACAGATGACACGGAGCGGGGCTAGCTGGGTGGGAGGAAGAGGCTACGTGGATGGCGGGACAGGCTGTGAGACAGAGATGGAGAATGAGGCACAGGTTTCTTTATGGTGGTGCAAGGTAGGAAAGCAGCAGGGAGATTTTGAGGTGTAACAACAAGGTGGTAGAAAAGCAAATGGAGATTCAATTTCTGTAGGTGCTCATGGGCCCACCAGCGACCTGCTGCCACTGCAACTGCTGTCAGCACCCAAGCAAGTCACTGTGCTCGGAGCTACCGGTGCTCCTGCCAACTCTATCTAGACAAAATATGTCTGGAGAGACCCAGCTCGGGGATTAGAGCAGTCAGCAGAAACCAGAAGACTGATTCCATCTCCTCCTCAGCCTAAGGGAATGCAGGCTCACAGCTTTGCCCTTGAGGTAAGCACCTTGAATTCTCAGCTATGTACTTATTAACAAAACTGGGCTGCCAGACGGATGGGGCTGGGAGCCTGCCCATTCCTGGTGAGGATACCGGGAAGCAGAAGTGCTGGCCTACATCCTCGCCCCAGAATCCCTCCCAGGATTTCTGTGACTGCAAATTCGGTCTGGGCAAGGTAATCGTTGCAAATGCACCAACACCATGGAGGTCTGGAACAGGATGAGGAAATTCCCTGTCCCAGTGAGTTACTGTCTTTTTATTCATAGTCCAGATCTTTCTTTTATTTCCTTTCACCACCGTGGCACGACTTCAAGAGGAGAGTTGCACAGTCTCTCCTACAGAAGATTTCTTTTAGGAAAGTTGGAAAACACAGTTTATTTTTTTAATATAAGAACGAGAAATTAGTTCTATTCAGTGGATAGCACTGGAGTACTCCCTTTCAGCTACACATATTGCTATATATATATGTAGCTTCATATATTGTAGGAGTGATTCTTAATTCTACAACGATCCCCAGAAAAAAATTAACTAGATGTGCACAGAATCTCATCAGTTTGGCTCTGGCCTCATGATAACTATTTCCCAGTTTAACAAAAGTGAGGTAAAGCCAAGCATTTGCCTCACAAGCAAGACTCTCATTCCTGCTTTATTTGCAGTATGTGGAGAGGGAATAACCACATCTACAAGCATAGGCTTTCATCATGTGGTGCACAGAATACACACAAGAAAAAGCACATCTTGTTCCAAGGCACTGAGGAAACTGTTTATAGACAACACGTTCAAGAGAAAGGAGAAAAAAATTGCTTTGACAATGACAGCTTATTGGATGTACCCAGTGCAAACGTAAATGGGGAACAGTCTGCGCTGAGCCTGGCTTGGGCTAAAACTGAGGAGCCTTGGGACCGCTGCCAATGTCTGCTTCTGCAATCCTGCACAGATAGCCACGTGCCTGTACCCCTACTTTCATTTCTTATTTATTCCATTCACCAATGTTTATAACCTGAAACACATATAAACTTATTTCTCTTCAAAGCACATTTATTTGCCCTGCAAATGGCCCAAAACTATGCAAAGGCTACTTTGATTTTTATTATCTCACCTACATAAACATATCAATTTCCTTAACCCTACCAGGACAAAATAATATTTTCTTTTTATTGCATTCCAGGGGAAGTTGTGCCTTAACTTGGATCATATTTAACTGCTATTTATCTCAATCTCCTGGTTCAAACTTTGTGTCAGGAACCAAGCTACCAACTCTGTTTCTCAAGCACCCTTTATTCTCATCTATTAAGCCCAATTCTGCTGACATTACCCAGAAGAAAAAAAAAAATCCAAATAATTACAAGAGGATTCCTTTAAGGACATGATCTCTTTTTGTAGGATTTACAGATATGAGTCAGAAAAGGAGTGTCAAGTATTACTCCCTATTTCAAAGCAAGTACAGTCTTAATACTTACTCAAAATTTCTTGTCAGAAAAAAAAGTATTAATATTAGAATTTCAAACAGCCTTTGACACTTTCAGATCTCTTAAAACTGCAGTGAGTCAAAGCCAAGTAAGTCTTTAAGAAAGAAAACAACTGGAAATGTTTTAAAAGTGGAGCCACTAAAAATATTTCCATTGATAATATATCCACTGCTATTACGTATTTGTGATGAACTTACACACACACACACACACACACACACACACACACACATATACTCATTTTTTTATCTAGTAACTCATGGCTTAAAAAGAGGAAAGTAACTTGTAAATTACGTTACCTGAAATTTAGTCTTACTGATCTTACTGATTCCACATCTTACTGATATGAATGAGAATTTTGCCGACCATTTTAATTGATCTATGTATTCACTTTGAACACAATAAAAAATGAAAACAAACAAATACACAAGTGTAAAACATTCCGAAAAAAAAGGTTGGTTTCATTTAAAAAGATGTGTCTGTCACTTAAAAGTTGGCAACTTCCTTCCATTTCAGTTACTGCACTGATTTCATTCTTGTGTTCTTGGCATTAAACTGAAATGGAAATAACCTAAAGAAGACTGTGAATAAAAATGCTATAATTCTAAGTCAGGTTTCCTCATTAATACTTTTTGTCCATCTCTCTTTTAATGTCTTGCCCATTCCAGGTCCCAATCTCCCCTTGTCTCACAGCCACTAGCAAGCAAATGCAGATGGTTACTGGAAAGCTGTTAGGATGCACATCTGAATGCATATTTATCTGCTTGGCAAGATCCTGCTACAGCTGTAAGTCAATGCAAATCTGCATTACAATGTAGTCTCCCCTCTGTGTGAGGAAGTGGTCATGATATTAATAGTGCTATTTAAGACAATGCCAGGCAAACATGACGTAAATTAATGCCGTTGAGCTAGCTGTCTCAGCACTGTTAATTTACACCTCTGAACACAAACACTTATCTCTCATGGAAAACAAGTGTATCTCTACACCTACATCAAACTCATTTCCATTTGTTTGTTTTTGGAGGCAGAAACTGATAACACCAAACAACTCCAGCAGATGTCGTGCTGAAAGAACACAAGGTAGGAGAGTACCTTATATAATCATCAGAAAACAAAACCATCATTTTTCCATCATCAGCCCTGTTTTAATAAAGCACAGGTGGTGATGCCAATCCATGATAGTTGCTTTTCTCCTGGGCCTGTCTTTGTTCCAACAGCTGGGAGAGAAGCAGTTTTACTGCACAACAAAGGGAAGGTGCTTCGCTGCACAAACACCTGAGTGCCTTCAAGAGAGTAAGGCAGAGCAATAGAAAATGCATGTTTAGAAAGCACTTCCCAAAGAAAAAAGCAGTGTTGGAAACTTCTGTTTTTCTCAAATCAATTTACTTGTAACAGTTGAAAGGAAAAAAGACCTGAAATGGAAATTGCAATTTTTTTTTTAATAGTTGGAGGTATTTTGTTACTAGCCAGCAATGAGTGCCGGGATACAAGATGTACACGATGCCCATATGTACACCGCAAACATAGGATGCCTGAGCTTTGTCTTATTTGTAAGAAAAGAATGAAATGAGACAGTTTAAATATCCAACAAAAGTTGTAGTTTTTTACCTGTGTTAACGGAGTTTAATTGTTCTTCCACTACAAATTTCCTCATTTCAGCCTGATTGAGGTATAATGTGTCTATGCCTTTGATCTTCTTTTATGCTACCATATTACCAGCAGGTTCCAATATGGTGTATTCTTTTAGATTATACAGTTTCCCACCACATGGATAGATTACCTTGTTGGCAGCATACAAATGATTTGTTAACTCCTTATTCATTTCTATTTCTACACATCATTTAGACGTGTAGCTTGATACTGATAGCATATTGTTTTAAATGGCAAAATCTCAAAGAATGAGTTTTCTTATTTGAGAAGCTACTTTTTCTATACATGTCAATAATTGTGCATTGCATTAGCAAGCTACAGATAAAAATGAATATGACAACACTTCTAATGAGAAAACATCTAAGTTTGAGAGACTAGGATAGGCCATTTTCTCTCTAAAGAGATGCAGCTATATCCTCAAAGCCTTGCTATCCTTTCTAATCCATTGCACAACTTTAATAAACTGATTCTTTTTGAAGGAATTACAAAAAAAAGTCACCTAAACTACTAGTGGTTTGTTTTTTCTAATTAAAGAAGGCAGATTATGTAGCTTGCAGAAATTTGTAAGAGGATAAAATGGAAGAAAAATACAAAACAATGAGTGAATTTCATTTTCAAAAGCTTGTAATTCCATTAAGAAAGAGAAGAGGATAGTTTTTGGTCCGTTCTCATTAACAAATATAAATGCTTATAATAGCATAAGACTGAAGGATACATTATCATGTAAAGCCAGATTAGCATTGCTTCCAAGGCAAAGAAAGGTGGGACCTCCAGCAAGGCTGGAGACTTGCATGCTTAAGAAACTAAAAATTTTAGATTAAATGATTTGGCCACTAAACACTTCCGAACTGTGACATTTTATACTTACTGTAATTCTCTCATCTTTGTCATCTAGAGGGGTCCCATCTTTCTTCCATGATATCGTGGGTTCCGGGTGGCCTCTTGGGGGCTGGCATTCCATCACAGCAGGCTCCCCCACGGCTACCATTACGTCTGATGGATTCTGTCGGAAGTCATCCCGCAGAACTGAAAGAGGGAAGGAAACGAAATCAAAAATGACCCAGCAGTACTTGAAGAAGACAGCTGTGCTTTTGCCTTTCACAGCTCCTTTTATCATGTTTTAATTAAATTAATGAACAATTCAATTAATAAATTCAATTTGGCACCTGTGGATGAGCTCTAATATTCCCAAAGAGTAAGAGAACAAAAGCTTTATCCTACCATTAGTATTTAACATTCAAGAAATGAGCAAAATGATTTTAACAGTGTCAGATATGAAAATCTGTCAGGAATATAGGAACGTTGCACTGACTAACTGTTTTAATACAAGTACCTGGTACGACTTCTGCCTAGTGTGTAAGCCCAGGACTGCAATCACAGCTGAAGGATATGAAATGTCATCTGAAATGCTGAAAGCCACTTGGGGAGATGCACCACAGAGATTGCTTTCTGCCCCTCTTTTTCCAAAGCACAAGGTCACCCTGCCCGTAGCTCAGAGGTTTATGGTTAAGCCTTGGCCACTGACCATACATTTGCATTTATCTCTGTTTTTAGGGTGGAGATGGACAAACTAGCTAAACTTCCCAGCTTTGAGATGACACTACTAGGAGGACAAGTATCAGTGCAGCCTAGGCCAAACTACTTTTTCCAGTTTGTCTTTTGCGTCTTTTCTAGGAAAATGAAAAAACTTCCCCAGTACCTGAGAGTCACCCCCTTATCTAATCCAGGACCACATACTTCATTTGATAGAGGTCAATTTTACAACCTATTCAAAGCAGGAAATATTTTTGTTGTGGCATTACTACTAGAATTCATTTTCATCATTTGGTTTGGCCAAGGCCTAGGAAACTCTGTTTCCAGCCACTCAGTCCTCTCATGAATTGCACCAATAGCTGCGTCATTATTTTTCTTCTTAAGAGGGGAGTAGCGACATCATACTGTGCTTAGCAGACCATCACACAGGACAACAGTTTAACAGAATAATGGCATTCCTGAGTTGTGCCAAGTAAGTAGCATTAGGTTTAATGTAAAAATAAATAACTCAACTAATAGCACATAAAATTTTAGACCTCTCCACTGCTGTTACTGCATCCACACTGAACAAAGCACATGGCCATGGAAAAGTACATTAGAACCAAAGATCGCTTACGGTTTTGACTAAGCTATGGGTCATTCTTGCTACCTGAACCAATCTGTGTCAATAGGAAATAGTGCCAAGAATCTGCAGCAAAAAACACATCCCAAGAGCCATGGACCTGAGATACATGGCCATTCATTCCTGAACAGTGCAGTGGTTGTTGGTGCTGTTTCAAAGCTAGGCATGATTTACTGTTGGACAGTAATGAATGTAGGTGTGCTTGCAGGTGGCAGGTGGGGCACTCAGGCCGCTGAGGCTTTCAAAACAGTCTGAGGGCAAAGAGGGCATCTGCCTTGGGAGACGGGAAATATCTTTCTTGAAGAAAGATACTTTCTTCTTTTTTACTTTCTGTTATGCATTTTGTTATAAAATATAAAACAAAATAGGGGAGCAAAAAGGACTTTTACTTCTTTGACTGTTTTTCTGTTCTTTCTACTCAAATCTGTCCAGGTCACATTCTACTGCCCTATAATTCAGAAGTGCAGCTTCACACATCTGTGTTCAACTATGTTCATTACAATATACAATCGGAAAATTTCAAGATGAAAGTGTGAAAGTGTAAATGGGAATCAAAAACAATAAAAATGGAATATTTTCCTACTGCTATAGAAACAGGATATAACTTCTGTAAGTACTAAAGAACATTTGAGGACAACTACTGAAGTATATTCCAGATGTTACCAAATATCTTCTGAAAACAATGACCTTCTACTCCTACTCCTACTCCTACTTCTACTCCTACTTCTACTTCTACTTTCACTTCTACTTCTTCCATACCGAAGTACTGACTTTTCAAGAATTTTAACTTAATAATCAAGCATGCTCTGTGTTCTGGAATCAGTAGATGCGGATGGATACCAAGGAATAAAATGCCTCTAGCACTTTAACGATGCAAGCTACAATAAGAAAATGTTAAGATTTAAGGAAGAAGTTATCAGAATTGTTTAGTTTGGAAAGGACCTCTGGAGGTCATCAAGCCTATGAGAATGGATGAATATGCTCTCTTATTTCAAACAGGCCATGCCCAGAAAGCTTATTTCCAAAATGAATTTGGTGCACCTTGCTTGGTGTACCAAGCATGCTCCACCTAAGAGCAAAGGACTTCTCTCTATGAAGTGTAAATGATATGGATATTTTCCTTCAATGGTTTGCAGAAAAATGGGCAACTTTAAACAATAAAATTCATCAGGGTAACATCTTGTTGACGTATGTTTTCAGGAAGATGAATTATGTCATTTTTAGTTTTCAAGAAAGGCAAGCCAAAAGATGCTTTCAACAAAACTTCTCCTGACTTACTCTTACAGCTTCCTTGCTACATTATCCTAGCTACTTATGAAAAAGAACTTAAAAGCAACAGAATATGTTGGTTATGGGAGCATTAATATAGCTACATACACACTCTGAAAGTCAAATACTTACATTCAATATGGTATTAGCATATTGAATTTAATTAGCAATAGGATGTGATTTTTTTGTTTGTTTGTTTGTTTCTTGGTATCCCCATGCCATCCAGGTACAATAAAAAATGTGTTGTAATAAGGCCCTAGGCGGTCATTGCTTCTGTTGAAGGCATTTATTTTCTATATTTACTTTAATAGACACTGAATCTGGCCTAGAGCCACAGGTCAATTATTACTTCTTTTTTTCTTTTTTTTTTTCCCCCCACTATTCCAAATTCCCTAACATAAAAGGAACAACAACAAAAGTTGCACCAAGTTACTGAAAAAAACCATACATGCAGTTCCCAGTGCCAATAACACATGAAAGTGTAGAGGAGTTTATTTGCGACACCAAAGTTCTATTACAACATAATAAAAGGGCTGTTTAGACCATGAATAAGAACCGTCTTATTACTGTTGAAGATTATATCACTTGGGTAAAGCTGAGAGATATATAAAAGGAAGTGCCATAAAGTTCTTAAAAAAATCAAGTGAAATGATCTTAACAAAGCATAAGTGCTTTTCAAGTCTCTAAGACCTCATAAATCTAAGAAAAAACCTTTCAGATCCACTGCTCGGATGGCTTTTAGCACCTTTGAAGCAACAAAGAAGTCCAGTACTTGCCTAATAAAAGCAAATTACTTGAGTAATTTCTACACTTGTTAGTCTTAGATCAGCTTTACAAGCATAGTACCTTGTCTGTAAACCAAGACCTTTCACAAATTAACCGATTCATAATAAAATGTCTTAGGAGAACATCAAAGGTCCAGGCCATAGATACATCTCTCTCTATATATTTTCCATTTACTATGAATTATTTTGGCTCTAACATTACATAATGAAAAGCTAACAAAATGTAATCCATTAGAGATTACTCCACAGATAGTGGTCATGTAATTATTTTTGCAGCTGTAAAGTAGATATATACTCTGTTTTTTTGCCTAAGGCTCTGGCAATCTTGCATAAAGTTATAAAGTAAAAATTTTCCTCAGTTAGTGAAAAAGGCAATTTTTCTTTTCTGTCCTTTACAGTCAAGGTTCATTGTAAACTGAGAATATATTTCCTTTTGAAGATATATCAGAAGTATACTTTGAAATTCAGTATAGTTTGTGCTTTCAGTTACCAAAGGGTCAAATTTCACCACGTGTATCTCATTTTTAACGTACATGCAGTTGGAAAGAAAATGGACAAAGCCAGAGGATGCTTTTCAGAAATCCAGTATAGAGAAGAATCTTGGTGTGTAAATGTAAATATATACACACACACACACACACACACACACACACATCAATCTACATTTCTGAAATACTGTGGTACTCTGGTACTATGGATAGGTTTTCTAATGTTTTGCTCTAACATTTTGTAAAACACAACAAATAATGATTACAACTATTATCATTACACAGCTCGCACAATAAAGATGTCCCTTGCACAGCTGAACAACTCCCCTGCGACCATGCTGGGTGAAGTCCAAACTCCTTTACTGTGCAGGAGACACGTTATGCTTGTTTGAATTAATCGTGGTCAAGAGCAACTTTGGTAAGCCTGCCTCAAAGTCAGTTAGAGCCAATTAAAATCTTGTACTTTTCCAGCAACAAAGCAATTGCACTTCCCTCAGAATTCTTCCAAGAGCAAAAAGGAATTAGCAATCACTTGAGGATTAATTTTATTGACGAGCAATGTAAGTAGGGACAGCATTTTTGTCCAAATCCTAAACAGTGCTTCCCAAAAAGCATCACTCAATATTTTCTTTGTTTTTCCCTGAAGTTCTTCACTTGCTACAACAAAATAGAGGAGGGTGTCATTGCTAGGTGAAACAGCAACTATATTTAAAGATTCAGATATAAAGAAGCTGTGCAAAGGTGTTATCGGAGTAGTGCCCAGTGAAAAAGGATCACAACTCTTTGGAAATTTTATACAGCCTAATGTCACTACTACTAGCTAACATCACTCTACTACTAGTAATATGACAGTCCAAAACGATACGCTAGCCCCCTACATCTGATTCGCCTGACAGTCATGGATAACTCAAGAGCAAGCAGTGTTTACTGCGTCTTCAATGGTATCCTAAGCTCTGTCTTGCCACAGTGAAAGGCATACCCTTGTGTTTAACACCTAACTTAGACTTTTCCTTATCAGCGAAACAGCCCATAAACACTTTTGAAGGTAACTGCCAGGTGTACACTGAGGACGTTTAAAAAAGATTACTGCTGAAGGTTCTCATTTTACAATTGTGCTTTAGAGTTAAGATAAACAGAGCATGGCAGAAAAACAAACCAGCCAGAAAGCTGTAGTCACTAGGCCAAGGCAGCAAATTAAGAACATGCTAGCTATCATCACACAACATATACAGGGGATATTAGGCCTTACCAGGTGGGAATTAGAAAATCTGAAAATTTTTATTATAGGTTTTACATTCTACTCGACACTTCACTCTAAATCAGTTCAAAGCGGTGCAACAAAATACATGCAGGATCCCTAATCAATGCAGATATCACAGCCACGGCCACCAGATAACACAGGATATCTGTGAGCTGCTGTAAAGGCAGCAAGGATGTTAAGCGTGCAGTTAATGACCAGATTAAGGTAACCTTGATCCAAAGCAATTCTTCTAAAAGACACTGTCAAGCTTGCTTCTTGCTAATCTTCTTGCTTTGCTATTGACAGATCTTCCCATTTTTCAAGGCTGGTTTGTTCAAATGAGCAGACATGAGTGAGCAAAAGTATCTCACACTTAGAAAACAATGGAGCTCCCAACAATTTCCATTCTTCCAACATGGAAATAATTTAAACGTAGCACATGCCTTAATCTTCTTTCAAATTTTGACTCTATGCATCATAATTTCATATTCCCTATTGTCATGTTCTTATTTATTTGGAAATCATTGGAAACTGAATGTGGAGAATAATTTCTACAATGAAAAAAGTAGACGAAATGATCATTTTTTAGAGTGTTCTAAAAAGGAACTAGATCTCAGCCAGTGAGTAATTTTTCTCACATCAAACAAAAATGTGCTAACAACAGACTGCATGCTAAGTAATGCAACCTAACTGTCCCCTGTCCTGCCTTATGGACAAATCCTTTAAAAATACGTAACAGATAAGTTCTGCAATATTCACCAATTCTATTAAATTAAGTCCTGTAACGTTCTAACAATTGTTTCAGTGCTTTCATTTCTATCAACAAAGCGAAATAAAGTTTCATTTGCCTCACAGAGTACAAGAAATAAAGTAATAGAAACACTGTAACACATAGGAAACACATAGAAAAATGCTGTATAATTTGGAAAATAATATCGGGTCCAGGAAGTCAAATAAATATTCTAAGCTCAAAATCCCATGAACACATAATCAAATAGACACTAATTATTTTTAGTCAGGATTGAGCTATTACTCAACAGCAAATCACTTCCCGTAATTTAGGACCAGGAAAAATCCCTCTCCCTCCTACCTACTGAATCTTTCTACTTCTAATTTACTGAGACACCGTGGACATTTCTGACATTGAAATACACTGTGAGACCATTATGTCATTTGAAGCAGTGCTTCTAACCAGGTGCTGAATTTTAATCGCAGCTCGCTTAAGCATTAGCCAGAACTATGTTATCCAGCTTAAAGACTTTGTTGGGATAAAATTTATACTCATGCCAGGATATATAAGTTTTCTCAGTACTGGTGTGTCATTAATAAGCAAGTGTTATGGCCCTTAATGAAGTTCAAAAAGAACAAAAAATGCAAACACGGTCAAATTTAAGACAATGTATGTGTTGCCAAAATGTATTTTGGACCATACTAAGCTCTTTAAGAATATTGCCTGGAATGAGCAAAAACTTGATCATTTCAAAATGAGAAAAACCCTGTTCTGAAGACAACCTCCAAAAGTTTCCACCCAGCTGTATAAAGTTGAAGGAAAAACTGGGTCCTTGATTTATTTTCCTTTCTGAAGACATTAAAAGCTGTGAATAATCCACTGACAGTAACTACAGTGCACAGTTATGAGAATGGAGCAGACAGAAAATGGCTATAAATAATTTTTAAGGACAATTATGACCGAACAAGATCACTCACACAAAGGCAATAATATTATGCAGTGACTGAGTCCAGCAATACATATCTGAACATTTCAAAGAAAGTCTGCTCTTTCATAAAGCCTCCAACATGCGAGGGAGTCTCTGCTTTTTCAGCAACCTGTCTCGTGGCTCACTACTTTCATCATTTTCTCTTTGCACCTTTCTCCTCATTTGAAGCCTTTTCGCCTCAGCTACCAGATCCTGTTACTCCTTTGTAAGCTGAACTAAAGAGCCTTCTTAAGGCAGGCAGATACCAATCACTTCAGTATCTAGACCTCAAATCTTTAAGGCTTTTTTTGAACTTCAAAACTACTGAAATTCTGGGCAGGTGACCTGGTAGTTTAACCCCTCTGACCCAGCCAGCCCTCCTCAGGACCCCCCTGGTGATACCGTCTAGGAAGTCACGCTCAGGAGGCTGCCAGAGGCATACGACTGCTTGCTGTGAAGAGACTCATCATAAGAGATCACCCTCACTTAACATCATCACAGTATGGATCAATTGCAAATGGGCGGCTGGACATACATTCCCTGGAAATGCATTCCCTTCAAGTCCTGTACTCCTTGAATGTGCTCCTGTGGTGTGGACTTGTTTTGCTTTAAATTCTGTCCCTCAGTAAGGACCACTGCTTCAAAGCTTGAGGAAATCAAAGTATTCTAAAAACAAGTGATAGTAGTTGCTTGGTACTCAAATGTATTGATAGGAACTCATGTTGACAACTTTGTTTCGAACCTTCACAGCTAAGATCATTACATATATTTGTATTTCAAAATCTCCTTTCAAGCCTAAAAATGCAAAGTTAAAAAAAAAAACACAAAAGTTCCATATTTTTGTACTCTACTATGATTGAGACCAACTCATTTAGTTTAAACAGGTGGTTCATAAAAGCCTTCCTCTACAGTGTCACCAGGGAAGAAATAGTATGGCTAATAAATGCAAGGAGAAATTGTAAAAACTCTTTTGTTTTCTTTCTAACTCAATATTGAATAAACTTATGATCTGTCTTTTATTATAATTATTGTCTTCTTTCTCTTCATACCCTTTCATTTATATGAAAACAACATGCAATGCTTGATTTTTGAACTTTAATTTACAACATTTTGAAAATTTGGTAGATATTTTAATAGGCATACCAAAAGACAACTTTTTTTTTAAAGTACTCGTAGCTCTTGAAGTCTCTTCAATATTCTATAGTGTGTTTTCATGTACAGTACTAATTAGGCTTATTTATTTATTATTTCTGTGTGCAGCTGGTAACAAAAGAATGGTTCTAGATCCTTTATTGCTACTCACTTGAACTAACATACTGAAGTTCTTGCTCTGATTAGTTCTTAGCTCTAATTAGTTCTTAGCGCTAAGTTACTTAAAATTGTTTTGAATCAAAAGAATTGCAATCTTCTGCTCTCCTTGAATCTGACGTCAGTTGTACTTCACACAGAAGTGTGATTTCAATCATACCATGAAGAATCCACAATAATTTTTTTCATTATCTCATAGAATTATGCGATTTACAAAGCTAAACCAGATTTTAAGAGTAATGTTAATTTAGGGTACCTCAAATTTAAAGCACATTAAATAAGTCTAATTTCTCAGATAATTGTTTGATTTTTTTAGTCAAAATCCTTTAACATGACTCAGATATCAAAAATCACTAACTTTAATTGTTTACTTATACTAATCTATTGGCATTATATTAGAGAAGCCCACCAAATACAGTTCAGCTGGTTTTTTATTCCACAAAAATATATCCACAAAAAATTGTGAGAAAATATTTGGTTAGTTTTTGATTTAAAAACTAACAGCTATATATATTGCAGCTCTCAGCAAAGAGAGAAACAGAACCTTGTAACTCAGAGCTAGACCAGGCAGTACAAAGAAAAGCCACACAAATAAGTGCTACCAGTAATTTCAAATTGTGATAATGAAATAAATGAATTATGGTGTGAATGGCACACATAGAATGCTTCAAATAATTTTGGGAAGAGAAGTTCAGAAAATGTGTAGTACTGTTTCCTACCATAGCCAAAACAAGTTTCAAGCAATGGAAAAGGTAGGATCCAATAAATATTTTACTGAATCTGGTACCATGTGCTTCTGTAAGACTGCTATTAGATTAAAGGTGTCAAGGATGGATATTAAATTCATGAAAATACACTTTACAAAGCAATGTATCTTAGTATTAACACTGGTAGTGCTTCCCAGTGGTAACACCTGCAAAGAGTCCTGGTGGACAAAGCAAGTAGGAGACACAGCCCTGTTTCAGTGCTCACTAACAGGGCTACCATCAAGGACTTAAATTGGGTGTATGAAGCAGCAGCAGTCTCACTGGATTATGAAATTAGATCACACTTTTAAAACATTAGCAAAATATCCTGCCTCAATTACTGTAACCTTTACGTTGCTTTAAAATGTATTTTCTCCAAAGAGCCATGTTTTTGATTGGTTGTTTTATATACAGCACCACTAAATTCGTACATTAATACCTACTGATCGTTAATAGTTAGTGCCTCGGAAAAGTGTCACTCCCTATTATATTTAGCAATACACATAAGCGAGCATAACGCCCGCATGTTTCTGTTCTATTAATTTTGAAAGAAAATCAAGGAGTGCAGCACCTGCTGGATCTGATCTTTTAAAAGGCACTGATGACAAATAAAGTACTAAATCAAGCAATATGCTACATGGCAAAGCAATTAAATGCTTTTGGCATTTGGCAATAAACATATTGAATGCACATATGGATGTTAAAATAAATATATTTATTCCGTCATTTATTTGTAAGTGTGGTTGAAACACAATTGTTAATAGAAAGAAATATACTTAAGGAGCAGGTTCAGAAAAAGAAAAAAACAATGCAAAAACATTGTATGAAAGCTCTACATGATAATTACAGAAAAACTGCAGAAATCTTTCACATCAGTCTGATTTTGTTGCAACTGCTGAAGATCTAGTCTTTTAGGGGGAAGCATTTGGGGAGAAAGATAGATGTCACCCCCATAACAATATTTATGTGCGTGAAAAGGAAAGTGTAAATGAACCAGAGGATGAATCAGGAATCAATTAGTGATTCAGGACTAAACCTGAGAAATCATATAAAAAACAATATTAGCTCCTGTGAGAGGGGTAACTGACAGGCCTAGGAAAACCCAGTGGAGCACTGGGAGCCCTAATTAAACCCTGACGTATCTGCGATGCCTTAGGCATGTGACTAACAATATCCCTCAGATTGATTGAAAATTGAAAATAGATAAGGAAAATGGACCTAATTATTAGCTTGATTGACTGTGTTACAAAATGGGATTCCTCCCAACATCTTCTGCATATTCTGATCTAGGACAAGGCATTTGCTACCTGTAAGTCAGAATCTGTCTCCCAGGACAGTAAATTCATTAGCATGAGTGCAAAGCAACAGCTTTCCTTGTCTTTTTCTAAATACCTATGATTAATTCCCCATGGTTAGTCTTTTTTTTTTTTTTTTTAATTATACATTTCAAAGTTCTTAGGTTATCTGAATCACATTCTACAAGAAGCAATACTTTCACTGTCAATGAACTCAGTAGAATTGAAAAGTTATGGGCACAAATCAATGGGTTTTAGACTGTTCACAGAAGAGCCATGGCTTTGGGAGATCCACAAATCAGTCTTCCCAAGACAACGCAGTGTCTTCAATTTCAAAACCAAGAATTTGGGTGTATTTCAGCCACAAAACAAAGCACTTGTTTTGGTACACTGCAAGTCTGGGTCTAATGTCCAGATTGGAAGTAAACTGTTAACTGCCTCAGCCTTCCCTCAAAGCAGAAGATAATGGAGAGAAAGAATCAGTTGAAGAGGTTGGAGCAAAATCTTGCTTTGGCCTTCAAAATAAGAGGATAAAGAGGTAACTGGGAGGGAAAAGAGGACAGAGAAGAGAAAAGAAGACAAAACATTAAAATGCCAATGGCTGTTCTACCTACTTCACAATCCTGGTTTCCCCTATGCAAGAAGCAGGCATTACCCCACCCACAAACATGAGTATTCTGGCTCATCTCATCACTTAGCATTCTAGGGAGAAAAAAGAAAGACAGGAACTCAGCTGTAAGGACAAAAGCAAAGACTTCGTCATTTTTTAATGCAAGTTTAAAACTCTGATATATAGCACTAGCAAATTAAGCCCGATTGGAATTGATTGAAAAGGTGTTGCTGTCATGGCTGTGTTGGCTTGAGATTTGACAAATTGACTCTCTTCCCAGAGTTGCTGAGCTGGAAAATCCCCCACTGCAGGTGAGACCTGACGGAACCTTATTTATCTTAATTTACCTTGTTAAAAAAGGAGATGTAACTATTCCACAGACTTGCCAGTGAAACCATAGCAGCAGTGTTTCTGAAACACAGGCAGGACTTACACGAACGAGGCTTGTTCAATTGCTCCATTTTTTGCTCTTCTTTTTTTTTTTTTTTTTTTTTTTTTTTTTTTTTTTTTTTTTTTTTTTTTAATTCTGGGGAAATTGAAAATGTATCGCAGGAGATGTTTTTGAAGAAATTAATAGGCATGTGACAATCCCATGGTTAAGTATTCACACACCTGGGAATGATAAGGTTTATGTTCCATGAACAATCCTAAACCTGCAGATACACTATCCTCTGTTGTTGAGTTCTTGCCTCAAGACACTCATTTTAGTCATGTCCTTTGCTTCGTATTCAAACTTCAGCATGTTGTGACTGTACTGCTACACTCAAAAGTTTTCTGAAAGGATCCTATTTCCATGAAAAAAATCCCCATTATGCTTTTAAAGAGATTGAAAAGTGGGGCATGTCTTTCTCAGAGAACATGCACTACAGTTACCACACTCCAACAGTTAACCCACTTGTGCTTTATTATTCCACAAAATATTATTCCATCATTACATGTGAGATCAGGTCTGCAACATCATCCATTTGAAGGTGCAAGAAGCGGACATTTCATATGGTTAGATGGTTAATTCAGAACAAGGGTACTGCAAAGACATTGCAGCCTTTGTTGGCACTGAACACTACGGCAAAACCTCACAGCTCAAGATTACTGCTGGACTGTTATCATTCTTCAAGTGCAACTTTATGCTACTGAAGGGAACTGTTAACCACACAGCTCCAAACTCTATTTTGAATATGTTCTAAGATATGAATCATACCTATTCCTCAATGTAAAGAAACATAGCTCAAGATGATCTGCTCAATTTTATTGTCCAGAATTTGAAAAATCTCTAGACAGATGTTATCCTGATATACTTAATATTAAGTCTTTGTTTAGCCTTAATATTCTGAAGGCTTCAACAACTTCAAAATCTATGCACAGTATTACAGTAAACAACAAAGTTAATAGCTAAAAAAATGAAAAATGGTGTTGTAAAAGAAGAGACATTACCAAACCCATGATGCCTGAGTTCTGAACTGCAGCTCTTGGAGATATCTATGCTACAGTAAATGGCAAAAGATAATAAAACCATGCAGAAAAGTATTTCTGCATTGAACTCTCATTCTGGCTTCAATCCCTATGTGAGATTCAAAGGCAACATGCCAGTTGATCAATATGTTAGCATTTAATGCACACTAAATGCTACCAAGTGAAAATCAGAGAGAGATTGCCTGTTAATGAATATGCCTTAATGATGGCAGGAGAGAGGACATGAGGTTTTGGATGGTTCCATGCAGTAAAACTGCAGCTAGAAGACTGATTCAGAACTAACAAAGGGGGAAACAAGAGGGGAAGCTCAGCATGAACACAGAGCACATGAAGACACCGAGATTTCATTACTGAAGATTTTCATTTTGATTAAATGCTTCCTTTTATATTGGGTCACACTCATTGGTTTCAACCCTGTGTTTTCATTAATATTTTAATACATACAGAACATTAAGTTGCATAACTTCAGAACTGTGGCTAAAGATAACATCTTTAATAACCGTTACAAAAGAAGAGAAGCTGGCACGCATTGCTCTCCAAGTTAATGATGCCGCGAGGCACAACGGGCTGCTATCGACCTCGTGGCCTGCAATCCAAAATGCTCCACCTGCACTCACCGTCAAGCCAAAGCGGTTGAGCATAACATTTATTTAGTTTGTTTGAAGAAGAAGGAGTAAATACAGTCAAGTTAAATCAAAACAACGTATCGGAAATGGCTATCGAATTCTGAAAGAAGCAAGGCAGTTAACCTTTACTTTAAATCCTCCACGAAACCACAATACACGAAACCTCCTTAAAAGCCTACCCAGGAAACAACTGCAAAAAGCAAGCTATGCATATTTTTATTTACAGAATGTGGGATTTTTTTCTTGTTTTTGCTGTTTCTAACCCCTACTAGGGAACCTTTAATGTGGACAACATTCAAGAGATAACATCTTGTTCTGATAACGCGTGAAACGGTCTGCAATTAGCAGAGGTGTTCAGGTTCGATTTCCCTTGTCACTCCATCCTGAGGAGAGCTATGCTGCAGAGCCCCATCAGCCCCGTAATTCCCTTCCTAGCAGTCCTAAGCAGTCCGTATAGGTGAATTTCCTGGTAAAGCACAAGTGTATTATGCTTCCACGAAGAATCACTATGGAGAGGAAAAAAACTAAAAAGAAAAGCAAATACCATGTGGTGAAGACACTGAGTGGGATTCTTAGATTCTTTTATATTTGCTTACCTCTGGATTTCAAGTATGATTAAATTTTCAAGTCAATTAGTACAGTGGATTTGTTCTTTTTTGTATATGTAAGCACAACTAACACTTCAAAGCAGTCCTGGAAAGCATAATGAGCTTTAACCTAGATTATCAATAAATGCACCACAATAAAAGTCATAGTTATATACATTTTTTTAGACAGTTACTAAAAAAAATGCACTGGGACTAATTTTAGTAAACATGATGATGAAGTCAGTACATTTTTAAGATGAAAGCTATGGGCATTTCCTAATAAAGCCCATAAAAAGGTATGCTGAAACTCACTTTTGATTGGCATTGTGGAGGTTATGTCCCTATTTCTCATTTTTATTAGTACTGGCTAATAACAACATTGGCTTCAGCAGTCTTCAATCAATAAGAATTCCAACTTCTGCTTTCTTAACCTGTCTAGTTTGTTTCTGCACAGAAACTGTATCAAGCAGGTCAAAATTTCTATTTATTTATTAGGTTTCCTCTCTTCACAGTCATGGGGGCTGACCTCCAGTAAATATACAAGACGTAATAAAAGCACTGGAAGGTTAACCTCAACTTTTTTTGAATTTGCTCCCAAAACAGTGCACAAATAAAATTCCAAGGCAAAGCAGAAGCCCATCTTCAGATGTGCTTATATCAGCACTTTAGTTTGGATTAGGAAGGTACCTCCGCAGCAATTCTCCCAACCTTCCCAATTTACTTTGCTTTGTTTCATATGATGGAGTAAAGTTGGAATGCAAAAACAGAGACTTTTCTTTTCTGGATGAAACTAAACCAGAAGCTGAACACTGGTTGCTAAAGGCTGTTCAAAGAGAGCAAATCAGAGGCCAAAGACACTCGCCACAAAACCAAGCACGCACAGTGCAGACACTCGCTCTCAGCCCCACTTGTTTCACTCTATAAAAACACCTCAGTTCAGCTGCACTGCTAGCAACCACTCGCTATCAATAAGCTGTATATATAGGAAGACTCATAAAACCTGGTATCATAAATATTTTCCTGCCTTCTTCATCTCTGCTCTAACAATCTCAGGCCTTCCTCCTTGCCCTCCTTCGTGCCCTCCCTCTCCGGCCTGTCCAGCACTCCCTTCAGCAGCACCATGCCTCTCCTCCCCTGTGGCCACTAAATTATCGAGGCATCAGAGGAATCGCTGGCCTCTTGTCAATATTTATGTGCTGCTTGCCCAGCCAGGAGGCCAAACAGGACAGACAAGTTTTAAGTTCATGTTACAGCTTTTCTTTCAGTGAATGTATTCAATTTGATAGATTTGGGCCCACTGACTTCAAACCAACGGGGAAGAAGAGGGCTACCAGGCAGATGACAAGATGACACAAGCCGCCTTTTGTCAGGAAGGAAGGCTAAACAGAAGAAAGCAAATAAAAAGCTTGAAAGACATAATGTTCCTTTACATAAGGGAACCTGAAACAAAAGCAGAACTTCTCTTTGCTGCAGAAAGCATTGCTGTTGTTTGTGTGCTTGAATGACGTTGACTGGCATCTTTCAGTGCCTTGCAATGACATGTGATAACTCAGAATGTTCCCTGAACCTTCAGGCTGAGGCCCTACCCTTCCTTCATGGTGCACAAGCTCCTAAGTAGGCAGTCCTAATGTATATACAAACTGTGAGGAGTATATGATTACACCACTTTCTTTGTCATTCTTTTCTCTTTACAGTGATGAGATACTTTGAGATTGAATAGTGTGCACTGCATAGAATGAAAAATTCTGAGCACTGGTCACACTAAAGCTAAATGTTGTTCTTGCTAAATATATTCACAAATCAGGGCATCAACCCATCTAGTCTAAAACTAGAATACTTAAGAATGCAATTAATTCTACTATCATTTATCCCCATTATTTTTAGTCAAACTTTTCACTATATCTGCGAATAATACCAAGGTGTTCCCTATTGCTTTAAAACATAAAAGCGTGTAACAGAGAAAGCAGTGTAATCTTCTTTCAGAGGAAATTTTCTGAGAGAGGAATGTGGTAACTTTATGAGCATTCATCTTAAAAGCAACAAAAAACTAAATTATTTCACAGGAGCAACTGGGATTTATACATACATCATTTGGATATAGGCCATTATCAAACTATCTAGAGAGTTAATCAACAGAGGACACTTGCAGCAAAACAAGACTGATGCTAAATAATCAGAAACACCAGAGCTGTAAACAATGGAAAAGCACATTATTCCCAAACAGTATAAATAATTTAAGACTTCCAGAAATGAAATTAATCTACATACTATTTGAAGCACACACAACCACCAATTCAGAGAGAAATAATAAAAGGTAAGGAAAAAACATATGGTAATTAAAAAGATACTTTCCAACTGGGAATACAATTAGCTTGGAAATGCTGGTAACAAGTAAAGAAATAAATATTAAGGAAATCCTATTACAGACATGAATATATTATTTGATTTTTTTTTTTTTCCTCCCAGAGGAGATTGGGATATTTTCACTGCTGTGACTGGACACCAAATAGACTAAATCCATCAACATCTACCTTATTAGCTCTTGGGCTCTTTGAAGCTTCAATGTTTGATAGCACATTATTTGCACAGAAATTGAAATAACCTGAATTGCCAGTATTTGAGATGTTCATTCTTCCGTTAGTCCCCATTGCTTGAGCAGCCCATTCCCCTTCCTTCCCCGGATGAAGTCTCAACAGCTTACTTCAAAGGAAAAAGATATTCATGGTGTCTTAACCTTTCCTTTGAAACTGAATCTCTATATCCAGTATCATCTAGCAAGGCTAATTGCATACTATGCAAGGGAATTACTATTATTTCTATATAGCCCACCATAGAGAAATGATGAAAGCTGAAGCATTGTTGTAACAAGCTTTACATAGTGAGCAGTGCAAACACACTATCAGAGGTGAGCATCTTGCGCAGGTGAAACAGCAGGCTTTCATAAATCTTCTATATAAGCTTAACAACTACATCCAAGTATCAGCCTTACTATCCTGAGAAGAAAAGCTTAGGCAAAATTAAAAAAAAAAAAAGGAGAGATATATAAAGAAAGTATCTGATTTCATAGTTAGATGTTAATATATGGCTCTCACCATGTTAAGTCACTGTACTTCTTATTTTACATTTCAAATCTCTTCACACTCTACACATTTTACATTTTGTTATAATAACAAGTTCAAATTATTGTACAACTAGATTTCAGATGAAGTAGAAAGACTATGGAAATGCAATTAAAAATGGTAAAAAAAATATTGCTACAAGCCATAGTCCTAAAAAATTTATGAAGAGAGTTGTATGTGCAAAAGTAGAAGGTCTGATCTGATCAGCAATTTGTCAAATGCTTATTACATGAAACAGCTCATACTGCAAGAATAGAAAGAAATGGTAACTAATTTGGAGGCAACTAGAATTCTTAAAATAAAAAAGAGGAATCTCCTACCATGAAAAATCATATTGCAAATCAGTTCCAAGCTCTCCATCAATGTGAAAGTAGGAGTTAAGCACTGGGACCTAAACTAGAAAGGCATTTAAGCAGGTCCCAGTGCACTCTGCAGAGCAATGATGAGTTTAGGTTTTCTGAATCACTTTGAGACCTGCTGGTTTTCCCTGTAAAAGCCGAAAGCACTAAAACGGTGTTCAGTCTTGCTAAAATAAAAACACAATATGGTGTTGCATTCACAAACAGTACTCTAAATAACACCAATACCATAATGTTTACAGAACAGGAGCTGTATTCTCATATTAATTTCTTACATAACTATAGGGAGCTGTAGTGAGGTACAATTACTTTAGTTACAAGTAGTTGTGTTTGATGCTACCTGCAATTACACACCAGGGTCCAAGCACGATCTTATTCAGAATGCAACAATTCAATGCAAAGTCTTAAAGCCTGGTATGGCATAAGAAGAACCATGAGATACTAGGGATTCAGAACAACTTTGTCCACTTACATGTTCGAGGAACTTATTTCTGTTTAGTATATTAAAATGTTATAAATTGTCAAAATTGTAACAGGACAAATGCTTTTGCACAGATATCTATATTTCCATACTGTCCAGATACTTGATCAAAATACCTTTGTCTCTTTTGTTTCAGATGACATATAACTTACTTATATGTATAATCCACTGCAAAATAAAACAAATGTAGAATTTATTTTTATTTTTATTTTAAGCTCCATAGCAAGTCACATTTCTAAGAGCAGTCAAACGCTTCAGAAATGGATTGCATGTACTTAGTAACCTTAATTATTCTTCCATATCAGTGAATATTAGCAGCACCCATGTCTGCAAACATGAAAAAGAACCATTCAGTTTTGTTAAAGACATTTTATGTCATATGTAAAAGCTAGACCTGAAATCATTGATTAATATGTTTTTTGAAGAAACTGACATGAGAGAGCAAATAAAATAAGGCTATTTTGAATTGCACTCAGAAATTAATATCCAGTACAAATTACCACATTATTAATGTGGTAATTGAAAATATCGTATCCTGAAAAATAAATATATGAGAAAGCCAGAAGGATCTGGCCTTATTTTATTATGTATTTTAATAGAAGGCAAACCTAGTTAAACAGATGGCACTGAGGATTTCTCAATGAATTCAGCATCTGTGAATACATGTTGCATAAATGCCAATTAAAATGTGTCCAAGTAAATTTAAATCCCTTGCTGATAGAATGTAAGCTAATCTAGCTGGCTTAAGATCAAGGTTAAACTTAATCGTCTGCTGAACTTGCAGCAAGTTGCTCTCGAATTGTACAGAAATTCCCAGTGAAATCATAAAAACAGAGCTCCTATTGATTTGTATTTATTTACATTCATAACTCTTCAGCTTTGGGCTGAAGCACAAAGGGAAAAGAGCACTATGCGAATTGTTGGGCAAACCTAAGCTGAAAAAATACTTCTTTGATTAAAACTGTTTCTGCAGAACCTACCCCTGGGGCACTTTTATGAAACAATTACTTTAAAAGTGTCCTGATAATTTTTTATTAACTACACAAGCCACTTTTCACTTTCGTTTTTTTTTACTCATCTAGTAACAAATTACCAATATTTTATGCTAAACTGCCATCTAAATTTTTCATACAATGCGTAGTAAATGTTAAATACTTAATTCAGACAAGATATATACTTTAAATTTGAAAAGGCATCGGGTAATAAAACTTTTAAAGAAAAGTTGAGGCAGTGCTGTTATATGAGTCTGCAGAAAACCTATTTCAGTGTGACACTGTGCTATCTTGTAGTAAAAAAAATGCAAAGAGAAGCACAGAGAAAATAGTACCTTTGGATTTTTTAAAACAGTAAGAACAAGGCTCTAAAATTTTGATGTATGTTTGAAGGAACAAAATGTGAAATCCAGCAGGTTTGTACCCAGGATGGCTGAAGATCCACTTACACAAAAAACGAGCGGGCATTTTTGCATTGTGCTGAGCCAGGATTTGGTATCACTACCTGAAATGGGGCAAACCTACCTCAAGCCACAGTTGGCTCTTTTGCAAAGCTAATCGATTAAGACCCTTTGCAGCATCATGCACGCACATAGTCTTTTCCCACACCAATTATTTCCTGCAAGCAAGTGTGGTGAGTGGAGGGGAAAGCCTATGCGAAATGAAAACACTCATACAGCACAGCAGCAAATGGAATTAAATGCCTCTTGTGCAAACTAATATGTAGGAAAAAAACCTCTGAACTATTCATGTGTATTATACACCCTCATAATAAATTAAATGCTGGTGGTCAGGAAAACAACCTAAGTGTCATTAGACAGAGTGCAACAAAAACACTGCTGCAACACTTAGCAGCCATAAAACTCAAGTGTTTGTTCAAAGTGGGACGAGCAATTGGTTTATCACTGTTTTCTACATGATAGGAATAAAGCGACCAGCAAAAGACGACACATCCCTATGTATCTCTGAATTAGAGAAATGACATTGGATTTGGAATACTTGTGTATTACTTTGGCAAAATCTAAGAAATAGATTGCTTAGACAAAATCTAAGACATAAATAGAAATTGTTTAAGAAATAAGCAATTCTGGAAGATTTGGATACTGAAGACATGAAAATGTCTTTTAGAGCAGTTCAACAGAACTATCCATAAATAGCCTAATTTTCACTAGAAAAAAATTAATTTCGAAACTATTGATCACTGACCTGTTGTAGCTTTGGCTGAGGAGTGTCATTGAAATTTAGGCCCATAAATATTTTAATAACAACAGACAGTGGTATCAAGAAAGGAAATAACAAGACAAAAAGTAAGGATGTGCTCCCTAATTTGAGTTATTAATTTGGGAATTAATTAAACTAACTATGGAACTAAATATGGACACTTTTCAACTGCTTTGGAACTTGTGACTTTTATTATAGCAGAGTGAGTGACTGTGGTAGGAATGGCAAAACATTAAAACATTGATGTAGTTGAAGGTCATACAGTACAACACAACAGACTATACAATTTGCAAGTAAAAGAAGCACCTGGTCCAAAACAGGGTCAGGAAACCTGTCACTTGAAATATCATTGCCAAGAGAAATAAGCCCAGAAAACTCAGAGCGAATTTCTCAGAAAAGGTAGCACTAAGCACAGAGGGAGTCCAGGGGAAGCAAAGGCCAAGGGCAGAGTCCTAGGGCCAGACAAGAGAAAGAAAAGGTCTAGGAGGTGGGTTCTTATTCTGCGGTTCTACTGATTTCTAGTTATTATTCCTGATTGCCACTGTGCTTGCTTTCATAATCTGGTTAATAGTCACAGTCTCTTCAAAGATTTTGGATCTCTGGGCATAAAATTCTCATTTTCAAGCCAGGCCAGGCCCATTCAGCCCATCAGTCTGCAATGGCTGAGTGACACATGCCACAGCAGACAACCGGATATTGGAAAGGGACTCCAACATTTTGGATGGTGGACGTATCCCCAGCTGTACAAATAAAAATGTTTGCAGCAGGTATTTCACACAATTTATTTGTAAAGGATGTCTTGGAAAGTGAAAGGAAGAAAAAACAGGATCAAGCTCCACCAAGTAGCAAGATCAAGTCGTAGTAGATCAAGCCCCTTTCCAAGTGGCAATGCCCCCAATGACTGCAATGATACTTGAACTATGACTTGCAATACACAAAATTATGTTGATAATGTGATTGAGCAATTACTGTAATTCACCGCTGCGATACAAAGAATAAAGAATTAAACATAAAGATTCCATACAGCAGCTTGCACTGTTTCCTAGCGAAAATGCTGCCTTATTTACTCAGAAGAAGCAACCTTCCGGTAACCTTGTCTTGTGGCTATGAATGAATGTAAATTTGAGTTTGACCTCAGTTTATAACCTCTATAAAAAGAATTACACTGCAATGATCTTGCATTTTTATGTCAACATGCCAGCTAAATATTTTATTCAATTGCTAAGTGGACAATGCTTTTTCCAAATAACCCACAACGCTGAATGTATTTTGAAAATATATTGCTAAATGGAGCAAAAATTGAACTAATTTGGGAATATTTAAATATATTTGATATTTGTGAAATATGGGAGTTGTCTGCCCTGGAGAGACTATATTATGCATTAAAAAATGTTTTAGCTTCCATTAAGAAAACACTATCTATGAATAATACATCTTTTTTTCTACAGTCTTTTTTTTCTGCACATGAAAATGTCAATTTGCACCTAGCCTAAAAGAAAGCTAAATTACAGGTAAACCATCTAATGTGTCCCTTACTACCCTCTGGCAATCTTAGTCTAATCAGAGTTTTTCCACTAAATTACCCAGATCAACAGAAACCTTGCACAATTATACCCTGCTCTCTAAAACAGCATATGATCTTTGCTCAGATGAGTAATTGCTAGGGTGGAAAATTGCAGTGAGGATGATGGTACAGATGTTCTTTTTCAGTTGGCCAAACAAAGTGAAAGAAAACAAAGAATCCCTGTTTCATATTAGCTTCTATTTAAAATGCGCTGTTTTATACACACACACAGAATGTGTTTTTTTGCTATTTTTTTCTACATTCTTCTGTCAAGGGTACAGAAAAGACTGGATTTTAAGGTAAGGACCGTCTGTGGAAAGCTGAAGTAATTACTGAGTACTCTTGTTGCTAGTTGAGTTTTTGAGGTTATTCCCAAGGGCTCCTGCTTATTCTTAAATACAGAGCAAAACAAGTTAAGAAAAAGCTCTAGCTATTACTTTGATTTGATAGATACTGGCATTTATCTTCATCTATGGCACTGAGTTTGTTACAGTACGATCAAGACTGGGAGATCTGACATGGAAAGAGGTAGACACAGAACCACAGGCAAAGAACAGAGAGCTTGGAAGACAAGCCATGTGAAGGGAGAAGGCTGTAGATTCCCGTGACAGCAGGGATTTCCATAAACCAGTAGCTCAATACAAAACAAAGTGAGTAGCTTACTACAAAATAAAGTGGAGGAACAGAACTTGTATCTATCAGCCAGTCTATACGAAGAGCAGTAACGGAACGCAAACTGCCTCTGCCTGTACTGAGAAATTCTGGGAGGAGTAGCTGATAGCCCTGAGGACTGTGCTGCCATCCAGAGGGACCTGGACAGACTGGAGGACTGGGTGGTGAGAAACCTCATGAAGTTCAACAAGGGCAAGTGCAGGGTCCTGCACTTGGGGAGGAATAACCCCGGACACCAGTACAGATTAGAGGTTGACCTGCTGGAGAGCGGCCCCGCAGAGAGGGACCTCGGTGTCGTGGTGGACGACAAGATGACCATGAGGCAGCAGTGTGCCCTGGTGGCCAAGAAGGCCAACGGGATCCTGGKGTGCATTAAGAAGAGCGTCTCCAGCAGGTCGAGGGAGGTGATCGTCCCCTTATACACAGCCCTGATGAAGCCACATCTGGAGACTGTGTCCAGCTCTGGGCTCCCCAGTACAGGAGGGATGTGGAGCTGCTGGAGAGAGTCCAGCGCAGGGCTACAAGGATGATCAGGGGCCTGGAACATCTGTCCTATGAGCAAAGGCTGAGGGAGCTGGGCCTGTTCAGCCTGGAGAAGAGAAGGCTGAGGGGGGACCTGATCAGCGTGTATAAATACCTCAAGGGAGGCAGTGAGGAGGAGGGAGTGGCCTCTTTTCAGTGGTGGACAGTGATAGGACTAGAGGAAACAGCCACAAGCTGAGGCACCAAAAGTTCTACAGGAACTTAAGGAAACACTTCTTAACAGTGAGGGTGACAGAGCCCTGGAACAGGCTGCCCAGAGAGGTTGTGGACTCTCCTTCTTTGGAGTTCTTTAAAACCCACTTGGATGCAGCCCTGTGCCATGTGCTCTAGGTGACCCTGCGTGAGCAGGGGGGTTGGACTAGATGACCTCTGAGGTCCCTTCCAACCTTAAGCATTCTATGATTCTACGATTCTGTGATTCTATGAAATATCTGGGCTAAAGAGCTTCATCCGTTGGGAACACGGAAGACAGCAGAAGAAAACAGTTCTTATACACACTGTGTTATTTTTTCCCCCCTGTCATTCCCTTATCAGCATAGGCTTTTGTACACAAGAAGTAGAAGGACAGAAGTTAAAAGCTGTCATATGTGCATTAGATTTTGCTCTCATGAGAGGTGCCAGAATCTGCACCTCAGCAATTCCTAGTGAGGCAGGTACAGGGCAGAGACAAGTATTGCCCATCTTCTAGAGTCTAAGCCACATTGCCTTCCTGTTTTCTACATTAAAGCAAGCCTTTAGTCTGAAGCCCTTTTCTCCAGCCCCTGCTCTAGCCGGAGTAATGAGGTTTTAAAGACGGCTGCTTTCTAAAATGTAGCAGACCAAGTACAAGGAGAGCCCTTCCTTAGCTTAGCAGCTATGTTTTCTACATTAAAGCAGACTTTTCCCCTAGTTTTGTGTTGCTTGGGTACATAAGATACTTTTTTTTTTTTTTTGTGAAAAAAATCATTCAGCATGAATATATAAAAGACTGAGAGGATATTTGTCACACCAGGACAGCATGCTGATATCACTGATCTCTAGGGCCTCCACTACATCTAATCCTCCTGATAGAGAACGAAGAGTAACTCAAAGTCAACATGAGACTGAAAACTACATACACATTAGCAACCATGAGCCTCATCATTACTCACAAAATTCAAGTTGCTGGTTCTAGGCTAAGGGAAGCTACTGAAAATAAGAAAAAAAAGAGTTAGCAGCACTTTTTATACCATATCCATCTCATACTTCACAGCTGAAGATCTTGCAAGGTGAACAGCTGCTGCACAAAAGCCTGTTGGCCCTCACTGTGACCTGTCCTCCATTCATCGTTTTTACAGATGATCCCACAGCTATTGTGGAGGTCCAGTGCTTTGCTATTCATTGTAAAGAGCATACATATGCCAGAAAGGGAATAAACATCAACGTAGGACGTAAACTGCAACTGAAATCAACCGTATTTTCTCAGATTTCTCTTTATAAGTCACATTGCAAGTCATCTGCTCTGTGTTACGCTAGATAGAAGAAGCAATAGAGGAAATGGAAACACAAGAGAGGACCGCTCGTGGAAACACAAGAGAGGACTGCTTAAAGGATAATTACTGAGTCTTAAACTCTCTATTTCTGATTTTCTGCTTAAATAGGAGAAACAAAAAAGACTGCTCTACATAATAGTTATACAATTTTCTCTTGTGATTTGCTGCAAGATAATAGAACAGTGCATGCAAACAAATTTTAAACAGCAAGTTATGTCATTTTGAAAGCATGAAAAATTTATGACTTAAGTTGCAGAACATATTAGGTAAAATAAGTCCTTTTATCCAGAGTTATAAAATGTGTAACATTATCAGGAAATGACTTCAGTCACTGATATTTGTTGCAGTGAACAACTGATCCTTCTGCTTCAACAGCTGAGATAATGTGTTTGTTTTTTAATATTTATGAATATATAAAGTTATTTTAATGTGTGTTTTCATCTGGTTTGCCTGGTATCACAGGGCAGAGTGTGCTATTTGCCCCAGGATGTCTGAATGTTGATAGAGAACAGAGCATACAATTATTTTAAGATATTGCATGTACTATTATGTAAATATATTCCTGTATTACCTCCAACCATAAGGAGGGATAGATCTGTTCTTCCTGCCAACCTCAAGTTTGTGTGTTCTATTTATCCTCATTTAAGAGTGTAAAAGCATCTGACAAACATTTAGCAACGAAAAAATAATTACTGAGGTTATAGATGGGAAGAGTAAACCCACCATTTACAGCAGTCAGCAATTCATAGTGTTGCTTCTTTTTTTTTTTTTTTTTTTTAAGTGAGTGGAGGAGGCTCAGCCCTCACGGGTGCAGTACACACACAGACAACTGCAGGCCAGGCTTATGCTCTCTTTGCAGTTCAGCTTTACTGGCAACTGAGAGAAAAATATAACACACATCGGGCTATGCTCCTTCTTAAATCAGGCTGTCAGGAATCACTCAGACAAAGAGGGTTCCTGAGATGTCGACCTCCTACAAGCAGGTGCCTCTGCCTCAATGAATCAGAAGATCCACTTCATCCACGTAATGGCCTAACGCCTGCTGGTGGCGAAAATTCTGTCATCCTCTTACACTTTCTGATAACTCGCCCTAAGCGAGTGGAGAAGAAAAAGAAAAAAAAAAAGAAAAAAAAAATCTTTGTACTTTGTCTTCATAGTGTAAGTGAGTCTGAGGCATAACCTCCTCACTACTCTTTCCCCAGTTCAGCTGTAGTGCAGGATTCTAGCTAATTATCTGTGGTTAAGCTTGGCACAGGCTTACTGGTTTCTTCTTCATCCTTGCCTTTGCCACCATTCTGACTGATTGATTGATTTACCTGCTTCTCTTTGAGAATAGCTGAAATTAGTTTTATTAGTTTTATTAGTTTTATTCTGCAGAAATCTCCATTTTAGTTTCATTAACTATATTTAAATCACCTCATAAATCAAAGTGTGTGCTTAACAAAAGAGAGAATGAAGGAGTACCAGCATCTGGCACTAACAGCACACAAACATGTTGACTCATACAAGTTGCCTCTCACATGAGCAATCAGCAACAAAATCCAAATCTACACTTTGTGATTCACGAAGAAACTTTTTTTTAATGTATCTTTCAGAACAATGTCTCAAATGATACACTTTGAGATTCTCTAAATAATCAAAAGTTCGTCTTATTTACAAGCTTTGTTTTGTGTAAGAATTATTATCGCTGTAACTTCACATGAAATAGTTTTAGGCTTCAAGCTGATGTAAGTGTTTGGTGTTGCAAATTGTCTCTTTCACAGGAATATTGTCAAAATCTTTTCCTTTAGCAAATATGTTATCATTTAACATTACAGTAGTACTTGCAGCTTATATTAAATCATATTATGACAGGGGCTGTATTTTTGATGCTGCATTCATAGAAGGAGCTAGATGTATGTGCAGTAGGATGCAGCAGTATTCATATGGTGCTTTGGCCACCAAAAGATGGATTGATTTCTTGGTACTTCCAAAAAATGGTAAGTTTTGAAGAAGGTTTGATAGTTCTAATGGATAAATGTTTCCCTATCAGTAATAGCACTTGATCACAGAATGGTTGAGGTTGGAAGGGACCTCTAGAGATCATCTAATCCAATACCTTACTCAAGCAGGGACACCCAGAGCACGGGGCACAGGGCGGCATCCAGGTGGGTTGGGAAGATCTCTAGAGAAGGAGACTCCACAATCTCTCTGGGCAACTCAGCTCAAGCAACTTACGATTTCTTTTATTTTTTTATTTAATTATTATTTTTCAACCACATAGTTTAGAGTTCATCTACAGAATAATTTCTCCTCAATTTCTCCTTTTTAATATGTCAAGTAATTTTTGCTAATCCTGTAGTGTTTATCTATTCTGAATTCTCTTGTCCTTCTCTGCCTTATAGGAATAAACAGGAAATGCATTTTTATGGAGAAATACAACACAGTCCATGAAAAAGACACTTGTCTGAGCTTGCACCTCTGGGCACGGAGCCACGCTGATGGCCTCTGCAGTGCACACACACCTTTAGCTTCACTAGCCCTGGTTTCCTTCCTCTGGAACCGCATGGCTGACCACAGAATTAAAGCTCGGAAGACATTAGAAAGATGAAAGCCACAAACAAATACCTCAGAGAGAGGTAGACCATGACCTAATTCTAAACATGGATAAATACTGAGAGGATTTAGATCACTTTGAGCCTCTAAAAGACTAAAAGGGCTCTATATTAATGAAAATCCTTCCATCTTCTCCATCCTGCCAAAGTCCATGCTCATATGTTAACAAATTCACCTTGTTCAGAGCTTTGTGTAAGGTTGTATTTCTTGTCACTGACAGACACATCATCTTTAACCACACTAGCAATGTATTGACTACAGAAGATATTAACAAGATGCTTCATTCTATTTCATATAGTTACATTCAATTCTGGAATGAAAACCAATGAACTAATCAGACTTTAAAATTCTATTGAAACTGTGTAAGTGAGATTTTCTACTGTCCTTTTCTTTAATGTATCTGTGTGATTTCTGGAGTAAAATATATGAGTACCCTACCTCGCAGATTTTTATCGGATAATGAGGCTGTCAGAAAATCTGAGTCCAGGCTACAGTTTTACGAATGCTCTAGTGAAAATTACATTTTTAAAAAGTTTATTGCAGCTGTGCTGGTAAGTATTGCACTACTTTAAAGTTAAAATTAATTATCTGAATTTGAATTAAGGTCAGATAGTTTTAAAATTCAGGAATATCTGCAAGAAGTCACAAGAAGAAGGCAATAGTTTAATATATTCACGAGGTTGGACTACACACAAGCATTGTGCCCTTTCATAGGGGCACAATGTCCTAAATAACGACAAATTCGGGTGACAATATAATAATTCATAATCTGCTCAGAGGGTGTACCTTGAATGATCTGATTCAGTTCAGACTCTGAATTGTGGGCAATCTGGAGAAATCTTTCTGCCTCCCAGCCATTTCTCACATGCTGAATCCATCCAAACTGTGATCCAACAGTTCCACCTCCCTGCTTGAACCTCACTGCACATATTTATATTTCAGAATATTTCAGAATATTTAAGGTTGGAAGGGACCTCTACAGATCATCTAGTCCAACCTTCCTGCTCAAGCAGGCACACCTAGAGCATGTGGCACAGGGTGGCATCCAGGCGGGTTTTGAAGACCTCCAGAGTAGGAGACTCCACAACCTCCCTGGGCAGCCTGTTCCACTGCTCTGTCACCCTAACAGTAAAGAAGTTGCTCCTCACCTGGAGACGGAACTTCTTGTGCTTCAGCTTGTGGCCATTACCCCTCGTCCTATCGCTGGCCACCAGTGAGAACAGCCTGTCCCCTTCCTCCCTGCATTCTCCCTTCCTGAACTTATACATATTAATCATATCCCCTCTGAGCCGTCTCTTCTCCAGAGAAAACAGGCCCAGCTCGCTCAGCCTCTCTTCATACGAGAGATGTTCCATTCCCTTAATCATCCTGGTTGCCCTTCTCTGGACCCTCTCCAGAAGCTCCACGTCCCTCCTATACTGGGGTGCCCAGAACTGAACACAGTACTCCAGGTGCGGCCTCACCAGAGCTGAGTAGAGGGGCAGAATCACCTCCCTTGACCTGCTGGCAACGCTCCTCCTGATGCAGGCCAGGATCCCATTGGCCTTCTTGGCCACGAGGGCACACTGCTCACTCATGGTTAACTTGGTGTCAACCAGGACTCCCAGGTCCCTCTCCGTGGAGGTGCTATCCAGCAGGTCAAGCCCTAATCTGTACTGATGCCTGGGGTTATTCCTCCCCAGGTGCAGGACCCTGCACTTGTCCTTATTGAACCTCATTTTTATGAGGTTTATATATATACCCACACAAACACACACATCTATGCGCTCCCCGTCTGTCTTCCTCCTGTCTCAGCAATCTGCACCTATCTGTCTCCCTGTTTCCTAGCCTCTCTTCACACTGCAGAGGCCATTAAATTAAAAAAAAAAAAAAAAAATAAAAATAAAAAATAAAAAAAAAAATAAAAAGCAATGAAACCCCAAGTTTTCCAGAAATTTTCATACATCCTTTATAAGAGCTAGACCTTTAAGAAAAAAAACACTTCATCCCCTGAAATTCAATTAAACTGCAAGAACTGGCAACATTTTAGCCATCCTGAGATTATGGGCATATGGGCACTGGGCAAAAGAAGGTAGGAAGTTGTCCAAATAATTGTGCAACCCACAAACTTTCCTTTTGGATCACTCTGTCTTCAGCAGCAGTTCCGAAAGAGCAGGCAATCCATTAAAAACATGGATATTTCCCCATCTCCTTACTGTAGCTTTTTGTCCTTCCATTCTCAGAGGCAGCTTTGGCTCGTAACGTTAATATTGGCACTTACCCGTGAACCTGTTTCCAGCTATACCTGTTTCCAAGCATGCTATGGTTTGATTCCAATCACTTTTAAAAGACTCAAGCACAGCCCAGCTCTTATGTAATTTACCAAAACCATTTTTCAGCCAATGCTAAGGCAAGTGTGCTGTGGCTCTGACTCTTTAACTGTGGCAACAGCTCATCGATCACAAGACACTGTTGAAGACTTTTTCAAAGAAAACTGTGGGTAAGAGAATAAGAAATGTTAAAATATGGCCAACCAGCAAGCTTAAATCAACAAAGCAAATTCAAAACTTTTGGATGAAATTTCATTCTTCATTTGCTGCTCTGGATAACTATTTATGATTTCTTTTATCTGAATATACTGGTGGAGGGTACCAAATTTCCAATCATTATTTAAGGCTGCTCTCCTTTTGGTTTTCTTTGGCTTTAGTTTCTATGATTTTGAAGACATTAAAAACTGCTTCCTGAAACAAACTTGCAGCTCAAGTACAAATGAATTCATCTGTGTAATGAGCTCCATGTGTATATAACACATTCCATAGAGTTTTGTGTTAAAATACTGCATCATTAATGAATTATATATGGTTCTACACGTGGAATTTTTATTAATTCCAATATGGAAGGATTAAAAAAACTTCCATTCCTTGTCTACATTACATTTGGGATTGTATTAGGCAGTTGTAAACATGTGAGTGAATAGTTTTCTGAACTTACACCTAGATCAGATGAGTGAATTTTGGGTCGTCAAGAGCAGAATCTCAGAGGAAGAGCCAAATGAGCTATTTATAAAACTGAAATCCATTTCAGTGACACTAAAATAATAAAAGGCTTTATGAACAGTTTCTCTCTTTGTTACACCCAGATTACTGTGTCATTTGGGTGAGGCTGTCGACTTAAGAGTGCCTTACCCAAACTAATAAACCTGTTTATTGAATGTGAACTAAGTGCCTAAGTTTACTTCTAATGAGTGTTGACTGATCTTGGCAAATAAAGTGAATTAGACCACACATAGTAGAGCTCAACAAGTCGTCACTAGTTGGCGTGTCCCAAAGGGAGAGAATGAATAAAAGTTGCCTCTCAGCTTAATATTTTTTAAAGGAGCACCACAGTCACTTGTGTTGATAGCAACGCTATCTTGACATCCTTTCAGAGCTGTTCTCAGCACTAGTAATATCTTGTCTTTTTTTTTTTTTTTTTCCCAAGATGTTAAAAGTGGAGCCATTCTAACAGTTTACTCCACTTTTATCTATCCAAACACTTATAGCACACTCATCGCCCTCGTAAGCCTGATATTTGAGTGTTGTCACACAAAGGATTAGTGTTCGTATCCCACGAGGCTCTGAGCGCTCCACATCAAACAGAGGATCTCATCTCCGGTTTCCTACGGCGCAGCCCTGGGGTGGCAGCCACGTCTGCTCGGAGGACACTGCCCTGTGAAGCTCAAGAGCTGCCCGCTTTCACTCGGCTCTTTCATGCTCTGAGTAGCTCCGTGACTCAGTTTCCAAGCAAAACGGAAACCAGGATGCTTCCAAACTGCATCTGCCCTGCCCTGCCACTGTGACAGCCCCTGCTGCACATGCTGGGGAAAAGAATTGTTGAATAAATACATAACTGCATTGCCGGAGTTCAGTGCTTCTGTAACTAGACATACCTTGATTTATTTTTCATGGGTGCTTATATTTTGTGCTATTTTTTACTCGGTTTTGGTAAAAGGTTTTATTGCTACTGGCATCCCACTATTTCCTCCATAGCTGGGGTGTCTTTAAAATAAAGAAAATTCACACGCTGGGTTACACCGAAGTGCCATAATGGCCAAATAAATCAAGTCTAGTGTAAAACTCCTTTAAGTGTGAAAACAGAATGAAGGCAAGATAAGCTCCTCCAAAACAATGGAAAAAGATTCTGTCTTATTTCTCATTTGCAGAAATTATAACCTCCAAAAACACTATGTTTCCATCTCCTATCCCACCCTGACACACACAAAAGGGATTTTTTAAAACTTTTTTGGCAAGCTGCACTATTAGTGGCAGATGATTTGGAGCATGCGACCGCTTGGAACACACACCACTGCTGACCATATCACTGCACAGGAAGCTGGAGCTCTTCAAAGCTTATTTTAGAGACATCAAAACCATTTGCAGCCTAATACAATAATAACATCTTCTTAAAAGTAACGGTACATCTGCTAGACCACTTTGTCCAAAGGATGCTGAGCTCATTTGCTCCCTGGAGATTTTCAGCTGTGCTGTACACTTAAGTTTGCATGATCATCAAAAAGCAAACACTGCACACTATGAATTCTTTTGCAAGCACGTTGGGAATTATTCCTTCAGCTCTTTTTAGCTACATCTTTTATTTTACCTGCATGTTTCCCAGATATCTAATAAGTGAGATGTTGTTAAGAAAATAAATAAATAATAAAAAACCCCTCAGCCTCAGTGTGGCATTGGAAATGCAAATTAGTATGTTCTTTGCATACAAGCCTCAGCCTACCAGGAAAAAATAGAGGGAATTGATGCTTCCTCTAATTGAAACCTAGTACACAGATAAACTTGCACACATCTAACCTTTGTTCTCTCACTACAAAGCTGCTCAATTACACATGAAAAAGTGGAGCACCATAAATGCGATGGCATCCTTTCACACCGCAGGAATCCAGTTTAATTATTCCCACTAGGCAATATGAAGTATTTCCTAATGCAAATACTGGACTCTCAGAACATCAACATCAAGGATCTGTGCTATATTTTCCCCATAGAGAGACAGAGTAAAAGAGCGCTGTATTTTTCACTCACTTGAAGCACAATATTTTCTGATGATTCGGTTATAGAATTACAAAGGCAAATGTCAGAGCTTTCAGAGCAGATCTTATATAATAAGATATACAAATTTGCATAGCAAATTATGGCAAAATAGAGCTATTTTCGTAAACACTGACTTGTAACAGAATTGTAACAGAAACTCTGTATTTATTCATGAACCTACTACTAAAGTGTAAGTAATTCTCTGAAAGCAGCAAGTGTTTTAGTGCTATGGCTCAGCATTAGCTATGTGGTCACAAATTACCACCAGTTAAAGCCCAAACAGGTAATAAATTTGTAGGACATACCAAAATCTGGTGTTCTTTATTTCAAAACAGATGCCTTCAGAAGGACGGACTGATTTGCTAATGATTTTATCAAGAGTTCAAAAGCTTTTTATGGCACAAGATTCAAAACTGAAGCTTCGGCCAACACCAAACAGGTACTGCCTAACACTGACTAAGGCCTTTGAGCAGAGGTGTTTGATGCCTACTGCTTGCCAGGACTCTTCTGCCTCTGACCTTGCCCGTGGCCACCTCTCCATGCCCCTTCCATGCAGAGCTGTCTTCGCAGGCCTCCTTTTCCGCCTTTGGGTGTCTGCAAGGACTTGGGCCGCTCTTCGAAGTGAGGCCCAGCTGTGGTTCAAGGCTGGGAGCAGGAGTCTGAGCTCAGCTGCAGCACCACTCACTGTTTCCTATGCAAGGTACCCGAATTCTGCACAAAATATTTTCTTTCTTTTAAAATAAGTAAAATAAATGCAAGGGAAAAGGGGTCGTGAATCTAGCATTCAAAGTAGTCCTTGAATGACTACCACACCAGAAGATCCTTGCATCTGTGCACAGTCTGCTGATCTCGTGGGAGGTCCACTGAAACAGGAGTGGGGTCCCAAAACATACTTTTATCAAATGTTTTATCCCAGTGAGAGAAATGAAGTAAATTTTAAGAAAAATACTTGTACACTTTCATGAAATGTGTCTATCATTACATCCTGGGAAAGTGAAGGACTATAATTGGGTTATATGAAAGAATCACAAAGTTTAAAGTTTGAAGAAAATTAGGCATCCAGGCAGTGCTAGCAACCCAAACAGTTTCACTTATGTAAGTGCTTGCAAATCAGGAAATTAAACTGTTTAAACTTTTTAGAAATAAAAGTAATACGATTCTCAGTATCTACATTGAATGATATGTATATCTGCATATCTCTATGCATATGCTAAGGTCAGCTAAGTAGTCATGCTACGGTAGAGTCAACTTACACTTGCAAGTATACTCTGACATAAAAATAATAGCATTTTTAAATTGCTATACCATGTCAAGAAAAAAACAACTCTGGGCAAATTAAATGTTCAAGATAAATGTGGCAGATTCACCAGCTTAACTTGTGTACAGAGACACATACACATCTTTGCCATACACGCAGTTTTAAAATTGCTACCATGTGCCAAGTAAACTTTTACAGATGTTCAACTGCAGAGTTCAAAGAAACTGCACTGTGTCTTCCTGGATATATACCAGCCAAATATATAAAAACAAAGAAATGTCAAGATATCAAATGAAGTGTCATTTTAGTGATGTTCAGATAAATGGGAGACACAAGACTGCTGTTTTCTTCCTGCTAATATCCTTTCTTTCCCATTACTTGAACAGTATTCAAAACAAGAGTCTGGAGTTATTTTGAACTTGAATCATGAAACATTCCTGCTAAACTATGGCATGTTATTAAATTACTTTTCCCCTCAGTTTTCAAAAGAGTATTTCTGCTTCACAGTGCATGCGCCAGTTCTCTGTGTGAGAAAGTTTGGTGCATACACACAGCCGTGCCCTCACTCTCTCTCTATATATCCATTATACATGTTATCCTGAGACAAATATTTCTGTTGGTTGGGTTAGATCCATAAATTTAATAATTTAATCTCTCTCTCAAAAAAAATGCAGTTTCCCTGGTAGAACCAATAGCATTCTTGATATAGTAAACATAAAGAAGGCCTCTTATCTGCCCCAAAGAATCTGCATTTATTTTTCATTGCTTTGAAGACAAATATATTGCAAAGTCATGCAGTAAATCTAAAATCTTGCAATGAAGCCTGTAATTGTTTGGTAAGTTTAATTCGTCACATACCAATGACCGTTGGCCAGTTCTCCAGTTCTATGCCCACTAATCCATTTTCCTTAAGGCCATTTCTAACTTTCCTAACATTTAAACATTTGAACAGCTTTTACCACTCCTTAAACAAAAACAAAACAAAAATAACAAAAATACCCTCCCCTCAACAGTGAGGAAAGATTTCCTTCTGAATTTCCTCTTCTTTTCCTCCATGGCAGAATTTTCAGCTACATCTTTATGCCTAGAATATCCACCCCCCAACTCCAAATGACACAAACTGTCTGAATGATAACAATCTTCAGCCTCAAACAGTGACAGGTTTAAAGTATAATATTTCCAGCCCTAATGGGCTGTAAAGAGAGGCTTTCTATCATTTAATGAGCTACAATTTCTCTTTCCAATAAGACAGATCTTGTTTCTACTCTCAATTATTCTTCATGTATACATATATATATACACACACATGCATACACACACATGTATTTATATGTATATACTCTGCCCCTCCCAAATACACATCTCTTTATACACATCAATCTCACTTTCAACAGAAGAGAATTTATGGAAATTCTGAGGCATTTTTTAAGGTTTCTACAATTTATTGCTTACAATTTTCCTTTTCTTTCTAGTTCTACACAGGTGGATTTGTTTTACGAGGGGAATTCAATTCAAGCAAAGAAAGAGATGAGAAATAGTATCAATACAACCAAGAAATAATTCAAAACAAAGAGTTGTACAAATCTACATTTTTCTTCCATGTAAATTATGTGATGTAGAGAGAATTCATGGTGTTTGGGCTTTATTAACTGCCCAAGCATATAACTGCCCAAGCAACTTATAGCTTCCACACAGAATACCATCAAAAGCTCATGGCAATAAAAAATCCTACCACTCCATCATGATTTCTTCCTCTCCTAAATCTAAAGCTTCTTCTCTTACAAAAGTCTATAGTTCTCGCTATGTAAAAATGATTAGATTTCTTTTAACAGAAAGACAATGCACTAGAAAAGGCAAAATTTGCTCTTTATGAACAGCAAAATGAATGAATTTCTGACTGTGGATTTATACCTCATAATTGGTTACTATGGTATTTAACAAGGTGAGGGCCCAAGCTGTAGCTTTTCCCTAGCTAGGCCATTCATGCCAACTCCCATCTCTGATGCTCAATACTTCCTCTAAGGTCCCTCCCTCTCCTACTTTGCTACCTAGCTGCCTGTATTTCAAAAAATCTGTCAGAACTGAGTATCTGAGATACTCACCCCATAAAATTCGGTTCAAATTGCTCAGTGAATTAAAAAATATGTAGTTGCAGGAAACACTCACATGCATGTGGGTGCACGTGTGCACGCACGCAGACATGCATAGTGTAATCACATAAACCTCATTTCCTTTGGAAACCAGGCTAAAAATGACATAGCAACAGCAGATGTGAGCACAATTATGAAAAACAGCTGCGTGAGTTTTCCATGAAGCAAACAAACAGAAGGGCAACACGCATGCAGGTTCTTTTTCCAAAGCTGAACTCGAAGGCCTTTGAAATATTTACACAAACATCTTAAATATCCTCCTTCTGTGGGGCAGAGGATGTACGTCTTGACTTCACTTTATGCAAGACATGTTTCTTGTTTTCTCTAGGTCAAATTCTTCCCCACTGAAGTCAATGGAAGCTTTATCTCGGACTTCAGTACAGTCACGATTCCTTCCTCTGAGTACATGGATATAATTTCTCTTGGGTGTGCTCACAGCACCCCTTTCTCACGGTGCACTTATATAAATAATATGTTTTCAAATCTTCTCTATGCCATATGTTAATGGGTAATTTCAACATCTACAACTGACAAAATACGCATGAAATTCTAAGTACCGTAATGAATTAGAACCCATACACATCTGGAAACAAATATCATCACAGAACAGCTCTCAACTCTAACCAGAGGGAAGAGCTTTCTGCTGCTTCTGATAACGTTAAGAAGTTTGGACTCTCTGGGACCAGTGCGAAAGCTGTTTAGCAAAAGCCAGCACTGAAAAGACTTTGCTACATCCAACTTCAAAAGCCATCTGGAAATTATAATGTGACATGTGTCATTTGAAACACATAAAAACAAAGGACTGTGCGGGATCTCGAGGAGCAGCAGCATCCAGGCCCACTCTCCCCTCTTCCACGTGGCAAGAGATGCTCAAGCCCCAGCACACCTGCCTTTTAGGGCCTACCTTTCCTCCCTCTTCTGCAGCAAGCTCAACAGGACAAGGAAGCGAGGGTCCGTATTACACCCGAACAAGATATCAGCATCTTGCACTCAAGAATCTATTCCAAGCACTAGCTAAATGTGTCTTGTTAACACTCATTTCCAGCAGGTCACAGGAGCTATATTTTCTTCTCAGTATTCCTTCAGGAAAGCTTCCCACATGGTACAGTCTGCCGTTCAACATGGAACTTTCACAGTTTGAGTGTTTAAGCCAAAGAGTGCTAAGATTGCTATTTTTATACCAAATGCAGAGGTAAAAAGGGTAATTTTGACAATTTCTATGGTAAATGCAGCCACACATTCAAAAATGAAGTTAGATTTTGAAACAGTCTAGAAACAGCCCAGCTTTGGAGTGTGCTGACCATGTCCTTAGCCCTTCATGAAACAGTCTTTCATAAAAGCAAAAACATCAAGAGAAATACTGAATCTAAAAATAATAGCAAGAAAAAGGGAAGGAAGGAAGGAAGCAAGGAAGGAAGGAAGCAAGGAAGGAAGGAAGGAAGGAAGGAAGGAAGGAAGGAAGGAAGGAAGGAAGGAAAGCCTGCAGTCATCATTGGGACAATTTTAAAATTGTCCCCATCACTGGGACATTTTTAGAACCCTGTCTCACTTAAAAGCAGCTTTCCTTTGCTCTCCCAAATCTATCAGTTAATGTCTTCGTTGTACAGAATAAAAATCAAATAAAATTCACTTAATCATCCCCGCTGCAGAGATCTGGGTAACAATTAAAGGAGATGAAGAGCTATGTGCTACCAATGTTGAGGGCACAGGCAGTCACACAGCTCAGACTATAGGCTGAAAATAAAGAATATTAGGATGTACAGTAGAGCAGAGAAATGTTCCGCTCTCAATATGTCTGTATGGATGAAACAATCAGCATATTGTAACTTCCCAATGTTCAGGAAACAAATAGCATGGAAGCATACCACAAACTTTGAGAATATCGACATAGACATGGCAAAATGGATATTTAAGATGAAATATGTTTTCTGCTCACTCTGCTGAAGTTGCCTTAGCCCTTTTCAAAAGAAAAATGAGCCATGCGGTTTTGCTGTACGATTTATTTTTGGTAGAACACATAGCATTTTTCCCCATTTCAATGAATCAATAAAATAGTTGTTGAGACAAGGACTCTGAAGCTGAGCGCAACTATGTGCCTGTGTACATGCATGATTGAAAGGCCAGCCTCAGCTTTACCACTTCTTTATATTCAGATGTCATGTTAGATCTTTCTCAAATGCCGGAGGCATAATGATCTCATTTAAAAGTTTGCAAAGTAAATGTTTCTTACAATGTACGAAATATAAAGCACTTTCAGTTGAGATGCCAATGCAAGAGGTCCTTTGGTAAAAGAAACACCTCCTAGGTGAGTACTGCCTGTTCCCAGCTCTACGGAGCAGGAAGAGTAAGCGTCAAAGCAATCCACAAAATGAAGATACGAAGTGGAAATATCAAAATTAGCTCTGTCCATGATGATGATCCTATAAATATTTCAATTGCTTGTTCCATATGTAAAGATTTGAATTGAGTCTATGTTTGAAGACAGGCTAGACCAATTTTGAAAGCTCATTTGCTCTCAGTGGTTATCTGATGAATCAGACAGATAATTCGAAGCCAGTAATCAAGGAAGGGGGTTGATCTGAGAAGCTGGTCTTCAGTGCGGGTGCTTGAACAATGTTATCAATGCCCGCTATGGAGAAATACCAACCCTGTTTAGCAGTCAGAATTAGAATTGTGTCCTAATTAGGTCTTATTAATGTATTCATTTTCCTGTTGCAAAGTCAATTCCAGAATTCAACAACAAAAGGAAGGTCAGGGAGAACGTGGGTCCACTGGTGAATAGGGTGGGTACCCTGGTTACGAAAAACACGGACAAAGCAGAGCTGCTGAATGCTGCCTTTGCTTCTGTGTTTGTCAGGGGCAGCCCTCT
>NW_020456065.1:844702-996526 GCF_003342845.1 Nothoprocta perdicaria | reverse complement strand
AAAACCCGCCTGGATGCCACCCTGTGCCACATGCTCTAGGTGTGCCTGCTTGAGCAGGAAGGTTGGACTAGATGATCTCTAGAGGTCCCTTCCAACCTTAAATATTCTGAAATTCTGAAATTCTGAAATATACTATATACTATATACTATATATTATATGTATAGGCAAAACTATATGGTTGCATTCATTCTCCCAGATCGTTTTAGACTCTTCAGAATTAGGTCAGAATCAGGATGTGATTTTTACTTCGAAACTGGTGTCAGCAGTGTGGAAACTGATAAAAAAGGGCACAGAACAGGGAACACAAAGCTTATTCCCGGAATATCAGCTTTAGATTTACAAGGCAGCTATATATCTCTTAGAATATGTAGCAACACTACCACTGCTATTTTCTCAAAAGAAGAGGAATAGTTTCTGCCAACAATGTTTTTGTTTTGTTTCAGTTTTGCATGCTCATATATACCAGAAGTATTACGAATTTTCATATGTATTTCATTGCAGAAAAACTCATATATGGATGCTTTTCATGCATCAATATTTTAATTCAGTCCCTCGCTAAATGAGAAATAATCACTGCATATTTTCCAGTATAAAAAAAAAAAAAAAAAAAGTGAAAGAAGGTCTAAATGAAATAAAAGTTCTGTTTCCTCAGTAAATTCCTAATAAATAAAGTAAAACACAACTGATTTTCATTTTGCAACTGCCTCAGGATCTGGCACATCCTGGATCAGCTTGCCAGCACTTGGCTTCTGGTTAGTTCAGTGGAAAAAAATCTTTCTGGCTTCTGGCAAAATCCTGTTCCCTCTTGGAAGCCTTCCCAATAGCTGTGGTTCCTGATCCTTTTTTTCTATGGACAGCTCAGACATCTCTGGGCTAGCTTGCCTTCTGCAGTCCTCTAGTTTTCTTTGCTGTGCTTTTTGGAACAAGTTCCAAAAAAGCTTGCACTCCTAAGCATTCTCACAACTCCTGCCTTTGGCACGATCCCCCCGTTTCTGAGCTGACTCTGGCACCATTTTCTTGATAGTTCCTTTCCAGCAATGAGTCAATCTGTGGTGCAAGTCTCAGCACAGCAGCTCTCTTCATCCTCCTCTTATTTAGCTAGCAGTACTCTTCTTAACATCTTGTTTAAGTCCAAGCTTTAAAGTGATTTGTAGAGGTCAGTAGCAGTGTGTTCTCTTTTCTCTGGATTACAAAATTCCTTAAAGGCTAGATCCTTCTCTTGAATAAAGCTTGAATGTGAGTGGATTCTTTCCACTTTTTTAGCAAGTTTTTAGACAGTGACAGACTAGGCAATCCTACTAGCCTAAAATGGTTGCAGTTTGATTGATTAGAAAATACAGCACACACTGTGTGTGCATTTGAGAGAGAGGGAAGGGTTTTGTTTTTTACCCAAAAGCCACAGCAGGAACACTGAATCGGGTGTGACTTGTGATCGTAATGAGTACAATAAAATAGCCCAGTCTGGCTCATAGTCCTGGTCTCATCCTTCTGCCTTGCATCTCTACAACCATATTTAAAAGTAAGGAAATTAGGAAAATGCTGCTAATGATGATGCACAATATAAAGGAAAAAAATATAAATGAGGAATATGGAGTCAGCAAGCACTTGCTTGCTGTAAAGACAGGGTATCTGGCCTATAAATCCAGCAGTAGTTACATACAGTAACTTTGCTTGCTGTTGTTACAGAAAGACCTCTGAAGAATCACACTTATAAAAACATATTGTCCCTAACATTATGAACAAAGGCATTCTCCCAAGGATTTTCCTCTGGCAACAAATCCCTGGTATCTTTGAGATTTAATGGCAGGCCTCTGGGTAGCTCCTGCTGCTATTGCTGAAGCTTTCAGGTAGTGAGGATCTCCAGAATACATCTAAGTTGGAAACCATAAAGCATCTGTTCTTCTTAACGTGGAGCACAGGCTACACTGGCACATCAGTTCCACTTGCTATTTTATGGTTTTAATAATAAAGACATCAGTGCCATTAGTAAGATTTAAACAAGGGATTCAGTGAGATTCTTTCAGCACAGCACTTCTGATCCTACTACTCCTACCTTCATGCATATCTTATTAAAATGCTGCAACTACTTCTGAATAAAATAGCTTTAATTAGTCTATCTTGAATTGCCATATCATAGAAAGATATATGTGTCTAGGAGGTACAGTGAAATCGAAAATAGGAGGATTCTGGCATTTGAAGGGTATTTGTCATACTGAGGTTCGTGCCCTGTCAGTCATTTTATACATGACTACAAGGTCTATACATCTCCAGGGTCTAAGAGCTGGTAAAGAGTGAGCTGCCCAGCTACTAGAAAAGGAGGACTATGTTCCGTTCAAAGGCTGCAGATAAGACTTAATGAACTGAGATTCCATAACGGAGAAGTGATGGAGAGCAGAGACCTAATAAAAACCGTACAAAAAAGCACTAAGAAAACAAGTTAAAAAAAGCAAATCTTAAGCTCAGTTTTTCAAGAGTTTGCAACTTTGCATAAAATAAGAATTTAGGAATTGGAAATAACTTTGTCTTTCAGCAAGCTTTTCCAGAAATGTTCTTTCTCTACTCGAATATGTGAGTCCCTCCCTTTCTCCCACCCATGTTTTGGCAAGCACTACTAAAATTTTAACCAGGATAAAGCATGCAGGCACAGAAAGGGCCTTGGGATATTTGCTTTGCTGGCCATTTTCACGGGGAGAGGAGTAGGCCACATAAATTCTAACAACACTATGGCTGGTCAACCCAGAGAAAAGCACAGCTAGTCATGGCCTGGAAAAGAAGGATGGAATTAGAAGTTAGGAAACAAACCCTCTTTTCACTGACAATAAGCAAACCTGACCTTTCAGAGGAGGATACTCTTTCCTAATACTGTAGTTTAAATGAACTGAAAAGGGAATCTTGGCACCAAGGAACAATTTATAAATGGAGAATCTTACAACAAAAGAAAAGAAGGAGCATAAATGACAATAGTGTGAGGAATTAATTCCCAAGACTGCAGGTGATGGGTTGCACTGAGCTAACTCTCATACCAAGGCCACTTGCATGTGAGTAGTGATTTAACAGCTCCTCTGTTGTACAAAGGCCAACACTGCAACAGGAGTATAAGGTATTAAGACACCTTAGCTGCAAAATGCAAAGAAACCACAGAACTTAGCAGACCTTCCAGTCGAGATCAATTTTATCGTGCCCTAACCCTTCAAAATATTTGTAGCCTTGTCAACAGTTTTCCTTTAAAAATACATCGCCAAATCCAAACGTTAATCTAAAACATTTTATTTGGCCAGGAGCTGCTGCTTCTTCACCAAACGCTAATTGTGCCAACATTTTCTTCTTGTCTCAGTAACTCACAGTCGTATTCTTGAAAAGACTGTTAAATATGTTACAAGACAAGTCGTTCGCAGCAGTGATATCACACTAGCAAGCCCAGAGACTTTCATCAGGCAGCAGCTATAAGCTGCCAGCTCTCTTTACTCGGTATGAGTGGAAAAAAATGGGATAACCATGTGTCGTACAAGCATAATTGGCTGAAGTGATCAATTTGATTGGCTTCCAGTCATGCAGTTTTCATAGCCACACAAATCGGGATGAATTTGCCTAAGCGCTCGGTAGGTGTTAAATAACAGAACGTGCGCTCTCGGATTGGCATTTAAAAAACATTAAAACTAGTTAAGGTCAGTAACTGCTCCCAGGAAAGTCCAAGGTGAAGTATCATACCAGGATTTCCACGTTGTTTAATAACAAAGGAAAAATCCGTGCAGGCAAAAGCATCTGGTGAAAAAATTATTCTGTAAAATGCACTGGAAAAGTAACTTCATTTTGTAACTACTTTCATAATTCAACTCTTATGTTACTCATAATGCTCCCAGGTCTATGAGGGACAAAGGCAAGTATGCTTCCAAAAAAGTAATACATATGGTTTTAATTGCTTTTTGCAGGGAACTCAGGGTCCAACGTAAAGAAAAATTATTCCAAACTCCTGCTTGCAAACCAGGTTTTCATGTGAAAATTTCCAATAAAAAAGGCAGCAACAGATGTGGCTGAGGCTATTAACTTGCTCGGGACATTTTTTTCAATCTGCCCACCTCCAGTCAACTGCCAGCTGCTTCTTTCTAATCTACACTGTTTTCACAGTCAATAGCAGTCAATAGGCTTTCCTCCCAACATCTCTTTCAACAAGGTATCTGCTGTACATATGACAGTGACCATAACTCTGTTTTTCCTTTTGTTCCCTTTTTTTCCATAATTTATTCCTCATTTTTTCTTTTTATTCCTACTTTGACAGATTTGATATAGAATATCACTTTTAAATGAGGTAATGAAATACGGTATCAAGCTACTGCACAACAATATAGCTGGCTGTTTTAATGCTAGGTAAAGCAAAAGAACTCAACATTGAACTTTCATACCTTATAAGCAACATTTTCCTATAAGCAACGTTTACTGACTACAGTAATTCAGGCTGCCAGGCACAGTAACCCTTCACTTACAGAAGTTATAACCCTTGTCACAGCACAATTCTAATGCCCTCTGAATAAAGGCTATCTTTTCCTTAAGCAAATTAATGGCAGAGTTTCCATAACGCAAAAGTATCAGCTCTTACAGACCCTAGACCCCAATTACCCGTGAATGCGAGTGTTTAATTCTGCAAAAGAACCATTCCTCTGACTGTGGGAAACTTCAGGGTCATAATCAAGTCACTCTAAGCAAATTAGCAGGTCAGGAATAATTTTGTTTTCTGTGACCCGCTTTCCATGCAACATTCTTCAAGGGCAGGGGCAGAAGGGAAAGCACCAGGGTGAAAAGAGAGGAGACAGGAAGAGGAGAGAGAGAAAAAGATGAAACTTAAACTCCAAAACTTAAGTTTTTCCTGCTCTAACTGCTATGCTGTGCATCAGCTGATACAATGTATAAATATACAGATATTTCCTCTGTATGAGCCTTTCACATTTCCTCCAATAAAGCCCGGATTCAGGAAATACTAGAATCTATAACAGAGAGCTATTTCTTTTCCTCAGCAAAGGATTTGTGCATTTTCTCTCTGCTGTGTATGTAGAGAAATCACTCTAATCTGCAATAAGAGAATCTTGATACTCTGTCATCTTCTTTTAAGCCCTCTAAAATGTCAGTCAATGAAGAAAAGACATCCCAGGAATTTGAGGATAATGAGACTCTACACAGCTTAAGATTGCGGGCCAATGTGACAGATAGAAGAGGAGGTGAGAAGTTACATTTTAAACATTTAAACAGGAAAATTGAAGATGGTTATTTAAGAAATTAGTCGAGTAAAAAAAAAAAAGTGAAATGACATCATATACTATTTTGAGTGTACATTAAGTCATTTAGGAAATAAGTAAATAAATAAACAAACCATGCACATCAAAATGAAATAAAAATAAAATACTACACACATTAGCTATGTGAAATTTCGCTAAGCCCTGACAATTAGTTTTGTAGGAAATAGTATTCTTACTTTAACAGCTTATGACCAAAGATTCTTTTCCTAAAAACACTCTTTAAGCTATACTTGCAGACACTTTTCTTTCCCCTGGTGGTTTGCAGGAGGTGGGGAATGTCAGGGCTGTGAATGAGGTGGAATATGCAGCTGATGGGCAAGAGGGGTCCCACGCAACCGTGAGGGACAGCAGAGCACGATGTCTGCATGAACTCCCGCCCTAAAAGACCTTCACTTGCACTGTTAGCAATCGTAGGGATGTGGCAGCAAAGCCATGCACTGAAGGAAAAATGCTCTGTACATCTGCATTTGTCATAAGTTTTGGGTTGGTTTGCTTGCATTCTCTGGTTATTAAAATGCTGTAGCCAAGTTTGGATATGTTTGGATACATCTTCAATATCCTTTATATCTATTTTTCCCACGCGACATTGTATCTGCCCACAGTGGGCTTCCAAAGCAAAAACCAAACAGAAATGAAAATACTTCAGATTTAATACACAATTCCAAGAGAATTTATAAAACCACAAAAATTAAGGGGAAATATATAGGAAATACTAACTGTTGGATTGCAGGGAAAATTCTTCACTGAGGGCAAGTTTAATTATCTCTCCATACAGCATATTTTACACCACGATGGAATTGTATCAGGAAGAGCTCGCAATCAGAAAGGGTTCCAGGGATGATATAGTCTCCCAAAAATAACAAGGTGCTCCCTAGAAAACAATTTATAGATCAATATGGAGCAACAATCCTTCCTGTTTCCCAAGGATTAATTAAATAAATAAATAGAATTGAATTATGAATCATTTGCCATGTCGTATTTCTCAGTAGGCTCAAGGCTGATGTATCATTGTCTCTGAGGAAAGTATCACGTACACTAACTTCAACAGAAAACATAACCTTAACTTAGGCAAGGACTGAAGTATTCAGAAATGTTAAAAGCTCTTTTTAATCCATAGTTTAATATAATGTAGGTACTTTGCATTTTCTGGAAGAACATTTCCCTGAAAGCTGCCAGTGAACACAAGGGCAGGGAATGCTTTGAGAAGCAGTGCGAGTCTTTCGCCCTGTGTACCAGGTGCTGGATCTGGTGAGAGGAAGAACCTCTGAATACACTGAGAATATGTTTTATGCTCAGTATAATGCTTTTGAAATGAATTTTTTCATAAAGAAACTCTTCTCAGTAATAAAGAATGGAGTTCTCAGTTTGAAAGCGGAACCCAGAGACTATTTCATGGGAAAAGGGTGGCCAAAAATGAATTTGACAGTCGGGCAGTCCAGCAGGCAGAACCAAAGGGACTAGTATTTAAAGACCATCCAAGAAATGCTTTTTGCTTTCTTTTTTTGTCTAAACTTTACACTCTGTTTGCAAAAGACTTAGAATAAAGAGAAGATTAAAAAAAAAAAAAAAAAAGACAAAATTCCAAAGGTTTTTGTACACTTTTCATGTGCTTTCTAGTTCTTTTATGGCCATTTACAGTGGGTATATGAGGTGGCTTTAATTCTGAATACCATCTATGATGACATCTTCAAATATCACCCGACAGAAGGAAAAAAAAAAAGGCTAGGTGTTGCTAATAATTATGTTGTCAACTATGTGCTTTCAGTTATTTGAAAGTGCAGAGAGAACTAATCAGATTAATAGGCTTTGGCCTATGTTATGCCAATGGCCAGCATAGACTTCTTTCAGGCCTTTGAGGAAGCATTTCTAATTCCTTTAACACACATTTAAAAGGAAGTTCCCGGATGTAAATGGCTGATATTGAGCTCTTTAGGGACTGCAGACACATGCATCCTCTTGAGCTTTAATTTGGCTGGAAGTTTGGAAATAGCAACAGTTTACGGACTAGAGAACAGTTGCCAACAACTGATCCTGGAAGGACAAGAAAAGAAGTCCTGTTTATAAGAACACAGCAGCCATCAGACATTTCTCAGAGTATTATAAAGTGCTCACAAGGTTCATTAAAATTATATAAACTTAACATTCCCATTCTTGAGAAAAGGCATATTGCCTCTATGCATAATCACAAGGACATAGCGGGTTTTGCATCCAACAACTCTTTACTCAGAGAAACAAGAAGCACTGCATCTGAAATTCTCCTTCTGAGACTAAGGCTGCAAATTAGTTGACCACTGAAATTTTCTTACCAAAAGATAAAGTTCCAACACCTCTGTCACTCTTTCTTTGCAGCAGCTTTCAAACCTCCATTCTTGACTTCTCTAATATCTCCATTCTGCTGAACGGATCAAGAGTAGGAAAATGCCGTACAGAACTGGCCCTCAGGTCTGAAAACAAAATAAGTGTAGGGGCAAGAAAGGGAGCTTGTACTCGGGCAGCACTGCAGTTTGAAGCAGCCACCAAGGCAAAGTATATAAATGGTGTTATGTCATGCAAGCTGCATTAATGCACCATGCCACCCACATGGCCAGTGGGCTAAATGTTTACAAGCTTATCTGTAGGATTTCGTGGAGCAAACAGCAGTATAAGCTACGGGAAATAAGGAGTTTTAAAATAAGAAGCTTTGCAGGGTCTAACTTTAGGGCCTTTTAGGGCAAGCAAGCAAACAAGCAAACAACAAACTCGGTTCCTATGCCTGTCTACATATTAGGCACATGCTTATGGCTAGGCAATTACTCAACTCTATATGTCAAATTTTACCTGAAACATTTTCCTTGATGAGAGATGAAAAGAAGTAGTTGAAATGAAGAGAAGAAAGTCCTATAGTATAGAAAAGGTCACCTGGGTGAAAGGGATCAGTAAACTTAAATGACTATGCATTGTCAAACACTCAAATATATTATCTTTTCATTTTTTCCCCCTTCTTATACAAATCAAATTTCTAGACATCTAAAACATGTGTGTAAACTCAGCATGTGAGAACTCCCACTGATGCTGTAGTGCTTAAAGTCAGCATTGTGCTTGAGGACTTCTCCGAACCACACTGTTAATAAAAGCCATGAACTGGAGCATATCAAGCCAGAGTTTTCCCTCATTTGGGGATTGTAATAATTTTGGCTTGATCGAAATCGCTCAGAACAATATGGAACACGAACTGGTTCAATAAGCACACAAAATGAAAGAAATGGTCCAGGTGATCACCATGATGTGGGGTTAGCCTGTAGCAATGGTAGAATGGCTGAGAAGATGACTAATTTACATGGCCAGTGCTGAAACGTAAGATTTGGAGGCCCTGATGCTTCAACTGCTCACACTTGGGTTCTCTAGGACCTACTCACTCTCCCTAAGTAGGGGGAGTTGAGGCCATACGTGGATGCCATCTCTGAGGAGTCCTTCAGTTCCCCATTTTGGCTTTCTGCTACTACTGAATTGCTTTCTTTTTAACATGGGTTATGCCTACGTTTTTATTCACAAATACTTTATATTTCCATGATGTAATATTGATTTATGCAGGATTAGCAGATCAGGAGCTTATTCCAGCTATTAAAATATGTGGGTTTTTTTTTTCCTTTTGCCCTGTGAACATCCTCATTAAAGAATGTTCCTTGTTTTTTAAGTGATTTTTTTTTCCAGTTTTGTCTTCGTTGCTTGTGTTGTTTTTTGTCTATATTTCATTAACAGTCTTAGGATCTTATCATCTCTCATGTTCCCTCATGCTCCTTTATATCTGCAAGACTAGACCACAGCATTTCTCCTGCGGCTGTAAGAAAATGCAATGGGAAATCTTTAATTTTATAGCTTTATAAGTAAAAGAAGCTAAATAGAAAACTGCTCTTATATACCTAAATAAATTCAAAGAAAGATTAGTAAGAAAATGATTCTACATTTAAAAATATGCACATTTGCCCATTATAAAGTAGGCTTTAAAAGTAAAAGCTTTATAAGTAAAAGAAGCTAAATAGAAAACTGCTCTTATATACCTAAATACATTCAAAGAAAGATTAGTAAGAAAATGATTCTACATTTAAAAATATGCACATTTGCCCATTATAAAGTAGGCTTTAAAAGTCCAACGCAAATTAATATTTACAAATTGTTCTGAATCCTTTTCTCTAAGTATACAATAGTTCACTTGTTAACACGGACATATTTATCTGGCCTTTCCCAGTCATAGGAAAAACTTATGTCAGTTTTCCCTCAGACTGCTTTCCTATTCTGTCACACACATTATTTCATGAAACATGAATCCAAATGTTCTGTTTCTTTTCAATTTCCTTTCACCACAAAATCCAGAATCCCCCACTCCATGGTTTTTAGTAACAATTCAGTCTTTCTAGTCTAATAGCAAACACTCAATCTGCTGTCTTTAATTACTCTAGTTTTGATGTGTCTTTGATACTGAAGATTTAGCTCTTGGGTAGAACTGCTTTTCTCCAGATCTGAAGCTAGGCCCTTGATTCTACATTAAATAACATAAGAAACAAAAGAACTTCCAGGTTTGACAAGATGACCCAAACACACAAAACTCTCACAGAAGAGAAGGAGAAAAAAAAAAAATATCAATTAATTAAAGGGAGTATATTTGGTACTTTCCTTTCCAAGGAACAAGTGTCCTTTATTTAGTTCACACCACCTGTGACCAGAAGCCTTTGTCAGAGGTGCTGGTTGAACAGCTGAAGGACCAAAGCAGCTGAGCTGAAATTAAGACCACAAAAAAGAGGTAATCCTGATACTTTGTATCCCGAAGAGTTACCAAACATAAGACATGAAGCATACTGCACAAAGGATCATGATTTACTGACACATTCAGCAAGGAAACCATCGCTAGTAAGAGGGCTTTCTTTCCTCACTAGCTGCAGTTTTTGAATAGTTTATCCTGCTGACAACACAGAGACAACTATAACCTCACAGTGACAAATAAAAGTCAAGAAAGGAATACTATATGATTAGAATTAGAGATGTCCTTCACATACTGCAGAAAGGCTGTGTTATAGCTTTGATATAGCTTGATAAGGTCTGACTGGGAAAGTGTTTTATGATGCTGGCTCGTTCCCTCAACTAAGACCTCAACTTGATTCTGATTAATAACTCTCCTTGACTAGCCCTGCCTCTTTGTGCAAAGGGAATGGAATACTCCAAGGGAATTCCACATACCACTAGAAATTACACATGGGAATGCAAACTGGAAACAACCAGTATCTGAGAGAAATGAGGAAAATAATATCTCCATGTCACTCAGCTCTCTCTTTGTAAATAGGCCTCATTTTCACGTGGATCAGTGATCCAGCTGATGCTATGGAGATGGATGTTCTGAGGAGGCCTCATGACCTTCTTTTTGGCATTCAGCAATAACCCAGTGATGCCACATAAGCTGTGAGACCATGAGATGCTGGGATCAAACACTCTGAATTCTGTGCTCATATGAAATATTTAGGTGCTACTGTTCACTGAGCTCTGAAGAAGGGAAAACAGCATGCATAGTGTTCGTGTATCTCTACAGAGACTCACTGCCTGCTGTAGATTATGTATAATCAATAACACACATTTTAGAGAATTTTTGGACCCATTTCTCACAGCAGGTGGGGAATATATTGTAAATATATTGTGAGTATATTCCTCACCTGCAGGTGCGTAATTTGTCCTGTGCATAGTTTGTACTATAAAATTGAAAATAACATGGGAAGTGGATCTCAGGATAATTCAACATAATAAAACAGGGACATTAGTCTGTTCGATGGCATTGTGTACAGTTTAGGACTCTGTTGAAAAGACCAGATGTTTAATTTTAAAGATATATACATCAAGCTCAAAATTGGTTACTGAAATGAACAGCAGTTCTGATTCAGATGTGTTTATAAACATAGAGGTTATACTTATGGATATACAGGCATTTAAAAAATGTTATGTATATTTGTGTATGACTGTCTGTATATAAACTGGCCTCAAGTGTTATGCTTAGGTTAATGCCTAAGCAAGCTTTCAAAATTAAGGACAATTTAGAGTAATAGTAATCACAGAAGTGATGCAGAGCACAGGTTTACCTGTGGGTAAAAGAGCTATTTTTTAAAGATTGTAGTTGCAACTTACACATCTTTTTGGTATACCACTCCTTTTTTAAGGTGACAGATGGACACAGATGGTGGACATAGATTTGCTTCAACAGTGACAGTGTCCCTGGAAGAAGATGTAACCAAAACACAGATGGGGAAAACCATGGAAGAGATGGCTCTTTAGTGCTAGAAAGATAGAGCACCATGCAGAAGGTATTTTTGCAGAAAATAAAAAGGTTGTTGTCTCCTAAATGTTTAGGGCTATGTAACTGTTTTGAAATTACCTCAACTGTTTTATCTAACCAGGTCACCTGTAAATCTGCTCAAGTGAAAATTTTCTTTCTTAGGATGTAAGCAAGGAAATGCTGCAAATTGTTTTTTAATTGCAGCAGCTTAGAAAACACAAATATTCAGATATGTTAATCCTGTCAAGGGGAAGTCAGGCAAAACAGAGCACAACTGAAAACACTTCATGATAACTCATCATGGAGAACTGCATGCCACAGAGGATCCCTAATGGCATACATAAATTATACCTCTTAATCACTGGTGTGCATATATGCTGGATTTCCAGGGCCTGAAAATTCTTGACCTACGATGGTAATTAGTTGTTTCAACACTGAGTTATAAAATCATACATTTGATCCTAATGAATAACCATAACTTTTTTTAATGCATTGATTTTTTTGACTATTTAACAGATGATCTTTCATATAGTTGCAGTTTGGAACAGCAAAAACTATCCACTTTCCTCTTTAAGTAGTAAATGCTTCACCTTAAAAGACAGCTGTTGGAACACGAGATGTTAATTTAATCACAGAATAGAGCATTCAATGAAGAAAAAAATACAATTTTCGGAGAGTGGAACCTCATAGCCAGAATGATTGGCATTGCAGAATGCATTTCTCTTTCTAAAAACATCTTTATTCACATTTCACAGGTTGAAAAGAAAGAAAAAATGTAAATGTGAAAGCATGTAGAAGCTGTCTTAGGCTGAACAGTACTCCTGAGGTTAGATCTTTAGAAGAAAGATGGTTCTGGAGAGTGAAAGAATTAAGGCAATTAATGTGAGATGTAGCAATCAGGTTATTGTCCTAAAGTGTAATTCTAAAAAGGAGGAAAAAAATGAAAATTTTTTTGCAAGTTAACTTTAAGAGAGTTAGTAGAAAGGAACCAAACTTGTATAAAACTCTTCACAGCAATCTGTAACAAAATATACTGTGATTCTCCATCTTCTAATAAAAGAGGAGAGGTGTTTGGGAAGAGCCAAGCTCCTTTTGTTTGTCTGATTAAACTGAGATTCTCGTGTTTCCAGTTCTCTCCCCAATACCAGGTAAATGTTAAAAAGTGCAAAGAACTGAATACACCTTAAAGTAAACAGAAGATAAGTAAAACATCATAGAAAAGCTATTTTAGAAGGGTTGTTCAGGCCTTAGAGAAAGAGCTTCCCAGAAAACTGATGCCTGAAATGCAGTTAGAGCCAATTAGGATGCTCATAACACACATCTAGGCTCAAATCATTATATCTGATCAAGCATTTACACTGTTATGATCTTTCCTGTATCTGAGAGCTTCAAAATAACACTATGGTATCAGCTCACGCTGGTGGCGCGGTTACGACAGGACGGTCATGGGATGCATGCAGAAGCATTTATTGATGAAGTAGGTACATTCTTCTATTGTTCCTTCCTTGTTCTGCCCCAAAGTCCCTCTTAAAATATCCCATATAGCCTCATGTCCTTCTCCTATTGGTCGTTCCCTTCTCTCTAGCAACTTTTCTCTTCTTCTGAAGCTTCAGCAGAAGTTATCTACTTCACTCGGTCTGGAGTTTTCCAGCTTGCTCAAGGACATGCTGTTTACCCATCTCAGTCCGGGTTTTTCCAGACTGTTCATGAGAAGGCCACAGCCCTCAGATTAGCTCAAGGCCATCAGACCAACTCTCAGGCCTGACAATATGGAGTAGGAAGATACCATTATGTACGTTATACAGAAGGAGGAGTGAAGCACAATCGAGCCTACATGCTCAAGTTGTCTATGCCTGCTGAAACCAGGACAAGCAGTATCAGGTGAGGCTGTGAACACTTCTGCCTCTCCAGATGGGGACCCCAGAGGACAACTTCAGTGTTCAGGATGGAAGCCAGCCAGCTTAAATTCCTCTCTTTGTAAACAGGTACTTCGTACTAACTTAATCTGGAACTGGTCTGACAAAGAAGCACAAATTATAATCTATATGCAAAACCAGTTACTGAAAAAAAAAAAAAAAAGAATTTAAAGAATCTATTAAGTCATTAAAGATTTGCTTAAAAGCTGTTTGGAGAAAGATGGAGCAGAGTCCTCCATATGGAATAACTCCATCATCTGCTGATCCTACAAACCTCAAAAGTTCCTGGGATAACATCCAGAGTCTCTCAGCATACTCGACTGTGACAAGTTTCTGTTCAACAGATCCCATTTTGATGTTCTATGTATGTGTCCTATATCTTTGTGCCTTCTAACTATGTACTTGAGAACGTACATAGTCTAGCCCAGAAGCTTTGGACAGTGATTCCCTATTTATCTTAATACAAAATCTGACCTTGTTTATAAGCACATATCTTAACTGACATCAGTGAAGCTCCTTCTACTTACTTATGCTAAGGATTAGGCCCAAACTAAATAGGTATGATGAGACCCTAAATACCTCATCTCAACACTTCTACTGAACACACTGGTCATTCACCTATTTTTAAATTATTACACTTTGTCTATAAAAAAAAATCTCATTTTGCTTCTTTGCTTTTACTGGGATAGTCTTACTGGCAGCCCACCATCTCTTGATACCAGGAACGCCAGAGCCAGTCTATAAAAATTGATACACATCAAAAAGGCTATTTAAGGGCTTTGACAGGGCTTTGAGCCAGCAACATTATTTTGCAGGAAACAGACCAAACTGCAAAATATTTAGTGCCAGCAAATTTTTAAATACATTCCAGCAGACTGACTTTATCAGTGTAAATAGAAATGTATTTAAAAATTTGCTGGCACTAAATTAAATTTTATAGTGAGTGCATTACCTGATGAAGAAGTAAAAGAATTTCTCAACTATGAGGGTTCATTGGAAGATCTGTTTATTTCAGATTTTGGGTCCAAAACCATGACACATGAAACAACTCGAAGCTGTATAGCTCAAGATCAAGCCCATACTATTCTGTGGTTGGAAATAAAACTGCACTCAATTTTAAGTTAACTTTAATAAGCAACATATGTGAGTATACTTGTTGTTAAAATTACTCTGTTTATAGCAACAGTAGAAAGAAATACTCCTCAATAATTGACCAACCTTTACAGATACTAAGTTTTAAGTGATATAAGATGGTATTTTGAAACAAAGTTGTGAAATATGACACAAATTCTAGAAAATGTCACCTTCTGAGTAGGAAATGAGACTCCATAAGAAAGGAAGTGGAGCTTGGTGAGTTATTTCAAGGGTTTTCTTAAACATATGCTACTGCACAAATATTTTAAGTTTTTTCTAGACTAATTTCCAACACTTAGTACAACACGGAAAAATGAAGATTTTAAAATAGCAATAGAAATATGGTAGTAACAATAAATAAGTGCTAAGAAAATAAATGCTAAGAAAATGATTTAACACAGGAAACCCCAGCAAGACCCAAATCTTAGATACCACAAAGAAGTTAAGTAGATTCAATGTCTTGGGAACAAATGATCGGGATCTACAAATATCAATAATGTCAACGAGTAGGACTAGCAAACAAACCTTTTATCTTTTTTTGATGGTATTAGCGCTCTTTGTTATGGTGATAATCTAGATTTGTATTTCCAGTTTTATAGCAGAATTTGTTTTTATTAAAACCCTCTATTATATGCTTTCCCTTAAATGACTTACTGGCTCAAAATGAATGAGCAGAACTGCTTTAAGGTCCTGAGGGATCTGTTCTTAGTCCACTGCTATTTCCTTTATTATTATCATTATTTTAACCACGATCTCAACATAAAATCTCATTTGGAAACATGCAGATGGCAGAGAGATTAGTGGGTTAGTAAATAATGAAAGAGATGGGGCTACTGCTACAGAAAAACCTACCTGGCCAAACAACAGCCAATCCACAGAATAGATTCTACATTGCCACATTCAAGATGACACAGTTGGAAGTTAGAATACAGCTTTGGATAACGAAAGAATAAAACCAAAGCTTTGGAAGGGCATCGCCTGTCAGACCTGCAGTGATGTGGATTGGAAGCTCCCCATGCAGCTACTCCGGAGCCTGGAAGACGCGCGGCTGCAGCCGAAGGGCCCCGCGCCAGAGCCACAGTAACCCTGGCACAAGGCAGCACCCACAGACCACGCGGTCACCGGCGGGTGAAACTAATCCCAGATTATGCTGCCACTGCAGCAGGGCTGCATTTTTCCCCACCTCTGGCCAGGGTGCAGCTGTAGCGCTCGTAGGGCCTCATGGAGAGCTGGATCAGCTCGCCAATCCCAGCGGCGACAAGGGTTTGCTTCCACGGTAGATTTAGCCCAATGAGGAAACTGATTCACCACGCTACAGTCTGGACACAAGATCCAGTGCAGGGAAGGATGGGAATGTGTGGTCTGGGCTGGGAAGTAAAAACAGACTGTTTCTTTCAGCACTAGTGCAGCCCTGGGCCGACTTACGCCGCCAAATTGCTACACTGCTTCCAAAATCCCACCAAGACTGGTTCCAAAATCCCACCAAGAAAAAAATGCCATATAGAAATACTTGCAGATATCTTCCAGAACATGAATTTCTACTGTAATACTATAGGGAAAAAGAAAAAAAAAAAGAAGAAAAAGAATAAACGGAATATATCTATCAGTGTGCATATACAAAGGGGAACATCCATGCAAATGCGCGAGTATTGGCTCCAGTTTTACACAGCAGGAGTTGAGCAGCTAACATTTTTGGCACCCAATTTCAAGGCAGATGTACCACTACAGGAAGCTAAAGTAAGCTAAGATGCAAAGCCTAAGGAGCTCAGCTTTCTCAACTAATCAAAGATTGAGAGACATTTGATCACTGTAAACTCAGACACGATTCAGATGTGTAATGAAGAGTGGTAGAGAACCTTACTGGTGAGGGACTAACACAACCAAGTGGCTGATCGGTTTTGATCAGCTCTTCACTTCTACCTTGAAATGAAAATGGCTTTGTAGAAGAGAAAGTAATCTAGTCCTGGAAGAGTTTATAAGGAGAGACAGTCACCACTTCTAAGTCTTGAGAGAGTATTTTTTCTTCCAAGCCAAACTCAGCACTGTAAGTAAATTCATTTCTTTATTTGAACTCCAGTGAGTCTGGATCACTGTGTAAAATGATTAAATAAATGTGTTTGTCTGACTGTTTTTCTTTCTTCCTTATTTTTTTTTATATATGGGGAAGCAGAAACACAGGGGAAATTCGTAATGTCACTGAAAATTTATGTATTACTCAGAGACTGTTGCAATATTTGTCTTCCTCGACACCAGCTCACACGTGCCGTTGGACCACAGAAAGTCACAGTGATTACACAGGGCCATCAGAAAGGATGCGTGCTGGAGGTCTGACCAACGGGAAGGGAGGCAGAAAACAAATCATGTCTCTTTTCAGCATGCGTTATGACATACCTGCTGAGATCATCTTAGCAAACTAATCATCTTGCATAGACCTCGGAAATGCATGGTGCTTTGGTCTCTGTTGTTCTCAGCTGTTCTAAAAATAATTTGGTCTGCACAAAGTTGCCAGTCTTAACATGCAGATACTCGAGTGAAATTTAATGGATGCGACACACACAGTCCCAATGAGACTAAAGGGTTTATTGATCCTTCCTGGCCTTAAACATTATGACTTGAAGCACACAGGCAGACAGGTCTGAATTGTGATGAATCCCCAGGTGAGAACAGCAATCGTGGCTAATGACAGTTTCAGGGGAAGAAAAATCAATGTGGTATGAAATAATTTCCACTCAAAATAATTCCTTTTGACTAAGCATGCCTCTGACTGCACCGCACATGGTGCGGAGAGGCTGCTGACTGCACGGGTGCTTACGTGAGCGCGGGCAGACGCTGCAACGCACAAACTCCAGCTTGCCCCGTGCTCGGTCTAATGATGCTCATCAAGGCAAGAGATCTGAGTCACAGCCAGAGGCAGAGGGAACAGCAAAAGGCTTCTCGTATTATGCTGAGTACATGCAAATCTGTTTGGGTTCAACATGTGCAAATCAGAGAAAAAAAAAGGCAATTGACTTAGGCATTTCACTTGCTCCTATTTTGATAACTTTCCAGGTCACAGACTGCTCTTTTACTGCATTTGTACAGTATCAGGCACAATGTGCTGGTCATACTGGAAATCTCTAAGGTCTACTATAATATATTTAATACATAATAATGCAGTCCCCTGCTGTTTCCTGTGTCTCTAGCTGCACACTGACCTTCTTCTCTTGATACAGCACATGTCAGCAGGCTCCATTTGCTTTTGAAATTAGCATTAAAATGGCAATCCTTAGAGATTATGTTACAGCCAGAGTGATGATAATGGAGATTTTGAAATAATTTGGGGGCTGGGGTGGGGAATGACAGAGAGAGTTTAATTGTATATTTTAAAATACAGCTTGAGTTACCTTTTCTACAAAAAATATGAAACAAAACTAAAATTTATTGTGAATTTTCCTTAAAAAAAAAAAAAAAAATGCCCCTATCAAAAGTACGTACAAGGAAAACTATTTCTCCACTGTTTGCTGCCAAGCCAGCCACTGGATACATTTATCTGAGCGATGCCATCAACAGATTGATGGATGGATTGCCAGTCTATCTTAAAGGAAATATTTTCTTTTTCTTTCCAGAATAGCTGCTTCCTGCAGTCCTTGAGCAGATTTTAAAGAGAAACACAATCTAGATTAATTTTGAAAATCTTGATCAATAGCTCTAAGGTATGTGGAGGAAACATAATAATAAATAATCACTTTTAGATAGGAAAGTGATTGATTAATGACTTTTGCATGGATTTTGCATCTTACATGATTCTTATCATGCTACAAATTATATCAAATGTGCTATATATTAAATCTAAGTCATAATTCTTCCTGTTGAACATAACTGCATTTGCAATGCCTACCCTTTACCTGAAGCTCACTACGAAGGCACTGTCACAACAGATTTGCAGGACCATAAGAAAGTTCAAAGAGAAATAAAATTAAGAAATAACACAATCTCACCTTTAAAACCAGAGTTGATTAAAATTCTGAAATCAAGTCTGTACTTTACATTTCTAGTAGTCCCAGTGAACATATCTGGATTATATTTGATGCGTATATGATACTTGGAAAATATAAAGAAATAAAATAATTTTGCACTACAAGCTACTAAAAATGTAAATGATAATACAGTTAAGTAGTTCACTTTACTAATGTTTTCTTTTTTTAATGACATCCTGATTATATTTGCAGCATGTCAAGTGTAGAGCACTACTGCCTGGTTAAGTATATGAAAAGAAGATCATGTCTAGTAGAAAAAAATAAAATATTCTTTATCTTGGGAAACAAAAATATAAGATTCAATTGCTGGAAGCTGTAATTAGACAAATGAAGTCCAGAAAATACAGTAAACACTTAGCAGTCAGGGAATGTGGTAAATTCTCTCTTGCTTAAAATCTTTTAATTAAGACTGGATGTCTTTCCTGAAGATATGCTCTAGTTAGCCACAAATTACAGGTTGGATGCAGAAATTACTAAGTGAATTTCTAAAGCCAGCGTTATGCAGGAGGTCCAACCAGATGATCATAGGGGTCATTTCTGGTCTTAAAATCTATACATTTGTACTGAGATGAAAAGCACTCTTAAAGTAAGTAACACGTAATTAGATTTCTGTGACTTTTGAAGTCAATTCATGCTCCTGGGGTCAGGAAGGAAGAACGGAGGCACTTAGACTTCATTCTCCTTCTACAGGAAGAGTGGAATTTACCTTTCTTATATGGCAGTGCCCCTGCTCTAGAAAGCATGACAATGCATTAGGACAACTCAAATATTTACAGTATTCTTTCTAATAGGAATAAATGTTACACACTTAACTGATTTGTCGTTGTGTCAGGCACCATGCCAACATACTGCTCTATGGATCTTCACAACACTTAGCAAAACAGGACTACCATTAAATACAAAATGATTTTTATCACTTTAAATGCTTAGTAGCAGCGCACACATCCATTCCTATTAACATGAAATAGAATTATATTGGATCTCAATTATATGCATGTGAAACCGTATCCGTGACATGCTGTAAGGATTTTATAATCTCTTTCAATATAGTGCTGGGGGTACCAGGCGCACAACCTACCACACAGGAACCCTCTCTGCAAGCTGATGAGAATTCAAGATGAACAATAATAATTTAAAAAAAAAGGAAATATTTTGAGGAATAGCTCAGGCAGGCAGGAGTGTGCGGGCAGCTGTGCTGGCTTTCTACTTCGGTAAGACATGAAATGGTACCGGCATGAAAACTCGCTGGGGGCACGCATCCCGCCACGTCTCCGAGGTGTCCGGAGGCCACTCTAGCAAGGTCGGCCCGTGGGCGACGCAGGGATTCCTCAGGGGAGCCCTGCACAGCCTGGAAGCAAACGGCCCCAGCAAGAGAATAGAGCAGAGAATGGAAACAAAGCAAAATGAAATGCGTGGCTCTCTCAAACAGCTTGTGCAAAACTGCACCAGTGATGTGAAAGATGCCCCGCTGACTGCTTAAACACTTCGAACACGGATTTAACTGCTCTCCTTCAGGGAGCAACTGGGCACTGCTGATGGGATGATCTTACAAGCCTCTCTCCTCCATGAGACTTTGGCAGGAAAAGAACTTAATTTTAAAACACTTACTTTGCCTGCGCTATGACATTAGCATCTCTGATCGTTCTTACACTCCCAGCGTTATTTCCCTATTCCCATTGAACTTAAAAACAACTAAGATGGCAAAGCTGTAATTTTCACCAACAAATAGAAACAGAAAGCATTTTTAATGGCAGAATTACTCATTAACTTCACAGACCCTCTTATCTACTGGTGAATGACTGTCCCTGAGCTGTCTAAGTGAGCTGGCCTTAGGGAGTTGCTCTGCTATCAGCTGAAGTAGCAGAAGTCTTTGAAGTCATTCTCTCCTAACGTCAAGTTAAAAGGCAAACATTGCCTCCAAAGAATTCTAATTAAAGGATTTCATTTCCAGGGACATACTTTTATACTGACCCAGTGGCTCAAGGAACACACATTTTTGTCTTTGCGCTACCATGAATTAATGAAGCAAAGGATATTTTTAAATGATGTTCCCTATGCTTTTTTTTTTCTTTTTTTTTTAATATGTAGTTAAAAAAAAAAAAAAAAAGAGAAAGAAAAATCAAGGTCAAAAACTCATCTCCAATAAAACATATTAAACTATAATGCGGATTAAAAAACAGGTCATTCATCTGCCTTCCAGTTCTATTTACAGGGTGCCTATGTAGATTATTTACCAAATTGTCTATATGAACAGCTTAATGGGAATCCAAAAGAATCCAGCAAAATCAATACTGTGCAGAATGCAGACAGTTCACTTTAATGAGAGTCTTTGCTGCTGCAAATAAATACAAAAATGCCAGGCAGGCTATATACTTTTATTCCTTTGTGAAAGGCTACTTTACCCATATTTTTTTATCACAGTAAGAAAATGGATGTCTTTTTCACTAAAAGTTATGTCGCTTAATTTGGCAGTTTTAAAACCTTTCAGCATTTTACTTTTCTAAAGAAATTAGGGAAAAAGTGTAGTCCTTCAATCAACAGAAGCTGATCACAGAGCAATACTTCAGTGCGGACAGGTTCTGGTGAACAGACGGAAAGAAAAGATTACTGAAATAATATGGCAAACATTTAGAATATCCCCTCCACAGACTTTAAAGGAAGTGAATCACTGTCAGATGTTTCATAATTCAATTTTACAAATATGGCTGTAATAAAAAGAAGACTCAACTAAGCCTATGCAACATAATCTACATTATTTACATTATAAGACTATATTCTAATTTTCTATAGGGAGCACTTAGTGTTAAATTACAAAGCAATACTTTTTTACATAAAAATCCTACTGGGAAATGATATAACCTGAGTGTTATGGAGGCAGTATGTCTAACTGATTAATTATATCAACTTAAGAATTCCAAGTTACCTTTATCTAACCAACTGGGAAATGCACATTTCATTGCATTTTTAATGCTATATTAATCTCTAGTATTTCAGCTTACCAGGAGAGTGAAATCAAACATTTTGGAACAGCTTAGTGATATATCTTCACTCTGCATTAGAGACATTCCCTGCTATGAGGACTTGAGTATTTATTAGGAATTTAGGTGAAATAGAAAGGACTGATTGATTAATTGAAAGACAACAGATATTTTATTTTACTTCTTTTTGAATGCATTAACAAAAGTGATAGAAGGCAATCAAATGAACGTATTTACAGTTTAAATGCAGCATTCTTCTGATCAAATCAAACTGCAACTAAAAGCTGGAAATAAATTTTGTATCATCTGCCATAAATAGTAGGTGCTAAAAAGAGAGTTCTGCCCTTCACAGTTCTTGTGGTGTTAGAACTTCCATCAATCTATGCATAACTAGAAGTCATTTCACTTCATTTCTGTAGGTTTTGAAACAAAGTTCCTCTTATTGTCCCACTGGGTAAACCGGTCTTGGACAGCAACTGGTGTCTATATGACGTTTCATATACAATATCTAGGGCACCTATATCCATGAGAGTGAGCAACAGGCAAAACAGGCCCTGGAGGAAATAAGATAACAAGAAACACTTTTGGAATCTGTATTTCTAAATGTATTTTCACATGTATATATACATGTGCATGCACCTAGATGCAAATGGCCTATTAGTCAAAATTACTTCACTAAGTCTGAGGTCAGGGAGCTATAATGTTCAGAAACTGAGATGTTATTTAGATATGGTAATAGGTAGTTAGGAACCTACTAATCACAGAACATTCACTTATTCTTTGGAACTGAATATAAGAGTAAGAAACAATATAAACAGAAAATTTCTACCAGATTTACCGAAAATATATCCTTTTTTTTCCCCCCTTTCCTCCAAGTCCCTTCCCATAATACTGTCTCTTAACTAAACAATTCACTAAATATCTCCATAAATAATCTCTCTTCCTTGTCATGTATTTTTAATCCATGGGATTCTCTCCTCAAAATCCTTAAATGCTTTAATGAATGGACCTGGCAGGGCTTTAGCTGAAGACTGAACTTTGGCATCACACTTCAGAAAGATACCATCTAACTGCAGAGAAGTCGGAGAGCAGAAGAGCATGCTCCCCAAACCCAGCCATACATTTGATTTCACAGTGTTCTTCCTCTGACTGGCATGCAAAGGATGAAAGCTAATCAAGGGCAAAATGACTGTACAATTAAAATTAGACAGCATGGCATCCTCAGGTGTCCATATCTCTGCTTTTGATCAGCTTAATTCTTCAAGTTTTCTTCAAGAAATTCTGTCAAGAAGACAACAGAAGAATCTCCTGAGGCTCTTTCTTTTTGGAGGAATGAATTAGAAGAATGATCTAACAAATCTCAATCCAAAAGTACTGGCACAGAATGAATTAAACTCTGGTATTGTGCAATGCATAAACAGTATTTTCCAGTATTTTCTCTAACTGGCCTTCTTAACTATACTTTAAATCATAAACTGAAAAGAAATATAAAACTATATGTTTTTGACTAACAACACACTAATAAAGGAAACCTCAAAGATTCTGTTAATTTCCATGAGCTACATCCCACATGTCCATGGAACAACACCAAGGCAAGCTTGGTTTTGTCTGTCATGATAATATGGGAAGACAGGAGGCTATTTTTTTTTTTTTTTTACTCAGTTATATTAATTATATTATGGTTGAAAGCAGTGGTATGTCAGCAAGTTAGCAGATGTTAAATGTTAATTTCAAAAGTTTCATAGTAGTTAGTAAACTGACTAAACAGAAAGATTTGACATGTTTTATGTAGTGAGACAGCTAACGCAGCAGACTGGCTGGGATAAGAATTCCAAGACTTTCTTAATATTTCTAGTTGGTATCTAAGATGAATAAATCTTTCAGTTTCAGATTTTTGTGCATGTCTGTGTGATTACAAAGGCCAGATCACTGGTATGATAATGAAAAAACACAGGGCTAGACAAATATGCCTAAATGTGCCATGTTCATCTGAAAGGTACAGTAAAAATCACCTTAAAAAAACAGCTCTTGATAAATATGAGTTTGTGCTCTGAATCTGAGGGATATTGCAGTGAAGTCCTACCACATCCAAACAAAGTATTCTTTCATTGTGCGCCTTCTACTTGACTGTTAATGTAATAAAATGGACTTCATTAAAAATAATAAGAAAGAAAGAAAGAAAGAAAGAAAGAAAGAAAGAAAGAAAGAAAGAAAGAAAGAAAGAAAGAAAGAAAGAAAGAAAGAAAGAAAGAAAGAAAGNGAAAGAAAGAAAGAAAGAAAGAAAGAAAGAAAGAAAGAAAGAAAGAAAGAAAGAAAGAAAGAAAGAAAGAAAGAAAGAAAGAAAGAAAGAAAGAAGGAAAGAAAGAAGGAAAGAAAGAAAGGTGTGATTTGGTACACAACTATTTATTTCCCTAAAGACAGGAGAAACATTGTTTGTTGGGCTGCCTAATGCACAACTCAAATACCCATCAATAGTGAAGGTGCTATAAAAACGTACACAAGACAGAACTGTTCAATCTTGAATCTTAAAATATTACCATTGCTGCAGGGGATATTTCCATCCTACAGGATGATGTCTGTAAGAACAAGTTCCTACATAGTTCCTACCATTATACCTGCAGGACACAGGAGATGTGAAAGATTTAGTGTTACGTGAGTGATGCTTTTAAACAGAAGTAGCTTTTTCAGCCTGATTTCCTGCAGTAACAAGACTGCTATGAATGCACTGCCTATCTGCCTGCTTGCCTGTCTCCCTGATATCCTTGCAAAGCACCAGCCACTTTCAACCAAATTTGACACAGAGCTAAAGGCTCAGATGCAATCATATTCCTACAAGTTCTGTGAAAATTAGTAGCTACAGATAAAAGGAAAGTCTAGATCAGTTTTTCCAGTGAGGAAAAAAAAAAAAAAAAAAAAAAGGGAGAGGGATTAAAGCTTTTAGGCAGCGTTTGGCTCTCAAATAAGCATATATGTGGTTAGCCACAACCCTCCTATGCCTTGGCGAGCATCACAGGCTGCACCAAAACGAGGTGAAATTCCCTGCACGCACACGCACACGGTGAGGAAGAAGCAGGTACCACCATCAGGTTGTGAGATACTGTCCCCTTGGGCTGCCTCCTGACTGGGAGTTTTGCTGAAAGGACGGTCTGGGCAGGAGCACGAACGTGGGCAGCTGCTGCTATGGAAGCTCTCCGTGACGCTGCTGTCCCCCCACCAGCGAGAGGCCCAAGCGCTGCTGACCCGCTTCTCCCCCAAGCTCCTTGCTCTGCTGCTCTAAGAGGCTCAGCTCTGGGCCTCCTGCCTAGGCCTGCTGCTCATGGAGGGCATTACCACACAGAGATGAGACATTCCTGACCTTCCAATAACATCATCAAATCAATACAGCAGTAAAAACATTTGGGGTTTAATGATAAAACCGTTTTGTGTTACTCATGTGCTGTACATGACAGAGAGTTTCGTGGAGCAGATGAAACGAGAATGAGCAAAGGACTGGAATCCCTGTCCCTTTCCACACAACTATGCATAAAGCAGCTCATGTCCTCCTAGCCCAGATTTCCATTTCTCCTAATTAAAAGCAATAAATCTTGACAGTTTATTGCCATGATATGTATTTTTTTTTTTAATCTAAAGAAGACTATTGGACTTATCAGTCTGACAGCTTCAACATCAATTAATAATTGGGCCTCAAAAGGGTATCCTCTTGCTACAAAATTTAATTTCAGAGCCACTCCAAAGCATACTAACAAAAGTCTTTGGACTGAAACCTCCCTTCATTTTACAATGTATCACCACAGTGCTGATAGAGATCACAGGGTAGGGAAGGCACCATTTTGTCATCAAAGGATAGGATCATAGTAGATGATCTGTGCTGAGTAAAAACATTATTTGCTCTTTTTTTTTCCTGCACATTAGCCTCTTTCTAAAAAAATTATGTAGGAGATCCCATAAACCACCTTTAGAATAACCATCCCTCTCATGCTCTCATACTATATAGCACAGCACACTGCAGAGACACCAGTTTGGGGCTTTAAAGGAGGAGTGCGCTTCTCCCCTGCGCTACGGCACCCACACCAGCAATTCCTTTCCCTCCAGAATACAGATTATAGGGCGACTACAGGATCTTATCACTGCCACTTGCACTGGGTTCCACTGCTTTGGCATTTCAAGTGGCCTTCAAGATTTTTTCCTTCAGTCCAGTTTAATTGCAATATTAATATCTTCCTAAAAGTAGAGGATGGCAGAAATGCTGAACTAAAACACAGCTTTACAACTCATGAAAAAAAAACCCTCTCGATTTGAAAATCTCCTTCTGGTAGCACAGTATTTTTGGCACTATACACAACAAATCCGATCAGGACCTTCTGCTCTATTTTAGCAACTTTTGAGAATTATTTTTAAAATGAGCAGAAGCTCTACTGTTGCAATGGCATGGAAATACCTATTATTTAAAATAGAAAAAAAAATAGAATTAAAGAAGCAAAATTCTTTTCTCCCTTAGTACTACACCCTCTGAAAACTCCTGTAGCAGGAACTTCCCTTTTTTTTACCATAACATGGCACTATCTGTGGAAGACAGGAGGAGAGGAGCAGAGGTACGATAGCTAGCTGAAGGAAGTGAATGTGCTCAAGGTGCAAAAACTCTGTTTTGCACTTGAGCAAACACATCAATCCATTAAAGAGCCGTATTCAAGGGGCTGAAGTAATTTTAGTCATAGGACTCCTGTTAAAGTCGAGCAGAGTCCTGTTGCTAAAATCCCAATTACCACTTCAAGAATCTAAGTGCTGATAGAGAATTTGATAATGCCGTGTGTCTCTTAAAGGCTGCCTACAGCAAGATATTTCTTTTCTTTATGGGGTAAATAACTTTGGTTCAAATGACAGGCTAACCACAACGCTTTCAATAAACCTCTTGGTGGTGGTTTTGTTAACTACTCCAGTCAAAGCTAAATGTCTCAAGACAAATTCTGATCATGGAAATATAAATTAAAAGCCATGTTTTCTTGAAAAAAGGCTCCCAAGTTTATATGTAAGAGCATTATTTTTGGTATTTGTTTATGTTCCTCTTGTAAATTTGAAGCAAATGTTTTAGCCTGGGTAACCTGAAAAGACGTGAGAAATGTTTTAATTAATGCTGTAAAATGCATTGTGTAATAATAATTTTCAACAGGATTCTCTCACTTGTTCTTTGATAAACAATATTAAAAGGACAAGGAGAACTGAGTTATCAAGCAGTTTTATATATAAATATATATATAATACGCACAAAGAAACATGCAAGGGCACATATACAGAAAGAAGCCCAAGTTAGTTTTATGTGGTTGTGTGATACCCCTTACAGCTGAAATAACAAAAAATTAGCAGCATATCATGCCTGTTCTGGCAAATTTTGCTGCTTTTCCATCCATTTTTCTCCCCAAAAATAAGTAGTGCACAAACACGCACCGTGAAGCCCAAGCATCTATTCACTGTGTACCTGGCACCACAGACCTGGTAGTAAAGTCCTCTGCGCTTTCAGAGTCTCTCTGACTGGATGTATAAGATGGGCATCTGCACCTCACTGTGGTAAATGCACACACGGTGTCAACACTGTTTCATGGAGAAGAAGAGAAGCTCGTGGGAAGCTCATGTTGGTGCACTGGAAGTACTGGATATATTTACTCATTTCTTTCCTTTGACATCTATTCTTTCCTAGAGCACTTAGTGCCAGATGAAGGTGAGGTTTTCAGAAGCAGTGTTGGTTAAATCTGGTACCACCAATGTTAACGGGGGCCGGATTCACAGATGGTGTAAATCAGCTTAATCCTATCAAATCCAGCTTTGAGTGTTTTATCGCTAACTTTATTGGGTACAGATTAGGCCGCTGCTGAGTCTTTTGAAAATCCCACTCTCTAATTCCTCTGCACACAGCAAATTTAAAGCACAGTAATTAAAAAAGAAGAAAATAAAATTCTGGGCAAAATGAGGCAGCTAGCTGCAGGGGATTCTATTTTTCCCATCAATAATCATTTCAGATACGGTAGTCTATATATCATTGTATTATATATTATATCATTGTATTATATATTTATTATAAATTAAAAATTACATGTATGTATATATATTATATATATAATTATATATATATCATTAAAAGTATCTCTGCTCTCGCTTTAAAGGAAGTAGTAATGTACTTACAAATGCACAACCAGCTACTAACTTGAGAACAAACTATTCTCAAGTTTTGTGAGATAATTCTAATGTATTCATCTCAAGATGCAACTATTCAACTCCAAATACTGATGTTGTTAATTTGCCATAAATCTTCAGAAGTAAATTCCTCTGCAAATGGTACACTAAAAGCAAAGAAAGCAGCTTTTGGCCATAAGAGCATGAGGGATGATTTACTTTGCAAAGCTGCAAAATCCTTGGAGTATAAATTTATAAGTGTATAAGGTCAAGTGATCACTGCATGTGCACTATTAATTTTCATCTGTACAGCCCAATAACAAATGCAGTGGTTTCAGCTATACCAAAGCATTTTCATTCCTTAGAAGCAGCTTTGTACCACAAAGAACTAGAAAGATTGATGGGATGAATCACTGCAATGTCAGAGACTCAATCAAGTGAGTATGATCAGGTTAGGAAACATCAGGTAGTTCCTGGTTCACACAGTTTGGAAAAGCAAAATCTTCCACAAAGTACCTTCCCACCTGATATGCACACCCTAACTGTAGAGGGAGCTTTCAACTTCCAACCAAGTATCTAACTTTCTAAGTAACTAACTTTCAACTTAGGTATCAAGTCGGGTCCCAGCAACCAGACCTCCTAGAGATGGTATCTTTAGTACCACTTCAGCTAGTGCCCAGTGTCTCTCTGTGATGAGATCCGGATATTACAAACATGGCCAAACAGGGAACAGATGAACGAAAGAAAAATGAAAACGCACCTTGATCAGTTGTACATCCTGGAACAATATAAATTCCTGACTGACTATGAAGGTGACCAGATAAAATAGCCATTTTCCTAATGATGGGGGTAGTGAGCGTGCTAAGGGCAGCAGAAGCAATTCTCTTCTGCCTGGGGCTTGGGAAAGTGGGAGATACTCTTAGGGCCATCTTTCTCAGTAAAAGGTTAATATCAAGACCCGAAGCATGATAAATTGATGGGGGTTTTATGCTTGTAGTTTAGTTAAAAGAATGTTATTTCTGTTCCACAATGCTGTAACTTTTTTCCACGCCAAGTGTCTTTAAACCAAGCAAAAGAATTGCGCACATGACTCAGATTTCCATGTTAAAATGACAAAGAATATGGTAAAAAAATATTTCTTTAGTTCTTACACTCATTTGATCAACCATTGTAAAAAACAACCAGTGGCATATCATCGTATGTCTGGCACAGAAAAATAAAACTACTTCTCAGCTGTGACCAAGAATATGAAGTAACAATGCAATTCTCATTATTCTTTGAGACAGAAATTCACAAGTGGAAACAGATATTCAGAAAGACTTTGTCCTCTTTATCCCCTTGAGAGTTCACTCACACAGCTGAAGAGTGGGCATTCATAGACCATTTACAGTTTTATTTTGCTAACAACATTTCTAGTGATATTCTCTATGTTCATCTTCACTTACAAGGCCCCTTACTGTCTTAACTCTCCATCTAGCTGTCATCCATATAATCAATATTGCCCTTTACTCCATTTCTACCGCAGACAACTAGGGCTGCGATACCTAAATAACACCCTTTTGTAACAACAGTGATTCCCACAAAACTCTCACAGTTTTACCAAAACTGTACTATTGCAATATTTACAAAGCACTCCTAAACTGCTAGCCTGTCGTGATCACTTACCTGGTACTTCTCTCACTATTATCTATACTCCCTCTGGTTGTTTTTGCTTTATTCATCTCCTATCTCACGCCATAAACTGATACTATGATACTAACGATATCTTACACCATGAACATGGCAAACCATTTCTGCTGCTCCCTTCTGCCTTTGCTCTTTAGCAACTGAAATGACTAAATAAGAGCAGTGTTGCAGTGCTGGAAAATGATAAAGGGACAGGGAAAAAAACTGAAAGGAAGAAAGGAAGAAAGGAAGAAAGGAAGAAAGGAAGAAAGGAAGAAAGGAAGAAAGGAAGAAAGGATCTTTTGAACCACCTTTGACACTCAAGTTCAACATGCCTCGTATAGCTTTTGAGCAAGTTACAACTTTCCACGCAAATTAGAGAGAATTGTTGGGCTTTTATTTGTAAATGAATCCTTTATACTTAATTCCACGAAGAAACAGTGCTGCCAGTTCCCAGGTTCTTTAGGATTGTACTGGTCATTCTGTCTCTTTTTTTTTCTCATTCTTGGGAAAGAGAGAGGAGTGACAAATCCAGCTCAAAGGAAGCAAACACCAAGTCCTGCCTGGCACACCCTGTGGCAACTACGCGTGTTCCGCCAAAGCTGCTTACAAAAGGTGGGATTTCGGGATTCAGGAGGAGATTGCTGAAGGTTGCTCTCCACAGGAAAATGTATAAGTACCACAAACATGGCGTTCACAGGGATTTATGTACAAAATCCAAGACAGAAATTAAAAAGAAAAAAAAATCCCTCTCGGGCGTTAAATCTTTAATCCTTGATTATTTGTCCAGCAAGGTGACAGATGGCAAATCTACTGCTTTTATTAAAGCTTTGCCTCTGCATTGGCATCTGTTTTCCCTGGGGTAAGTAGAACTAGGGAGTTGGCCTGCCTAACCAAATCAGCTAGGTCTAGATGTGACTCCTCTCAGTATATTAATACTGCACATTACTCCATATTCTCACATTGTCTTCTAGCATCGTGCCTGCTAGCTGTTGTCATGATAGCCTCTTGCAGTCTTTGCAGAAAGGAGAATCTAAAAAGATATTAATTTACACCTATCGACATATATAGGTGTATAATGCCGGTACAGGCATATATAGGCATACATAGGTTGGCATAAATAGGCATGAAATATTACTGATCTCTGTTATCTCAGAAACCTGCCACTGTAGTCATGGAAACAAGATGCAGGCATCAATGCCTCCTCTTAATTTCCCATTCAAGATGAAGGGTCATTGGAGGGAAGTTTGTGTTGACAAACTCTTCACACAGTCATGTTCCTACAAGCCTATCTGATCCCCACTGACCTCAAGGAGTGCTAGGAAAAAGAGAAGCTGCAAGGCTGCCTGCATCTATGCAAATTAATAGGGGATCTATGTGCTAGGGTGTACCGAATGCTAGATTGGTAACACAGCCTTTCTGCTTCTCAAATACTATTCTTTGCTCCAGAGACCTCCAGATACTCGCAGTTACCTGTGACATTTAACAAGAGTTTGCCACTCAGCTCAAAGTAAACATAAAAAACATTTTATTTCATGCAAACTGCATAAAATAGCCAGGGCAAGAAAAAAATAACTTGCTGAGCTTTTCCTCATAAATAGTTGATCCTTTCGCTTTTGTTTGAAGAGGATGCAAATTTCCAGCAGTGAATGGCAGGGAGGCAAAGCAATCCTGTTTTGTCTTGCTTCAGAAAAAGGAACAAGGACTATTTCAAATTCTTCTGGTTAAGGATTCGGCCTCTCTCAAACACAATCAGATTCTCCCCTTGTAAACACAAAAGTAGAATTTGGCTCTACAGACTGTTTAGCTACATTCTGGATTTCCACAAAATTTTAATCATGGAATATTAGACTGCATTTGTAACATAAAATATAATAAGCTTTGAGACTGACATGTATGCACAACGCTATACACCTATACCCTGCAGTGCTGTTCTGTAACCTACCTTACAGAAATAAACACGAGGTATTCACGGTACAAACCCCCATCTTTACAGTGGAGGGAGAGGAGGTTCAGAGTTTCAGTGACCAAAATTCATTCAGCTTGGTGTCTGTTGGCCACTTTTTTGCAAACCTTTTTAGACAAGCCAAATAAAGACAAACCAAAGAGAAGCAGCCATCTGCATTAAATGGCCAGTCAGCACATTTAACTTACATAAGCCTCGTTGCCCAGCAATGTAAACACCAGCTCCCTGCGTGGACATCCTGGCAAAAAGAAAAAATCAGCATCTTTCCTGCAGCTGAGGCTGGAGTGGCCATGGAGTGGGCAGGCGGACGGCACCTTTCACCTCTAGCAAACAAGTGGGAAGAGAAGGGACAGCCTTGGTGATGCTCAGTTTGGTCTTTGGCAGAATGAGCAAGAGTAACAGTAAGAAGCTTAACAAAATGGGAAAGCAGAGGTCAGGATCTTGCTTACTACTTGTAGTTAGTTAATATGGATGTGAGCAAAGGAACAAGTGAGGAGGAAGACAACTCCACGGAGCAAGGAAGCTCTCTGTTGTGAGAGATGCACATATCACACCTCCTCGACAAACTCCTTGCTTAATCCTGGGGCATATTTTTGCCATATTCAGGTTTTCTGAACTTCTTAATTACGGCCAATTTGCTTTCTCCTGCCACCTAGGTTATTAAGCCGGTTGATTTATTCAAAACGAGCCTTTTGGCCTTTTGAATACGAAGAGCCTATTAAGCAGCATGACTCAGGCATGGGCCATAATTTTTGCAGCAACAAACAAAAGGTCAAAGGCTGAGCGTCGAATTGACAGGCGGGCTGAGCTGTAAATCAATACGCGCCTTTGTTGACCACAGCCATAGCTTTATGGATAAAGGTCAAATCATTTAGAAGGTTCAAAGAGAAGTAACGAAGCCTTGCGCTTAAATCCTTCCATTTTTCTACATCCTCTCTCCAAAAATATCCTCCTGAGTTAGTCTTTTGCCAAACAGAAAGATGTAGCTACGAGCATTAAATCATTCAATTACTAATCATAAAGCAGGGGGGAGAGACAGAAAATCATCATCTATAAAAGTTCCCCTGACACCAGAAATTAAGAGGATGATGCCCTTCCCTGCTGGCCTGGGAGACTGATTGCCAGCGCTGTAAAATATCACTTAATTTGGAATTCGCCCCAAGATTCCTAATTGGATCACGAGGCCGAAGGGGAACGTGGGCAGTGACAGGCTGTCACTCCGGCACACGCTGGCGATCTGCTCAGGGAAACGTCACACAGCCGAGAGGAGCCCTCAGCAGCAGGACGCAGCTGCAGCCGCGCGGGGAGAAGATGCTGGAGCGATGCTAAATGGACCTGGCTGGCAGGTTGTTGCGGGGTCTTCACACTGCAAAGCCCTCTGCACCCTGCTAAGGTTTTATAGAGTCCTGCTTTGCTGATCGCCCCGTCGCAGGGCAGGAGCAGATAAACCAGGGGACGAAGGTTGGGTCTGAGCTAAGAGTGGAAAAGAGAAGTGCCTTGATGGATCCAGAGCAGTGCTCACTACCCTTTGCAGATCAGACACATGTTAGTTAATTGCCTGCAGGGAAACATTACAGCCTAGTCACACAAATCATCTTTTTGAAACTGTCACATCTCACACTGTGGTTGCAAAGTATAATAGATAAAATCAGACCATAAAGCAGTTAATTTCATAACTTTTGGAGAATTAACACTACCCACTCGGAAACTGCCCTTTCCCGTGGTGACTTTGTGCCCACTTTCAGAAAGCAAGTGCCTTGCCTGATCACTGCTATCGACCTATTCCAGCCTGATCAGTTTGGGCGACTTCCTGCTCCTGACTTTGCACGCGGAGGAGGTAGCACTTGGGATCCTGCCCATTGGCAGATTCCCTCTCAGCAATGTGGGTAGAAGCTGTTGGCTTCTTTGTCACTGCTCTGCAGCAGAGCGAGGCTTTCTCCGGCGTTTCATCACCCCAACAATCGCAGTTTGGGGATCCTGAAAGCCAAATTCTTTCCTCTCGGTTTTAATGAGTGGCAGCAGCAGGGATTTCTCCCTCACTGGGATCACGGACTATTTCCGAGGCTAATACTGTTACTCCACACTGTGCCAGTGACAGGCAGGAAAGGTTAAAAAGCTTGAGGTTCCCTCAGGGTCAGAAACGAGTAACCTAGGTCCTCAGGTCCTGCCTCACTCTCAGGTCTTCTCCTCCCTCTGCACTGCTACTCTTTCATGCATCTCCGTCCGCCCTGCCAACTCATAAATGACTTGCAAGCCCTTTGGGGACTTTTATCTTCTTTGTATAGCAAAATTCTGCCTCAAACACAGCTCAGCGTGCAACTAGATTCAGAGATCATGCCCTTTCTGCAAACATCAGAAATACTCTGAGAAACCTCTTCAAGTCATAGTTCATTTCTTTATGGATTTCAGTGGGGCCTGAAATCTCTGCCTTTTCCTCTCACTCTTTAAAAGACAGCAGCAAAATTCCTAACCTGGCTGTAGGGCAGGTTCATCAGTTCACAACTGGCATCATACACAGACTACTTTAAAATGGAAACATTAATTTAAAATGGACAGGCTTTATTTGAAGAAAATATATATATATATATCTTCCTGTGGTTTTCCAAAAGCATTCCAGAGAGGTTACTTGCATTGCTTTGAAATTGGTTTGAGTTATGGGAAGGCCGTAGCCCGAGACCAGCAGCTGAGGCAGCAACAGAGATGAAAGTTTTTGAGCTTTGGGATTCAAGGGGGAGCGCAGCTGCTGCAGCTGCTCCCCTCACATCTCCACGCTCACCGTAGTGATCGAGCAGGCGATAATGTGCCCTGTCTCGGTTTGAAGAATGCCTTAAAGACAACAGTTCCTAAATAGACCAAGAAAAAAAGAAAAGAAAAAAAAAAGAAAAAAAAGGCACCCTCACCCAATTAATCAAACACTAGACTTCTAGCTCTGAAAATTGAACTGGGACGATTTTAAAGAAATGGGGTTCTATTACATACCAAATTATCATCTCGACATGAAATTGCCAGTGGTATTAAGTCGACTTGCTTTAGTTAAAAGACAGGAGCTTGTTTTGTGTAATCCCACAAATGTTAGCTTACGGTTTTCATTGATGTGTGGAAGAATCCAAAATGGAAAAGCAGCATATATATGAAACAATTACCAAGTTTTTTTGTAGGATGCTAGAAAATCAGCACAGTTAAATGTGGGCATATAATTTCTACTACATTGTGACTTTCAGAGCTTTTTAAAGACTGGTTTTAAAACAAAATGGTAGCAGAGTTGCAGTCATTGTTATTGTATTCAACTCTACTTAACAATGTGAAGTGATTATTTTAACTGTAATTATTCAGATTCTGGAATACAACATAACTTTGTAAAGTATGGAGGAAAGCATCACACTAGATCCTTGACTTCTTCAAAAAACACCCTTGGAATTATTTTGTACTGGATTTGTATAGTTTATGAATGAGAATGTCTCAAATTTGGCTTGTTTTTTAAAAATTAATATTTAAAAAAGGACTCATTTCAAGGGAGATTGGCTACTTTTTTGGCAACGAAAATCTTTCTGGAAAAAAAGGTGGCAAAAGTACCTAGTCAAAATTGCAAAAAAACTTTTTGGCTAAAGCCAAATAGTAGCGTCTAGAAGATGATATAATGATTTTGTATCACAGCAGTTTGGCAGCATGTAAAAACTAAGCATTAGACAGTAAACAGTTTTTTAAAAGCTTTTCTCCCTACTTCCATTTCAGTCATCTAAAACACTGTGTACAAAGCTGATGATTTCTCTGCCATAAGCCACAAAATATCCCTGTATCTTAGATTACCTTTAATCAGTTTTAAAGCATTATATTTACAATGTGCTCTTCATTGGTTGTGTTAAAAGGTATCCTTCAAGACTTTATTTACAAATGCTTTAGTAGAGGAAAAGGTAAAAACAAATACTTACTTGTATCAAAGTAGTCATAATTCTATTCACTTGGCTAAATCACAGCTGTAAGTCTGTATGAATGAAAAGCTGCAACTCGGTATGCATGAAAACACGGGCTTAGACAACCAAAGACCCCTAACTGTTACTCAGAATTTCCTTTTCAGCAGTAGCATGACCAGTAATATTTTATGTTACAGAAGGCAGAAGGGAATTGTGCAAAACTGTTCACCTTGTTTCATGATTAATGAAAACTGAGAGACATGAAAAAAACTCTCTCCACAATCAATCTCATTTAAGATCACTTAATCAACAGATTTGGTATAAGAGATACTGTTATAACACCAAGAGAGTTCACATGTTCAGTTATGAGCCATACACAAAAGACATAAGATATATTTTGATTGAATATTTTAAGAATCTTTTCTTGTCCAAAACAGACCAATCCAAGCTTTTTAATTAAACAGAAAACAACTCTCTCTTATTTTTCTGTCACTATGTGATGTACAATTTTTAAAATATTGGAAGCTCTGTATCTATAAAAAAGATCAGGTAAGGTTTTATTGTGGAGGGTAGTACTATAGTTAGCACTATATAATTATTATAGGCTTCCAGTTGCAGGTGCAAACGTTTGAAGCTTTCATTTCTGTGCTGTGGGAAGTGATTCATTTTAATGTAGTTGTTTTTAATTACCCTATATTTGGAGCTCAGCTTTCAGATTCATCATGCCCCCTGTAACAAGACAAAAGCTCCAATTTTAAGCTCAAAGAAGGCGTCAGGAGAAACAAAACCCAACCTTTCCAAGAGGTCCAGATGTAAGCAGTGAATTTTCTTTTTTTTTTTTTTTTTAAGGTAAGACTCTGGACCTAATGAAGTCAACAAGCGACTATGGAGGGCTGGGAAGTTTGGAATATTCCAGGCTAAGCAAGCCAGGAAGTGAAGATAACGCGTGCAAGTGTCTCCACGCATCAGGTCCTCACATGCATGAGCCTGAGCAGAAAGCACCTCCCGACCTCTTCTAGTTGATACTGGTGGCCCGTATCTAAGCAGGGTTCACAAAGCCTAAGCTGGAAGCCAGAGTGCAGCAAGGACTAGGGACATGGGGAGCCAAGTCAGGCCTCTGGCAGGGTGAGGGAGGAAGCCCACGCTGCAGTTCCCCAGGCCTGGACCAGGCTTCACAAGAAAACCAGCAAGACTCTATCACACAACACCCAAAGCGGTCACAGCGCAGATGACAGCCAGTCTGCCTACTTAAGAGCATTAGGTTCCTCTAGTTTGGCACGTTTTCAGTTAAAATCTTAGTTTTCAATGGTTGCCACGCTTTGTTCTTTCCATTCACAGCCCTGGCCAGCTGGGCATCCCATCGTGGAGTGTTATTACGGTGCACAAGTATGCATGAAAATTTAAAAGGAGAAGTCATTTTCAATTCTATATATTGCTTTGCAAATCCAGTCACAGCTGCAAATCTCAGATGAGGAATAAATATCAGAACTAAGTATTTCAATTCACAGGGCTAGACTACCAAAATGTCCTGACCTCAATAAATCCTCTGAACATTTGCTGCTAAAATACCAGCCCTTGCATGTCCCTTGGCAGTCCCTCATTACCACTGAGACTACTCTGCTTTACAAGAAATAATTGTTACCTGGGTTTTAACATCATGTAATTGCACTTGATTAATGAACATTAAATGCACTACTTTCACTTATGAATGTTTTAAAGCAATTATATTACATTGGGGATCTTGCTGCTCCAACTTTAGAAAGATACTTAGCATTGAAAACAAAACAAAATCTCCATTGCTTCACTAAAAGCAATGCTATCTACAACAAAAATAGTATATTTCTAATTTTCTCAATTCTTATTTTTGTCTACTAGTATTATTCTATTCAATTATTTTCAGATCACTATATTTCAATAAAAGCTTAAGATTCCTATGTAAATTATTTTAAAATAACTGTAATCAACAAGGTTAGAAGACCTGACAGTGAAATTCACTCTTCCAAGTATGAAATGTGTTGGAAAAAATACAACCTTCAGAGAATCCAGAGACAACACCTGTGAAACATTAAGTAAAATAAATTTAAAAAAAAAAAACAGTGTAAAAAGGTGCTACCTCATGAATTGTTAGCTGGAATTCACAAAATACTATCAGCTAATATTAAGGCAAAGATTATGTTATTTACAAATTCAATACAGCACTTGGCTAGAAGTGATAGTCTAAATTCTAGCATTTGTATGGGTCAAAAGAGATTCATATTCATCTTTCTTGCGTTTTGCAGTGCTGGTTCCCAAGCAAGCACTCCAGCTAAGAGCTTGCTGCATAAAACAGAACAGTGCAACGAAAATCGGCTCTCATGGCTGTTTTGATTTTGAAGTGAAAGTCGCTACATGTAAAGCTGCCAGGCCCTCTACCAGCCTCCCACACGTGGCATAAGCCAGGGTATCACATTTTCAAGTTGTTTTGCAACATTTAGTTTTTAGTCCTAAGGAGTGGGATTTAAAGGAGTGGGAGTTTTTAAGTCCATCTTATGAGAGAGAAGCTCACCTTAGGTGGGGCAGCCTCAATTCTGAGCCTCCACCATCACAGATGGCAAAAGCACAGGCTAGAAGCAATGTTGCCACAGTTTTTTAAAATCTATATTTGGATTAAGAGCCTAAATTCTACTGCAGTTCTGCAGAACTGGATCTTAGCCATCAGCTTCTGCACAATTTAAGTCATTATTTTAAAGCATGTATACCATTTTTCCTATTGATAGTGATAAAAAGGAGAGTAATCAGGTGACATCTTCCTCCATCTGCTACAGCACATGATTTGTAAGCATCCTGACCATGAAGTTGAGAAGTTATCTTTGAGCTTTGCTATTGCTTTTACAAAATCTTGTGGGGAGCAGCAAAACTGTAAATAATAACATCAATGCCACACTACTGCTGAGTCAAATACTTGAAAATAAACCCAAGCACCATGAAAGTCAGGAAATAGCATTATTTGTGGGAAAATATGACCCAAAATCTGGTTTTATTATGGGGAAATATGACCAAAAACTTGAAACTGGGGGAAAAGTCACATAGTGGGAGGTGGAGGTGATCAGCAGAGAGGAAATTTCATCTTCCTTCCGTTTCCCAAGAGTCTTCACTATGGGAAAGCAGCTGAAGGCTCTTTCTCATCTTGCCCTCAATGCTAAAAGAGAAATACTGGCTAAAAACTAAGAAGTTGCAAAAGTCTCAGGAAAGACCTGACCAATGCTAGGTGCTAAACCCAACGGTTGGTGTCACATTAATACTGGGCTCAGCATGAGGTCACTGCCTCTAGATTTGCTTCCCTATGTCCTGAAGATCTGTGTGTGACAAAGCAGACTCTTCTCGAAGTGGGAGGTCTCAGCATTTCTTTTCTAAGAGAAGTCAGGAAAAGAATGATCTCTGTTATACACTGCTGTAAATTAAAGTTGAATACACTAATGGAGAGGTACTTGAATGAAAGTCAATACTACAGGTGATACAGCTATTGATTTCGTTATGCACTTGTTTATTTTTATATAACTCTATTAACCCTAGCAGATTACAAGAGGGAGCGAATGGGATAAACCAATTTTTCAAAAACAGTACTACTGCTCTTCAAAGCATGCATTAATAGTAGAAAAGCAAAAAGCTTCAAATTAGATGTCAGAAGAAAAACAGATTACAGTCATTACACATCAGACCCTTCTTCACTGGAAACTGCACTCAGAGTAATATGTGGATGAAAAAGGTCTATATGTTGCACAAAATCTAACTGAAATACTAGATTTTTAAAATTTCATCTCTGAAAGAATAAAAAGCAAACTACAAGACATCTTACTGGTTAACATCTGGTATCTGTGACTATTTTTTCAAGTAAGTTCTGTATCAAAAATTTTACCATTAAACGAGTATATTTCTTTTATAACTATGCATTCCTTATAAATGTTATACAGGCTACAATTAACTCACAAGTTTTGTTCATTAAAATGTAGCACAGAGTCTAAAGCCCATTTCTGTAGTTTAAAAGGCCTTGCTACAGTTCAGTGAAGTATTTTATTTTGGTGCAAGAAGCTGGCAAATGAAACACCACTTCTGGTAGGCAATCAAATTTTGCAATGCTCTCTATCAACTTATAGGCAACCCTGAAGCCATTTAAAGGTCTTTTATTTAGCACTATGCCACATTTATATTTAAGATCAATGCTTTATTATATTCTAGGTGAAGCTGAAAAGATTATTTATGAAAGCATTCTTTTCCACTCATATTTATTTCTCTGGCTGTGGAATTTCCAATCAAATCATATTAATTAACACCCTGAATGCTCCCTTCTATTTTTAGCTGTTTTTTGTTTTTGTTCTCCAAAGAACATTTTAAAAATATCATGAAGGTTGCAAATTGTACAGAGAATATTTTATTCTATAAGCAACAACATATGCTGTGTACATTTTGAAAGTGAATGGATTCTACGAGGAGAATGCGTCTCCAAGTGGTTCAGAAGTCACCAAAATGAGTGGCAATACTGTCACTCAGATTCCTGATTTGACTTCAACCCTGAAAAATGCTTATATTATAGAGTTTGATACCTCATTTTATTTGCCTTCCTTTCAACAGTCCTCTGACAGTGATTGTTGATATTAAATCAAAGCCTGACAAATGAGCATTTTCTATTCAGTCATCCACAGGCCAAAGTTTCTTTATCATCGTCTAAATAAATAAACTGCATGCTTTCAGTAGAGAAATAAAGCCATCATTAATTTAAATCAACAATGAATTTTAATCACTTAGATCTATGCTCATTTCATAACTTCCCTTCAATTTAAAAAGCATTTATCTCTATGATGTCATCATTTGTATACATTTTTAGACCTCAGCCTTGTAAAGATTTATGCACCAAAAACATGCTCCTGTGTTGCTTTAGATATCCCTCACAAAGAAGCCATGGTCTGTACTTCTTTCTGAGTTTGTAAAATGTATAAGAATTTGCACAGGAGTATGAAGTTATAATGGAAGTTATTCCAGAGTCTTAGAGCAAATTGAACTGAATTCAGTAAACTGTCTTGAGGATTCCTCAGCTCAACACATTTAATAGCTTTATCACGTCCCTCTTGGTTTCAGAGAGTAAGAATAGAGACATGGAGACCCTGGCTGCTTTTGGCTACGAGCAGAACTGATGGACAATAATTTAACATGCGCTCTGAAATTTCCAGGAAGGCCTACGCATTCTGCAAGTTTAAACAAGAAAAGTAGTTAAAGAATCAGATACGCACTGCCAGCTCTCAGCCTGGAAAAGCAGACACTGGTTTAACAACCTATGGGAGCAATGCCAGCAGCTGGCCAGCAATCCCATGGCAGCTCATTCACAGCCAGCTCTTGAAAAACAAAGATCGTCCCTTTGTGATTTAAAGGCAGGCTCTTTTTCCTAAACCTTCCTTTTTTCTTCAAATCAGTTCTAGGATGGGACAATGGTCTTGGATCTCATGGACCCACAAGTCTCCGCATTGCTTTTAACAAGGTAAGCACAGCAAATTATTATGAACACCTTGTGAGAGATTGTACGAAGTCCCAATTGTTTAGTAAAGCATTCCTAAACAGACAATATTCTTTTCGATTAATGTAAATGTTCAGTTTAAATGCATTTTAGCATTTATACAGAACTATGCATGTTTGAAAGGGTGATAGTTGACATCCTACAACACTCACTTGAAGCACATCATCATCGCTTTCTCAATTTGCTGAAGATAAAAGAAACAGCAACAAGTTACTAGCAGAAGCAAAGCCATGGAACTGGGTTGTGCTATATGTTTTCATCTAAACTATTCTATATCCCATCTGAAATTTGCCTTTGTGAAACGCTGTGGTGCATTTGGTTGAATTTCACCATATAGCAATAACCACTTAAAGCACTCATGCAAAGGCAAAAGAGATATTAAGTGAATATTTCAGCAAACTAGTATTATAATCTCATAATTTCTGTTCAGCTCAACCAGGTAAGGTGCTGCCTGCATTGTTTACACCTGCTATGTCCTTTGCTTAGGTCTTGTAAAATAACACAACCGCTGCATTTTAAATTCACACATTTTTTTGTGTGTGTGGAACAAAGTGTGGTTGTTCTGTTTTGAAAAAGTCCTAAGTAAAAGTTAAAGGACTTTAAAACATATGTCATGGCTATTGTCCAAAAGCACATAACCACTGCTCTCATTATCTAATTAAAAATAAAAATGACCTTTGATTTTCCATGCCTGTTAATGTACAAAGGATGGGACCTGTGAAGCACCAAAGCACAGCACAGCTAGAAAACATACTGTAATTCAGAACAGTAACAACTGCCAAGGAACTCTCCTGCTTTTTATCTTCTCACGGTTAATGTGTTGTCACTCTAATGGCAGCATACAGTGAGTAACTCTTGCAAAAAATGAACCCTGGCTAGAACTACTTCAGTGAACAAATGAAAACATAAAACAGTAATAAAATTAGATTTTTTGGAGGCAAAGTCTCTCCAAGGTAGCTTATAATGTTTCAGTGACAGTTGACCTATTTCATCACAAACCAAATTTAACTGCATTTATTCCTTGTGCATTAGGTGAAACTGGATAAATGTAGTGATTGTATAGCACACAATATGGAGAAAGAAAATAGGAACGTGTCAAATAAGCAGTTATTCTGAAATTAACAGCAGCACACTCTGGCTGTTTTATTACAAAGTTGGCAGAGTTTTAAAGATTTCTTATTTTAACAGCTACTACAGATAATAGAACTTAACTAATAAAGTGCTCCCCTGATCAGGATCATGACATGAGAGGATAGCCCCAGAGGGAAGTCAACAGTCACAGAATGGAATTTGTGACTTTTGACTATTTTTAACTAATTTAATCAAAGCTTATGTAAAAGAATTAGGAGATTAAATATAGTTCTACAAGACGATATTTTAGGGTCTAAATTTTCAAAAATCCTGATTGACAAATTCCTTACTCTGCATTCACTGAAAGCTGAGGGAACATGGAAAGAAAATGCTTATCCTAAAGGAGAGAGAGTCCTAAAATGTGGAATTTTAATGTCTGACAAGACATTATATAATGTCTTATGTATAATGTCTTATGTAATATGTAGTTTGGATTGACTATTAAGCTAGCCATCTGTTGAGTTCCAGATACATAGATGTGATAGCTTTTCAATGGCACATTCTTCTCTTATACTAGTATGCATATGAGAGACAGAGATGGAGAGACACGACACACACACAAACACACAATCCTAAAGTGAGGGATTCTGTCATCTTATTTACTTGTTATTAAAGATATTCTTTTCTTATATGGCATAAAGCTGGCTTGTGCAGTTTTGCAAAGGACTTTAAAGAGACAAAAGTTTCATCCTCTGGGAGACACTTCTGCTAAAAAGAAAAAACAAACTGGAAAGTGGTAGTAAAACTGCTCATCCAAACAATCTTCAGTGGCATCTCCACTGAAGGATACATCATCATGGACTTTGCTGTTAACGGGTAACGATTTGCATGCAAAGCATCTTGTACACCTACAAGGGAGCAGGCTGTATCTTAAAATACTGGAAATTACTTCCTGTAAAAACATATTTTATAAAATTCTAAGGTCTCACACAAATCTTTTATTGTGGTGTAATTATAACAATCTGCAGGTACCTTTATATCGTTTAAAAAGTATGATGGAAATACCACAAATATAATCGGGTCTATACTAAGAAAATAGATGTCTAATACATCCAGGCAGGCAAGACCTAAAGACCATAAAGTTAAAAATGGCAATAGGCCGCTTGTCCCACCATCAGGAGGTTCTGCTCATTTACAGATCAGTGACTCGACAGAAAATACCATCCGTCACCCCACTTGTCATCGCGGCTGCGCAAAGCAGCCTCAGGTCCAACTCTGTGATTGCCTGCAGGACTCCCTCCACACCCAGGAACTGCTTAGAAGGACTGTCGCAATAGTCATATTTTTAGAGATGATGAAGGAGCAGGGAGGGATGATGGGGTACATGACTCCGGAATTTAGACTATGATTTAGTGGATTTTGCGTGAACAAAGCACCCTGGAATCAGCAGCTGCCACATGGATCGCTGGTGATTCAGAAAATACTTCAGCGGGAAAGATACACATAGGCCCTTGTTAGCATTTTGGCAAGGCCTCGTCGCCGTCTTCCTGCCAGACGCGCGGAGGCCGGACTGGCACAACATCCTGCTCCGCGCCGAACGGCCCGCACGTAGCTTTCAGCTGCGATTGCTCTTGTGAAACAAATGGCATCCGAGAAGCCATAAATATCAGTAAACAGTTCCAGGCCGCTAATAGCTCGCCTCTTTTTTTAACTGGCATTTCCTACAAACAAGAGGCCAGTTCTCCTCATCTGAGTATGAGCTATTTCCTTTTGGGAAAGGGAGACAGACAGGCAGGCAGACAGACTATTCAAAAAGAGAAAGATGCCCAAATATTGCTTTTTTTTTTTTTTTTTTCCCTAAGAGCATCGAATATACATAGAACTCAACTAGTACAAAATAACCTTACACAGGTAACCAATTGATTGAGCACCACTAAGGATCAAACTACTATTTGACTCTTCACTATCACTTCCAGGCAGGAAGCAATTCCAGATTCTCGGCAGGCTGTAGCAAAGTCTAGGTGAGACTGGTGGGTGAACACTGTCCTTGAAGACATATTTTCATTTCATACTTTCATTTCATTGCTGGCACAAGCCCCATAGCAGGGGCATGAGAAGTCTACTTTTTCCACCCCAACCACTGCTTGTGGAACACAAGTTAAAATTTATCTATGACAAGGTCACAGGTTTTCCTGTAGCACTGGCTTGCGAGATGATGTTGAAATCGGGCAAAAAAAAAAGGTAGGTTAATTACTGCTGACACTTGGATGAAATGAAGCTCATTAAATGTCACTAAGTGTTTCCAAATAGAAAAAGCCAAAGGACAAGGTTCATAATAGGATTTGCAGGACAAAACGTCCCTCTCATTCACTGTAAATCAGAGAATGTTTATATTAAAAAGAAAAATCCAAAATAAGCAATGGGAGAAATGTAGTCATCTGACTGTCCTAAAAGCTGTTAAACAAAAATTATAAAAATAAACCTTATTAATTCACCAAAAAGACTACTGTAGAAATAATAATTTATGCACCCTACGCAGCTACTCCGATGCCTGATCTATGGAAACGCACTGACCTTTAACCATCCTTGACCCACTAAAGTGCTAACAGATCAAACGCTCAACAGCTTTTAATTTATTTTAAGAGCTCTTTAGTTTTGAGAGTTCTTCTAATCAGATACTGACTCGTAAGTTCTCCAGCATGAATATTTTGTAATATTCAGTTAAATAGTCTTAGTACCATCTCCTGTGTTTTATATGCAATATATTCTCTGCATACAAGTCTAGTAACTTTGCTTCCTAAATTCTTATCGTTTTGCATTATCAAGCAATTAGATGGAATAATATCAGGCAATGCAATAAAATTTAAATAATAAATCTAAATAATATACTGACATTTTTAATCTATAACATTACATACATGTATTTCCTAAGCAATATTTCCTTTTACCTGAAAGGTGTATTTGATATATTACATTCACAACATACTGATAGGAAGCAAGCAGTGAAAATGTTGTACTTGTTTTCACTGAATCCCCGTGTCTGCATGTTTATCACACAGAGCCAGATGAGGCAATATTTTATAAAAATGAACACACTGAATTATAAATCAACCTGCTCTACTGCATTAAAAGGAAGGGAGGCTTAACAATGCCACCAAACAAAAGCAAAGTGAAATGAATTGTAAAGATGATCTTCTAATATAGAAAAGTAATTACTGTAGAAAGAGATGTTTTCCTTAGATATTTATCCTCAATTATTAAAGCTATAGTAGCAGAATCAATCCAATTAAGGAAAATAATCAGTCTAGTTTTCTAAAATATATGTAGTTGTATTAATATTCAGTTCTGTAAGCCTGCTTCCTGTATACTATGACTTGGGGTTCATAAGGGCTTTATAAGGAAAGATAAAGAAAAGGTCAAGACAAAGGTTGACTAGAAGCCTCTAAAGTCTGATCTAGAGCGGGAGATTGGCATTCGCTCAAGCGACCTTTGCTAAACATAACCTCGCAGATCTTAACCTAACTTCCTTTGGGTCACTTCTGCTGTCACGGGACATAAAATGTTATCTCAGACTTGTCTCTATCTTCAACAAAAGAAAGAGAAAATGAGTTGCTAAGCACTATTAACATTTAATCTACTACCTGAGTGCAAAAATAAGATGCTAAATAAAACCCTTCCAAACATGCAGAGTTAATAAATCCACATTCTTCAAAAGAGGGACTGAAAAGGCAAACATTAATTTGCAATGTGTGCCAGTAAGTAGCTTACCTTCTCATGAACTCAAATTTGATGGTTTTGTTAGCGCTTCAAGCCAAAAATTGCTTGCACCTTAGCAGTTTGCCAGAGGGAAAGCAAATTCTAAAGCACAGTAAAAAGTGTAACTATTGAAGAACAAGCAGGTGCATATTTTAACAAAATAATTATACAATGTCATAAAGCTGGGGTAATTATAGTCAGTCTTATTAAATAAAAGAATTTTTGCTCTTTCCTATTAATTATGGAAAATATTGCCTTTTGAACACCATTTTATTAAATGACTTCTTGTCCAAGCAGATTTTAATAATACAATGTAAAATGGGAAAATGTCCTTAAACTTTGGCTTTTCCACAGAACACTGGGACAATTATGAAGACAGTCACAACCCTACTTAACCCAATTCTTTCATCTTATCTAAAATGAAACTACCTGGCCACCTTCACTCGTGACAGTTGTATAAAAGAAAAATTGCTAAAAGAAGGCTCTAGGTGATTGTAGCCTTACACGGTGTCCAGTGCTCTTTGACACAAGGATACAAAGCTGGACATGATCTGGTCCTGAGGAGCACAGACGAGTTTCCTGAACATGGGGCAAGACAACTGCAGAGCTGCACACCGAGAAGCTCCTCACTCATGAGGCTGGAAAGCCAAATCTAGAATCTGGGATTGCTAGGAACACAGCTGGAGGAACAAAACCCAAACACAAGCAAAGAGGAGAAAAGGAAATCTGGTGAAACAGCAATGGCCCGGGCTCCTGCATTATCAGCTATGTTCTTAGCGAGATGCAAGAAAAGACAGTAAGACTGGAAACCAGCAATGCATCACATCATAGGGCATTATATTATTATAGTTATTATAGGCAATGAATCGGTTTTAGATCTACTGTTTGAGAGACAGGAAAATCCCTTTTACAGGTTACCTCTTCATGAGATATGTATGTCAAGAAGCATAACACGGATAAGGAAAGGAACAGCAAAAAACACAGCAGAGGTGGAGAAAGCAAATGGCTTTAGCAAACAAAGGACAAAGAGAGGAGTGTTAAGCCAGATAAAAATTAAAACATATTTGTGTGAAAACTCTCTCTTGACATATTGCATCTTGGCAGTGTTCTCACTGAAAAACAAGGCTGTTTGTTTCAGGGAAAAAATAAAAAAAAAAAGACATTTTCCAGTTCAAAAGGGAGGTTAACTTGTTTTGTTCCAATCCATTTGAAATGGGTACCTGACAGAAGACAAAACTGATGTCTCTTCAATTATTTAATTTTCAATCTGAAAATCTTTTTAGAATAGCAAAAATGTACTTTTCAAACCTTTAAAAAATAACTTTTCCTCTGGAGCTAGTGGGCAAGCGTAGAACAGCAAGAAATGGAAAGTTGGGCTGCTGCTTTGCATGTCAGTCTAGCGGGCAGGTAACTTCTCGAACACCTCTCCATGACAAGGCTGGTGAGCACTGGCATCACCAGCAAGTGGTTGGACTTGTGTTCTCAACTAGACGTCTTACGACTGAGTCCCAGAAGGTGCTAATACAGAGTTCAAGAGCACGGTACAAAAACTTTCATCTCTCTTCTAGCATTAAAACCATTTTTGTATCTCAGACCAAACAGAGAATGTGTATTATTAGCAATCACTTGTATTACCTTTATTCACCAAAGACTCCTTCCTATCTCAACATCAAAAAAGATGTTTTAACAAGATACGGTCACAAAGGCATTAGACACTCTGTGAAACATTGTCTCCCATTCAAAATTATAAAATGTCAGTCCTGATATCTATACAATAATCACATTTCTTTCCTATTGTTAATTATTTACCATATTGTCAAAATCACAATATGAGTGCTTAGTATTTACATACTAGAATTAGTTTCTTAAAAATACACTGGGATATTATTGACACAAACATTTAATCCTTGGGTCACAGACTTTATCTAAAGTATGCGGTATTAATTCACTGATAATCATATTTGTATGAACTATATACTCTGCACTTAGTAGATATCTTTCTATCTAAAGATAGAAAGTAAATACTACTTATATTAGTCAGCAAATCAATGCACTTTTGAAATAGACTTAAAAAATTTAAGTGCAGTAGAAAACAAAAAAAAAAAGGGGGAAAATAGTTGTGACGTATTTTCTTTAGTAATATTAAATGAAAATGCAAATATCTAATTCAACATTTTAGAGATATGTTTCATAAAAGACCTGTAACTAAATGGGTAAGGATACAGACTGCTCAATTGTCCTCTTAGTTATTCGCAAAGAAGAAAACAAGAGTATTCTGTACCTCTTTGGAAAGAATAACAATCATATATATTTCAGGATAATTAATAGTACTGTGAAAAGTGATCTAAATTGCTCTGTGCTTTATCTTGTGTATTATTTTTATATTTTAAAATGCCACTGTATTTTTCTCCCCCACTAAAAGATACACATGAAAGGTCTTCCTGTGACACTCGGCATAAGCTAAACCCTTCAGATATGAAAGAAATCTGTGGAGATTTTCCTCTTCATTTCAGTAGGTGATGACAGGGCAGACAGGAGGCAATTGCAGGAAGCTGCACACATGCTGGAAGTGTAACTAAGAGCCGTTTTACTCTACTTCAGGGCTTGCAGGGTTTACATCACATCATCAATTTGCTATTATTATTCTAATATCATTATCAAAACTCAAAACGCAACCTTGAGATTCTTGAGAAATGAATGCTACTCAACCTAAACTGTGCTGCTGTGTAGTAAACAGTGTATTTTTATAATAAATCTAAGCAGTAAGGACATAATAATGATGTGAGGCAACTTCAGAAACAAGAAATTGACATCTTATCCAAAAGAGAACTAAATAGCAAACACAGAAAGAACAAGCCAAGTCAAATGAAAAATCGTCAATGGAGCCTAAAGGACATGAATTTAGCAGAGGTGAAGAGCACTTACTCCCAGACCAAGGGGGTCCGAGCCCAGGCACGTGGGTACACACGTACACAGCAAGAAAAGTATTTTCCTTCTTAAACTCGTGCTTTATTCTCCATCTGCAAGCGGTGCTCCTCACTAACGAAGGGAGTGACAAGCCGTCACGTCAAGATACAAGGTCTCTCGCTGGCCGACCACAGCGTGTGCACACCCTGAATTTAATGGCAAATGGCTTCTGCAAGATGAAACTCTGCCTGAAATTGCTAGTTGAAAATTCCATCTCACGCTCAGTGAGCAGACAAAAAATACTGAGCATGTTAGAAAATGAGCACATTCAGCTGTATCTTCCCTGCATTATTTTGCATAAATATTGGATTTGGGGCTTTGACAGTGCTTATTTGTGCCTTTAGACAACAGTGGTCATTAAGTTAGTTAAAAGAAAGAAGGGAGACATGGAGATGGACAAAAATGTGTATTTGTTCGAATAAACCAGAAGCCACTTTGTGAATAGAAAGCATTAGCCAGGGAAAGGAGACATTCGATTCTCCTGAGATTATCTGCTACCACGGCATCTCCCAGACTTTCTCAAATTCCTTGCCAGGTAGGGCTTTACAGTTCATTAATGAGAAACTGCCTATTTATTCTGCCCAATGAGCACCAGTCAGAGGCTGACAGCCCTATAAACAGAGCTACAAGTACATTAAAATTCACATAGGCATGAACGCTGATTAGGTGACTAACATGTTTTCGAAAGCAGGTTTATCAAAAGTAGATAACTAGCTGCTTAACTCAGTAGGACATTTCTGAAGTCATACAAGACATCCATCCATGTGCAGCAAAAGGCCACTAAGCATCTTCAAAAACCCTGACTTGGACATGAAAACTCATCTTATTTTGCAATCTACTCTTTCAAAAATGTGCCTGTAAAAAAATGGTCTGTTTACAAGAAAAAAAAAATATTGGAGTTACAAGCCCAAACTAGAATCCAAGCTATAAATTGTCCATCTTGCGCACAGTAATAAACAGTTTTACATGTCAACTTTCTCTTCTCAGTGACAACAATATTCATTTTCATCTTGCTTACTCTAGAAAGATTACAGAGCTGAAAGACAATATAAATGTTTCCAAGTATGAATCTAAGTAAACAGCTTCTTAAAATTTCTATGAAGTTAGTTTTGAATGATTGAGCTACTAAGAAAACAACTACATGTAACAACATACATGATTCTTGTATGTATCAACAAGTGCACACCTAGATGCTCATATCCATATTTAACATTCCCAGGTGTTTTCCATTGCTATGACTCACAAATAATTCCCCTTGATCTTAAGGCACACATAACCAGCCCTAACAAAGGGCCTGTTCCATGCTTAGCTTGCAGGATCTGATGATTTTTGTTGCTGTTGTGTTTCTAATCCTCGCTGCACAGTGGTGAGTGGCAAGGAGTTATTCAACACAACAGTTCTCTCCCCTGCTTAAGCAGATAGCGGGCAGGAAGCTAGATATTGCACCAGGCCGCTCCAAAACCAGACCACCCTCTTTGCCACCACATTAGATCCTGTTCCCCTGGAAATTGCTACTCGATGCTAAAAGGCAAAGCTGCTAAAAATTGGTTCCAGCACGCAGGAATGGAAACATGTGCCTTCCTCTTGCGGCGGCGCACACACTCGAGACCCTCCTGTCGTCTCCTGCGAGGCCGTGCTGTGCAGCCAGACAATGCAGCTACTCCAGGAATGACCCTGTTGCGCTCTGCAATTAGCTCAAACTGCTGACTGAAAAGTGGATTTGTTTATGGGCCAGTCTAAACATTGTGTATCCCTTCGATCAGACGGGAAGTATCCAGCAGATAAATGTCCTCTCTAATCCCATGTGCTAAATTTTCTGTTTCCAGAGAACTTTCCAAAAGCTCCAGCTAACATGACCAAAATATAGCACTTCATTTTTCTGTCCTCCAAGTCTACCCCTTGCGTTGTTTGCTATGTACCTGACAAAGCCAACTTGCAGTACTGGGCTCTGCTTTGACTTTGCCTTCCTCACACGTCCAAGGCAAAATCAAACTTTTTCAGGTCAAACTACACTATTCCAAAAAGATGTTTCATTCTGTTCCTTTATACCATTCCATTATCAGTTTAATTCTCCATAGGTTTGTCCATCAGCTCTCCTCCCCACCTCTGTGTGTGTGTGATTTTTTCCATGTTTCTCCCAAGAAGCAAGCTTCCAGTGCTCCGCTGCATCAGACCAATGGGCTGCATTCATTTATTGCCTCACTAAAATAAATAATCTTACGGGGCATTCACTTAAGCTACATACTGGAAACACACTCTCATAGTAGAGCAAAAGAACAAAAAAATAAATAGATAAGTAATATCATATAAGAAAATAAACCTAAGCTAACTCTTTTCTATAGGTCTCCTTACAAGATTTCTCTTCTCAGACTTCCATCCGTACAGCTCAAAGATATTCTGGTAGATGTGTGCCAGTCAGCCAGAGTTTATTTCTTAAATAATCAATAGAAGCTGTTTCTCTTCAGAAATGAACAGCTGTTACAAAAGAGTCTGGCTTTGCATAGGATAGTCTTCACTGCCTTCTTACACTAATAAAGAAGGCATGGTGAGGAAAGCGAAGACGAAGCACGAGGCCACAGTCAGGAGAACTGCAGCCCAGTGACCCTTGGTACAGCAGCACATCAATGCATAAAATCTCCAGACCAAGAGAGAGGAGCTTTATCAGAGACCAAGAAAGAGGTTTAACGGCTTAATTTGAGATAAGCGATTGGATTGCGGATTCCCACTTGTAGTTTGGAAATAGTTCACTAAGGCGGGTTCAGTGTTCAAGGGGCTGGCGTCCGAAGCAAGCTCTCTGCTCAGAGGTGTTCCCTGATACCCATCTCTGCCACCCGAGTTTCAATTTTGAGCCTTTTTAATGAAGCAAAGGGCCAACATGAATACCGGATTTGAGTCAGTGCACTTGTGATATGAAGTGTAGAAATACAAACACATGGTGGGAGCAGTAAAGAACACGTCAAGAAGGCTACCTTTCTCTTCTGTGAGTTGCACAGTCACAACCCAACATGTGGTCACATACGCTTCACTTCCAATATAATAGAAGCCAAGTATCTTCCCCAAAATGAACCCATTATTTTAGTCAAAGTTGTGAAGAAGGAGAGGCTTAATTCAGTTAAAACAGTGTGATCAGGTAAGTTTTTCCTTGGAGGACAGCAAAACAAAACTCCAGCACCAAATCTATTCTTGTCTAAAAGCAGGTCATTTTTGACTGGAAAAAGTCAAGTGACTCATGGAAAAGGAATCTTTTACATTGAATTATATAAAATGGTGATTGAAAAGAAACTAGGCTACCATACTGAAGTAAACCAATTATATTTAATATTCAGAGATGATTAGGGATAATCAACTCGTTAACTTTATCTATTAAGTTAATCTATTAGCTATGTCTCCCTGCAATATAGTTAGCTGGTGTAAGAGTCGCAGTAAATTTCAAGATCGGTAAGAAAGTTTTAATGACTTTTGATTAATGGATCATTTTCTTTTTATAAATACACAGAAAATTAAAAACACCTGGAATCTGCAGAATGGCTTTGTACGTAAGATGTTTTTAGTACAAGTTCCATCAATCCAAAGAATTTATCTTGCACTTTATTTGACAGAGGTGACTAAACTTTCTGACTGAGGTGACCAGGTTACTCAAACAGTAATCCAGACTTCCATTAGCACGAAACAAAAGAAATGCCTGGCCCCTGAAGTCTTGAAATCCATTTTTTTTTTTTTTTTTTTTTCCTCCAGTGGATGGATACCAAGGATCAATAGGACCTATGGATTAGTACACAGAACATTTAAACAAATGCTTCAAGTATAATCTACAGGATATGTAGAAAAATTAGACTAGATTTACTTAGTTGACAGTATGTATAATAAACATTTCAGAATTTTGCAGCAAATTAGACAAGTATTTAGTATGACAGTGCCACAGCAATTACTCTTCTTTTCAGAAGAGTAATCTCTATTAATAAACTTCGGTACTATAACTTGGGCATTTGGTGTCCTTCACACACTTCACACCTTGTAAAGTGAGTGATTATAATACTAAGAAAAAAATGAAATCTCTTAAAACCAGCAGAAGAAAAATAAGAAAATATTCAGGCTTAAATGATTAAAATCAGAGATTTAGTCCCAGAATTTGAGTTGGAAAGTTAACTACAGCTTTCTCAGCCAGAGACATTATCCTTTCATGCAAAAGATAAAAGGAAAAAAAAAGTATGTTTGATACATCACAGATGTCTTCTATTACCTATAATTATCCATTTTCAGACCAAGCAGGGAACAAAAGACCTACTAGGAACAATAGTTTGCCTGCTAGAAGGCAGCAGCGTAGCACTCTTTCAAAGTATGTGACATTCACTTGGAAGGAAAAACCAACAATCATCCTATTCCCAGGATACGAGGGTTTGCTTTACCCTATGGAAGTTTTAAATTAAATGCAAGTTTTAAAATGGTTCATTTTTTAAAAGTCTATTCTTTTTGAAATGCATTTTGTGCTAAATTTTATTCAAAGCTGTATCCTGACAAAGCCGTCATCCTTAAATGACTCCATATACTTTATAGCAACAGGTGATTTGAAGAGACTTTCTGGATTACTGATGTTAGTCCTTAGCCCTAACAGAAAGTATATAAACTTTTTTTTTAATATCTTTTTTTAAAAGGTACACTTTTGCCCCTTTTATTTCAACAGAAAGTTGCTTCAAAACCTCACACCTTTGTTATTTTACAACTCTTTTTAAAATTCTAGTTTTATTTAAGATCATTATCCATTTTATCTCAGGTAAAACTGATCTTTATCAGAAAGAATGTATCTTCTCGCTCTCCCCAGTTTACACCCTATAGATTTTTTAGTTCTCTTTATTAAGATAAATAAAGTTGCTCTGACAGTCTCTTCTTACATCCCTAATTCATCATTCTCCCAGTCATTCTTGTAGCTTGCATTAGCAGAGCTTCTAGTTTCAATTCATCTCTCTTGAACATGCAAGACAAAAGCTGTAGATAGGATTTCAGGTGAAGTCTCACCTGGCTTCCTACAATGACACAAAGGCTTCCCTATCTACTTTACAATGCATGCAACATTTTAAAGCTGAAACACAGCACAGGAACAGTCATTTTCTGATACAATCAAACATCGTCTCATTTTCTGTTGTTTCCACTTCTTAAGATCATTGCCTACATCTGACATTTCTGCTCAGCTACCAGACCAGGGGTTCATCATCCTTGGAGGGGACTACGCTTTAGCTAATATTGAATTTTAAATCATTCTATCTTTTTTCATTTGTGAAGTTCTAATACAAATATTTGCAGACTCAGGATATCACACAAGACTGAAGCAAGTCAATGTTTTAAAATTAAAATTAGGAGAAAAAAACCTCTTAGTGACAGACTAACATGTCCTTCTCTTAAATATACTATCATTAAAATGGTGGACTGAAGTATGATCAAACAACAGCCTGTTAGACTGAAGAAGTCTAAAAGGGAAACAAATGACCCCATAAGTCCTGTTTTCTCATCATTTCTACACTATTTGAAAATGTGGATTTGAAAAATATGAAAAAGTCTCAGTATCCCATAGTGGAGCAAAACCCTAAAAGGAAGGATTTGGGGAGTGGGGCACTGTCATGCTGAGCCCATCTCTTTTCCCTAACAGCAAAGAGCTGCAGTTTCCATCAGACGGTGCTGACCAGGGGAGTCAACAATTTCAGAAAGGGAGGCACAAGAGGCAGCTTGCAGAGTAAAAAGGCCCAAGTCAGCAGGCTCGGCCCAACGTTCCCTGTCATTAGGCAGCAGAAATGCTGAGGAGAGGATCTTCAGCCCCACCACTAAAGCAGGCACCTTGGAGCCTCCCTGCGTAAGGGAGACCCCAGCCAGTAACTTGCAAAGACACTAATTCGTAATAATAGATCATTACCACAAACCACAGACTAATTTGAAGACAGACTGGTCTTTTGGGGTTTGCTTTGCTCTGTAGAATATAAAACTCTCCATTTGAATGGCATCGCTGCTGTAGAGCACAGGCAGCTTTGTCTGCAACATCACCTTTTTATAAGCTATGATCCCAAGATCGTGGCGCTTTTCAAAAAAATTCTGACCTAGTTAGCGGGTTCCTAAGACTTGGCCTTCCCACTTCTTGAATTATGTCCCGACTTCTGTTGCAACTCAGACATGTCTGAAGTCTCAGGAATACTGGGAGGGCAGATTTCAGATGTTTTTAAAGTAGACTATTTCTTCCCCTATGTGAAGTTAATTTCAAGCTTTCCCACAAGAAGGGAAGAGATATTTCAGCCAGCGCTATATATTTTTCAAAGTCTGCTTTTCTGTAGCTTTCCTGGCTAGTGTGTAAGCCTGAAAATGCCTTTCTCTCCTTGCTAATTTATACAGTATTGAACAACATCCAGTATCATTTCCTTTTGGTTTCCCTTTGATAATTTACTTAGAAATTGTGATTTCCCTGCAATACCTTTCATTACTGGAGAAAAAAGAATACAGAAGTAAAGAAAAAAAGTATTTATTTGTGATCTTTTTCCTCACTAACTCTATCTTCAAAATCTATTTAAACATTAAATTCCTCACATAACCGTTGCATTAAACTCTCATACTCAATAAAAAAATTCTTCTCAATTTCTTCTATTTGAGAGTTCTTCTGCCTTTTCAAAGGAAAAGCTGCCGGACAAAAAAGAGGAGTGTTATTCTAACAGGTCTGATTTATTTTATTCACCTTTTTGAGAGAACTGAGGTAACTGTGTAACTTTTAGAAGGATTTATTGTTTCGTTTCCACTACTGTCTCCCCCTGGAGATATCAGATTTTGCTGCCTCGCTTCCTCCAAAACAGAAATAGATGGGCTGGCTAAACTGTTAGATCTTATTTCCGAATGGTCTGTATTCCTTTGTCCATCAAACGAAGCTCTGTCTGCAGCAGGATCTCTGGACTAGGTCTCCTTTTTTTTTTTCCTTTTTTTTTTTTTCCCCCCAGGCTACTATATGAACATTTCGGTACCCCTGGGATCACTCAACAATTGCTTGAGAAGTTAATCAGTGCTCCATTTATGCTTATATACCCAGCCTGGACAGCTCATTATTTAGATTAAAAATCAGACACCTAAATAGGGGGAGCTTTGCCAACAAGCTGCTGAATCAGGAATGCCGACCTCTGAAAGAGCGACGAGATCTTCCTCCTGTCCAGGGCCACTAAATCCAATGGAATTAATTGATCTTTGTGCAGCTGGCTGGCCTGGAATATGCAATGGATACCAGTCCCCTCCACAAGGGAGTCAAAGACTGCGGTAGATTTACATGACTTTTCCTCTGATAGTGATTCTGCTACTCTGTCATTTATGCTGTTGGAAAACGCTGTGGGCTCTTCAAAGTTAAAAAAAAGGAAATCTCAGGACTTTCATTCAGCAACTCGCTGTATGATGAAGAACACACTTTCAACAGACTGTTTCTGTGGAATACTTTTAAACACAATAATCTAGCACAGGACGAACACTCTGGAGGGTTATTGAACAGTCCTATGTGAAACAGAGAGCCCACACTGAATAACTGTTTCAGTGCCAAACAGCATGTGTCCACCACGCACCATCATTCAGTATGAGCACAAGGAGAACGCTCATGTTCACGCTGGAGTAGGCGCTGCCCTAGGCCTCTCTCCGCAGTGGCATCTGGGAGCTGACTCATCTTTTCCTTCTTTTACCTCCCTCCTCCTCCAGCTTTCCTATTTTGGTGATAAATGCAGAAGCCTTAGCTCTGTGGGTACCCTTTACATGCAGCATGCACTGTGAAGAAGCACCAAGGAATAGTCCATCTTCTTCCTCGGTGCTTACAGAGCTGGAAGGACAGGACCCATAACGAAGGCCCTGCTTCCAACAGGCGCCCTCTGCATCTGTAGCATCATTTTTACCTCACTGAAAAGTCCATGCTGCTTCTCACACCTTGCAAGATGATGCAAAGTACAAGGTACTTCTTTCAAAAATAGATTTGAGGCATGTGAAAATGTGTTCTTGCTTTTGCTATCACAATTGCTGCACTGAATTAAATGAGCTGGGAGAAAACTGATACGGAGGCACGATAATAGTCTTCAAATAAGCACAGGCTTCCTGAACAGAGGAAGAGAAAAATCTCTCTGTCCCTAGGGTACCGGACATGGAGTAAATGGATTTAAATTGCAGCAAGAATAATTCAGATTAGAGAAGGAGATCGTGAAACAGTGAAATAGTTAATGCTAGGAAAGCAGTGAAGACTCCAACACCGCAGGCCTTTAAACGCAGATTAAACAGATATTTGCCTGTAGTGATGCCAGGGATCGATCCAAGAGATCTGTTTTATGATTCTGGATGAGGAGCTCTGGCCAAAGCCTCCCACTGCCCTGTGCCTACCTACCCTCCAACTAGCTGAGAAACAGGGTGCTGGTGCATGCCCACAGTGAAGCCATAACCTTCACACACCCTGTCCATTCTCATTTCCTTGGGAAAGAAGGCAGTTTGAAGGCCAGGTTTTGCACAAGGCTTGTGCCAAACCATGCAAGAGAAAGACTATGACAGCAGGCAGCAAGGCTAACCAAAGGCAGTCAGTCCAACAGGTATCATCATACGGCAGCTGCGATTTCATTTACACTCTGAAGCCGTCACCACAGGCATGTTCTCAATACCCCTGTTAAAATGGTATTCTACACCTACGCTTCAGCAGCATATAAGCCATCAACACTTCCTTAGATATTCTGAAATAAATGCATGAAATAATAGGGATTTTATGTTTGAGTTGGCAGCACAGAACAAAAATAGCTTTCTTCAGATTCCCTTTTTTTTTTTTTTTTAGACATCATTGATGCTAAATAAATCAAAATAAATATAAGATAGCTCTATAAATTTCAGGTAAGAAGCTCATAGTGTCACTACTAAAGACTCCCACACTTCTTAACAAGAAACAAATATTTCTTGTTGGAAAGAGAGTAATCGGAAAACAAATGTCAGTATCCTGAATTGCAGGACCGCACAATGAAGATTTGAAATTCATACTGTATTATATTGCAAGTTACCATCTTCCAGATGGAAACCATCCGCTACCTACTTTTTGTAACAAATGGGTTATCTGTCTCCACTAGAGGACATAGAACGAGTCATTGAGATCTTCCTGTATATAACAAATTTCAAACATATGGCAATATTTGTTAGCCAATTTTTCCCACCTTTCTCCTAATACATATTCCTTGAATTCTATTAAAAAAAAAAAAAAATGAAGGGGACCAACAAAACACTTTCCATTAATGTGGTCATAATAATTTTACTAAATATACATAATTGCTCAAATGGTTAAAGACCTAATTTACCCATCATTTCTCTGTCTGAGATTATATAATTATTTTTTTCTCAGTGCTAATTTCCCAGTTACAGAATTTTAAAAATATAGAACAAGACATTGTGATCAGGTGCCTTTTTGGTCTTCATCTTTTTCCTAGTTTTAGCGCAGTATCTAACTTCATCTTTAGAAAACAATTAATTGATATGTAGTCACCCACACCCTTTCTCCTTGTGTGATGGCTCCTTCTGCCTTATACTATGTGAAATGATTCTCCTCTTTTTAACTAAGAATGGCAAATCTCTTCATGTCGCTCTCTACCTATATCTCTGCTCCTGTCTTCATCTATAATTTCTGTGCTCTACTATTTGAAATTACTGGACTTTACATTATTTTCTCAGCTTACATTGGCACTGGATTCACAATATTTAGTTATAACTGTTATTTCATTACCTCTATTTAACTTCTAATATTGCTTTTTGGAATTTAGTCACATTTTTTTTTTCTTTTATTTGTTCTTCTTTTATGAGAATCTTCTCAACACTTCAAAGAGGTTCAGTAGCAGTAACAAAAACTGTGTTAATCAGTGTTTTGCAAAAGCACCATGGGGAAAAAAAAAAAAAAAACCCTTTTTCATTTATGCAAAGTCTACCTTGGACAATTTAAAAGCTGCAATTTGATTCCAATTGCACCAGGAATTGTATATGCCAGACAAAATGTGAAACTGTCACAGTAATTGGCAAGTTCAGTGTAAGATTTAAACAAAGCAAGTCTCAGCTCTCATGATGGCTCATCTGTGTGCTATTTGTTGGCTCCATGGATGGTGTAAAAGAAAATGCAAAACTGTCAGCATCATAGATATATTTTAAAGTAAGTATGGACTCTTCTCATATATAATATAAAGAATATTTATGTTACTTTTTTTTTTAAAAAAAGCCTGCAAATTACTTCATAGTGCAAATTCACCATACCTCTCACTGACATCTACATCTTATAATCAATTTGTACAAATTTTTTAATTCAATCTACTAAATATAGTATTACTTTACTTCTAATCTGACCATTTGGTATGTCTTTGTCAGTGTTCATTCTTCAGAAGAGTTAAAAAGCACAGATTTATAAACTTTTGGGTATAATATTGCAATGATTGTAATCATGCAGTCCTCACTGAATTTTACTTCTGGGATCAACAATCAAGGAGATGATAAAAAAAAAAAATATTCTTTTGTCGGAAATACCACTAGTGTGGCGCAATAACACCCTTATTTATTGTATGCTGGAAAGTGATTTGGTAAGAACTTCTTTGTGTATTTAGGTTCAATTTCACATTTGTTTCCACCCAGTGGTCTGGCCCAAACACAAGGCTAAGAAATATGTAAGCAAAACCTAAGTAGTATGTTTGATCTTATAAAAATTCATGAATATTGTTGCCACATGCTTTCTTCACACACAAGAAAAGACTCTAAATACCATCTGTGCGAGATAGTCTAATTAGGGGATTAGGACCACAGAAGTTGTGTTAGCTCACACGTTCAAGCGCCTCTCCCTTGACCACTTAAGGAAAAACAGAGATGAAGAACTGCAAATGGAGAGCAGCACCCTATCGGATTCAGCACTGACAGGAGTTAACTGACTCCACAGAATTTAGCTGTCCAACTCTCCCCTTGGGACTTTCTTTTTCCCTTGATGTCTAATGCTTTGCCCAGTGCAAGGCTTGTGAATAAACCTGGCACCAGATGAATCACATTTTAATAAGTTCAAATGATATTCTGCAACAGACTGGTATTTAATGGCTGCAGCGTACTACAGGGACCAATTTTTTCAGGATTTGGCACCAACAATAGAAAACCAATGATAAAAGTCCATAAGTAGTTCTTAAACAAAATAAATGAGGTATAAACATAAGTAAAGACTCTACTGAATATATAAAATCCCAGATCCATTTGGAAGCAACTAATTTTAGAAACAGAAATGATAAATGTACAAAGCAACTCTCTATTAAAACAGAGTCACTAGCTAACATGCTTCACTATCAATTTGAAACTGTTTCTATTTGCCACGTCATTTTTCTTAATCACAGGATAATTTATGAATGCTAGTAATAACATGCAATCAAATGCCTTAAAGGAAAACCATGTCTTTGTACTTGGAACACTAATTCTGACAAGTTTCAACAGTTTATTTCAAATTCAACAATATTGCAGAAATTTATAGAGCTAAGCAGTGAACACAGAAAAAAATGCATTAAAGCCATTAGTTTGGCTAACAGGATGCTTCAAAGCAGAAGGGCTCTGTGTAACTTATTTCTCAAATTTGTTTGCTTAATCTTATCATTATTGTAATATCTGCAAATAGTTCGCTTAGACTAAAGAATAATCAATATGTGAGATTTATGTCATGAATAGCTAGTCTGTTTCTCAGCTGAATACTTGTGCATATCTCATCTCTCAACCACTTAGAAATTTTCTTTTTGAAAAAATTTTCCAAGCTGAAAATCTCTTGATGGGAATAGTTCACTACGTGTTTCCACCATACCTAGATATTAAACATAAATGCCTATTGTACTTATACCAAATACACCGCTGGAAGGATGCTCCACAGAAAATCTCTGCGCTCTGTCAAAGCCTTGCAGGTAAAAGGAGCAAGAAGGACCCTGAGGGATCCAGGACCCTGTGGGAACATTCCCAAGACTGAGTTATCGGGGTACTCAGCAAAGTGCAATAGCAGTCCCTGCCCCTGGATGGGCTTTAAAAGCCAGCACGGCACAAGGGCACGAGCACACTCCAGGCTGAGAGGGACGGCCTGCTCCATCTGCGGCACTGATTAACTCACAAACGCCTTCCCTCCGTTTATTTCTCTCCTTTTTTAATTGCTATGATAAGGACCTCTAGTCAAAACTAAATGTTACAAAAAAAGGGAACGAAATTAAGACAAAAGGCAAGAACATTTGAAAGACACTTTTCAGTAATAAAGATGGTCATTACAGCTGGAGATGGAAATGAGTGTCAGTATTGAGATATCCAATGTGATTGTCATTGAACTTAATTTTGATTTTCAATTTTATCTCTTCTCTGGTCTACAAGTGCTGTTGAGGACCAAAGGCTGATTACACGGAATAAAGTGCTTAACCAATTTGGTAAAGTGCAGCTGGCCATCCAGAACAAAAAACACACTCCAAAACATAGTTGATTTAACGACTTAAGCTAGATTTTAGAGTATCTCTGGAAAAAGACAACATGGCTCTCCTAACCTTCCTGAAAGGGTTTACTGTGATAAATGCTGTGATAAATACTGTGATAAATAGTGAATTCAGTAAATTCACTAAAACGGAAACTCTGAGTATTTGGTAAGCGGCCAACCCAGGACCAACGAGCTGCTCACAGCATCGTGATCGTTGCTCTTCCAGCTGGGCCGCGTTGGCCGGGAGGCAACAGAGGGTGGCAGCTGCAAGCGGGCACCACCGCGCTCCAAAGCACAGCGCACGCTTGTCAATAATACTGACTAGTCATATATCGAGGTGACTGGCTATATGTTGACTAGCACTCCCTTCCCAGCACTGGACGCTGCAGTCCTCCTCACATGCTGGCTTCTGCCACAGGCTCTCGTTGACAGCAGATGCGAGGGTGCTGCTTGCTCAGCTTATGAACAGCTGCCAGAAGAGATTTGCTGCTTCAGGCTGCAGCAAATGCATCCCAGCAGAGGCCAGGGCTCTTTGCTTCTCCTGGTAGGAAGGAAACCCCGATGGCACTGCTCAGAGCAGGGCTAAGGACACTGGAGCAACAGGCACGGCCCTGGAAAAGTCAGAGCTGTGCCGCAGTGTTACACGTGCCCTGTCAAGTCCACATCACCTGCAGGGTATTCACCTCCAGCTCCGCTTCCCCTTTGCAACACACTGCAGTTTGTTCTTCAAATGTTTGCACAGGGAACATTGCAGGAATCATTGCATACATGCATTTAAACTTAGGAAAACAAACCTAACCATAGAGTTATTAAAAAAATAGTAGAATAGAATAGAATAGAATAGAATAGAATAGAATAGAATAGAATAGAATAGAATAGAAGCTATCCCTTTCCAGGAACTATTTTAAGATTCCTCATTTTCTTTAAACTTCAACTTCTGCATGTTTTTTTTTCTTTTTAGAAAAGCTTTGATTAGTCTTAAAGTGTAAAACTAAATAAGGTAGGCTGACAACTTTGGTTCCATTTTTGGTGCTGCACCTTGCAAGAAATTCTTGCTCTAAATTGGGATCACCAAGCCCTCCTCACCATTGGGAAAGCCAACTCAGTGCTATGGCACTAAACTGAAATCCTTCCTATCTGCCCGCTGAGCCAGCTATTACAAAGTGGGTATTTGCAACAGCCAGTACTAATATAAATATTCCCCGACTTTAACATTATGTATGTTAAAAACTTCACTTATCTGAACCAAAACAAAACTCTAAGAATAGTTTGAAAATAAGCCAACATGGAAATACAGGCCACAATGTTTTCAAACAGATAACCAAAGTCAGTAATAGAAGAAATTGTGAATTCGTCTCATTGACTTGTTATCCAACAGCAAGCACTCCAAGAGAAAATGTTTATTAAGGAAATAAGCAAACTGATCTTTCAGATCATAGGTAGTGTGCATGGGAAAAGGAACTTCTTCCCAGCAAGATTCTTCCCAGCTCTGCTGATAAAATAACCAGTCAGTGTTGGCTTCAAGTGCTAAATTGTAAGCTACACAGCCTACAGAAACACTGCCAGACAGGGTCCAGCATAGGGAAAAAAAAAAAAAAAAAAAAGAAATATAGAAAGTTACATACTCAAACAAGAAGTTTATTTTCTTTTTATAGGCATGGATTTCCTACACTCAGGTTACTCAATTCCTATACGAAGTATGAATTTTTATAATATTTTACAGTATTGTATTCAACATGAACAATACTTCATGTCTTTTCTGCCTTACAAGTACTTTAAAACACGGCACTGAGGTATTTTAACTTTGTCCTACTTTGACATGAATTTTTACCTGTTCTGCAGACATTTACCAAAATCAGAATCGAGCAGAACTGTCAAAAAAAAAAAAAAAAAAAAAAAAAAAAAGAAAACCACCTCTGAAGGTCACTCCAAAGATCTGCATTTGGCAGGGAATTGGAAATTCCTAAATTCTGTTAACAAAATAATTTGAGGGCAAATTACTACAAAATGATGCAGGTTAAAAAAAATGTTATTGGTAAACAAGTCACTAGTTGAGAACAATCTTTCTGGACTTTGTAATAAAGAAAATGTTATCTGGCCTTGAAATACCTGCTAACCCAAAACCAACAGATTTATATATCTCTTGAAATTTCTCATTTTGAACTCCTTATTTTTCTGTACAAAGATATTCCAAAAGCAAAGTGGAACCTATTTTTCTCTCTTTCCCGACTGTGCCGGGCATGTTTTCCAACTGGCACTCTTGCCTTCGCACTCATCCTGTTTGAACGGCTAATTGCAATCTCCACCGGTTTAGTGTTTCCTGATTTTTTACTGCTGAATATTACTGCGTTCTCAGAAAAAAAAAAAATAGAATTGAAAATACCCTCTGTCTTGATAAAAGAGCTATTTACAGCAGTAACAAAGGCGCCAGGCTTTCTTCCCGGCACAAGCCCTACTTGTTCGAGTCCCACGTTGCCGCCTGCCCCAGTAGGCCCTGGATGCAGATGGAGGCCGCGCACACGGCTGGCCCTCGGGCCTTGTCCGGGGGCAGCGGGATCTGCTGCCGTCAGGCGATCCAGACTGGAGGAGATGGCGACACGGGGGTGGTCCGGGACTACTCTGTCCTTAGTGGTGGACGGCACATTTTTCAATTCAGCATGTTTGTAATTTTCTTCTGATTTTCTCCAAAATAAGCAAAATGATGCAACATTCTCAGTTTAATGGATAAGAAAGAATGGACATATACACACAAAAAAATAGTTTCTGGCAGTTACCTCAACACTGTGCAAACTTTATAAATTTTGCACGCTAATTAGAAAGAATAACTAATAGCAAACTGGAGCAAAGGAATTTTCCTATCTCGTCATAGGTAAAATTGTCAAAATATAAGCTTGGCTTACAAAATGTGCCTCCCTCCTGATAGCAATTGCTTAGTCTGGCCAAACGAAAATAGTCATGGGTAATAACGGGAGGGAGGATGGAAAAGTCCATCTCATTTAATACCTAAGCTACTCCTTGAAAAGAATTTTTTTTTATTACGGTTGTCATTCCAAGAAAAAAAAGTATTTATCTACCTGAAAGCAGTCACTTAATAAATCCTTTTTCACGGGTCTTTGTAATAACCATTTGCATACACTAGTATGTTAAATTTTATGAGACAATCATGACGGTAAGAAAGGATGGGTAGACAGCGAAGGCAACAGAAAGATTCTTCACCCTAATTCTATGGTCCTCCCCTCCTACTCTCATAAAAAAAAGACATACAGACAAATAATAGTAATATTAATAGTAACAGTAATAACAAAACACATACAAGTGAAGCTAGCTGCTCTAACAATGACAATGTTAAAATGCATCACATTTCTAGCAAATAAACTAGTGAATTCAGAAGAGGCAACCAAAAGCACATTTTATCAAGTTACTGTCCAGCACAGCAAAGTTACAATGGAATAAGTGGCAGAAATGAAAATTTTAATTGAAGAGTTGTTATCCAAACTTTATACACTTGTTGACCAGGCTAAGGGCCAGCAATATTGGAAGGTGTGAGTGCTACCAAGAAACCTCTCACGTCTCACAGGTACCTGAAATATTGACTATTTGAGTTGACAGAATTACAACAACATTAAAAACCTCCATAAAAACTCCTCAGAGCAGGAACTGACTCCGAATGCTAATTATAGCTATTCTGTCAATGGCAGAACCTTCTTTCCTGCTCCCTTCTAGTAAGTCACATTCATTTCCTTATTTTTTTTTTTTCCCATTAACAGGGCTATTGTTTCTACCCTTAGCTGCTTTATGATACAGATGGAGAGCTAGCTCCAAATCAACTAAACCCTTCCTAGATAATCTGGGAATACTCTGAAGAAACTGCCTTAAGAAGAAGTAACTAAACTGAAATCAGAGAAGGAACAAAAAAACTCTCTTCCCAGACTTTTCCATGTTTTACCTTCATAGAATTCTGCTATGAAGGGAAAACATACTTTTCTGCTTTTCAAACTCACTGCAAATAACAGGAAAAGGATTGCAACTCATCAGCTGTATGCCTGGACTCACAAAGAGTTATTTAAATTCCTTATCGATATTTTGGAAAAACACCCTTTCTCCCAAAACCATGCTCTTACCACTTCCTTTGTGGTTCCATTCAAGCAGTGGGCAATAGTATTAATTAAAACCAGGCAGCCAGATTTTTAGTATGTGCTCTGTTTGTTGTTTTAAATTGTTGAATATCAATTACCTTATTATTTCGTGATTAGCATGAAGCATATGCATCTATGTCTTGTGGCTTTTGGCAGTGGTTTAAAAAAAAATCAGCAACTTTGCATAAGGCTGTAAAACAGCATGTTTCCAGGCATTTTTAGCGCTGACTAGAGCCATTCTCAATCTGCTCAGCAGCATGAAGTTAATTAGGAGAGGCATGAAGCTTATGGCTGGGTGCAGAAATCAGCAATGGAGCAAAATCATCCTTTTTTTTGGCTTCAGCCAGTAAGTGCCACTGAGTCTGCATGATTCTTCTAAAATATTTTCACACATTAAACATCAGTTAAAGCTTTACCTTATATCTAACCCAGTTTTCTAAACCTTTCAATGAATGCAAATCAATGAACACATAAAAACTGAAAGAACTAATTATGTGGAGCACAGGGAGGTAGTGTAATGCATTAATTTACAGAAAATCCAGTTTCAGGCAAAGCCTTGAGATTTCTTAAACAACAATCCATTTCTGACCAGGGTGAAACTAGGCATTTTACTTACGGAAGACAAGAACAGGAGAAGAGAAGTGGAAAGGAACATCTTCCTCCCAGACCCCCTAGGAATGTATCATTCCTCTTGCTAATAGATCTGTCATTTATTAAGGGAAAGGGCACATTAAACAAACAACAAAAAAAAAGTAGCTCACAAATAGATGACATTTAAAAGTGCTGGGTTCTTCATTTTGCCAACTAAGGATAAATTTCCTTGTCCAGGTGACGTTCCACTGTAAGAGAACCTGTCAGGTACACACGGAGCTCTGTATCACTCACGCTGTGCTCCAGGTGCATGCTGCTCATGCATTAGTGTCCCAAATTAGATCTCCAGTCTGCTTTCGCACTGACGCCCAAGCATCCCCACTCGCTGTGCTTTAGTTCACATCTCAGGGCAGCCCTGCAGCGTGAGCTGGATTCCCTTCAGGTGAAACAGCAGAAGGCAGACTCCTGAGGAGGCCCTCATGTCGCTGAGGCCACACATATAGCCCAGGATTATTTTAAAGTAAAAGCCCTAAAATCCATAGAGGGTCAATACTGGGCCCCTATCACAAACTCTCTCACCTTTAGCATCTACTCCTGCTGCACTGAATTATTTATCACCATCAATACACCTGCAGTTTTGCTTGCTAAGTGTCTGTGGCTTAGGCTGACACAGCGTAACGAAAGGTCAAATCTGGTACCCTGTAAAGTTTTCAAATATCAAGGAGGAAATATTGGTTAGGAGCAAGAGGCCTAGCATATAGCTGGATAGACCAAGAAAGGATGATGAGACTCAGAGGGTTGGGTTGCTCCAAGTCAGCACTTGCCTCCTTCCGGTGCCAAGTAAAGAAATATTACAGCAGACATCTTCTGACCTACAATAGTCATTTTTGACACAGACTTAAGCTTCTACTTCTTTGAGTAAAAAAAGAGATTTCCGTTAAATGTACCTTTTGGCTGTTCCTTTACTTCCTCAAAACAATTCTTAAAACAAATATGTCTCCAAAAGAAAGAGAAAACTAAATGTTGAAATTCAGGAGCTTTTGATGCTAAGTCCACTTAGCATGTTGCTATCTCCATTAAAGAACATCAGTGCACATTAAAGTAAAAAACACTGAGGACAAAGAGATTGAAACTAGGTAGAGCTGAGGCAAAAGCACTGACTATCTCTAAAATTCATTTTTTATCATTTCTGGTATGTGCTTTAACTCTAATTGATTTTTGCTTCCTTCATATTAAATTAATTAAAATATAAAACCCACAAAATTTTTTATCTCTCCCAGATACAGGAGTCTTCATTGGTCTGTTGTTTGATTATTCTGTTCAAGAAAGATATAGTCATATTTCATGCAAAATTTTATAAGGTAAAAGTGCTTCATATTATAAATATTCCAGAGTAAAATGTAATAAGTTTTAAAACAGCTCTGATTCTAAATCTCAGCTCTGAATCCTTTCCTAATGTTATCTACTCTATTGGTGAAGAGAGCCAAATGATTTTTTTTTTTTTTTTTTTGGTACTGACTTTACTTTTAATCATCTTTAAAGAGCTGATGATCATTGAGATTACAAAAATGGGTTCTAGGGTTCTAGTTAAAAGAAAACACCCTGATATTTGTTAATTCTTCTGGAAATAGAGACAAAAAGATTAGTATGCATTCTTCTCAAGACAATAATAAAAAAAGATGATGCATCAGTCACTAACACACATATTTATATATCATCAACTACCTGCCAAGAGCTACCTATTCTCACAATAGTATTTTTTCTATAATTTTGATTAAAATGTAAGAATAAATACTTTTTTCATAAATACAGTGTAATGTACTTTACAAGTACATGTACAGCAAAAAGAAGCAGCAGGCACTTCAGTGATCAAAGAAAATGGTATTTGAATGTTGTTACTACTTATTAGTATATGACTTTTTAGGCAGTATTTTTTCCTTCTTCCTTCTCCTCTTGTATTGCATGATTACTTCATGGTGGAATGAGTTAAGCTTACTTAAGCTGCTAACTGGTAAAATAAAGGTGAAAAGATTTATACTACTTTCTCAGCACTCTCAGTTTTCTATATTCCAGGCATGTAAAAAGGTAGAGGGTAGTTCGTTTTATCAAATACACACTAGTTTGTGGCATCTATTTTACGTGCAAGAAGAAGCTGGCATTGTACCGTTTATATATATATACATATATATTTACATGTTCCACTCATATAAATATACAGCCTGTGTGTATAAACTGTGTTTATAAACTCTAAGCTTTATTTATAAACTGTGTATGCACACACATATATATAAATTATATAAATATATATAAAGAAAAATCCAAAATATGGTAGCGGAAATCCCAGAAAAGTTTACAAAGATTAACAATTCTCTTCTGTGCAGCATTGGCTTCTCGCCACTAATTTGTTGAATCTGACAAGCCTGTTCCAGCCATTAATTGAGAGTAATGAACGGACGGCCTTCCCAATGCTCCCAGAGGGCCGTCACCGGGATTTATTTTAGGGGAGCCCAAGTAAGGAGCGAGCTCAAGTTGGGAGCAGCACTTTGTCACGAGGCGGGAGGACGCGGCAACTCCTGCGTCCTCAACTCCTCACCACTACGGCCCTTCCCAAGCGCGAAATAAAAACTGATAGAGACACAAAGCACAAAAACGAGCATCTTGCTCTGAATTTAGCCTCCCGTTCGCCCTCTGCAGCTCCTTAGAGCCCTCATGACGTGCAAGGAGCTGCAAGGGCCTTGCTGCCCCAACAAAGGCGCCGCTGGACGGAGGCCGCTCGGAGGCTCTCATTACCCTGTGGGTCCAGGCCAGCCTAAAATCCCGCTAATCCATTAGCCGAGGTTCCCCGCCAGCCCAGGAAGGGAACAATTTGCAGGGAAAGTGGCGGAGGACGGGGCGGGCTGCAGCACAAAGCTATCGTCTCTTGCGGGGCAGGCGCCTTTCATGTGCACGTGCGCCCTGAGCTGCGCCCCACTCTGCGGCGGAAGGGCCGCATTCATCAACGCCGAGGGCGGCTTTGAACACAGAAGCTCAGAGCTGCCCCTTCGGCGGTGATTTATCACACGCAGCCCGACGTGAAACGAGTTGGCACTTTGGAGGCTGCCACCACGGGACAGAAGGACGGGGAGGTGACGGCACGGGCACGAACGCGCGGTCAGACCAAGAGTGCTTGCTGCCGCTGGCGGGAGCGCGGGGCTGGCAACCGCCCCGGCATAGAGCCACAAAACGCCCCGGGGGAGCAAATGCCTCCTTTCGATTAGCAGAATTACGGAACTGCTGAGACTCCAGAAAATTAATGCTCACACGGTCATGAATACTCCCATTATATGCACGCTACACTCTAAATGCCATTTAGAAGTGCCCAGAACCGAGGTTATAAATTAATATATCTACACTTCCTTCAGAAGGCCATGGAAGTTTAAAAGCTGCGTATGTCCTTAGCGTATGTGTCCTTAAATAGAAAGAAAAAAAAAAAAAAAAAGAACTTTAAATAGAAATAAATAATAGAAAAAAAAAAGAAAGAAGAGTTTTCCATGTTCCTATGCTTCTAGGATTCTTGAACAAGTCCTTTTAGCTTAATCCAGGCATGGAAATCTCAGAAGTATTTTTAATTTTTAACAAAAATGGAAGTTCCATTTAAAACTTTATCCAAAGTATCTCTAATGTCATCCTTCCTCTTACAGACAGAGGTCCTGGAGTAAAGAGGCCAACACAGAATCTACCGAACAAGTCTGTTTTTATCGAATATAACTCTGTCAAGAAGAGAGGAAGATGTGAAACCTTTCTCACTGAGAAAAAAAATAATAATTCTCATTGAGTTTTTTTGCATAATGTACTAATTGCTGTAATGTGAACAAAAAGCAGAGGTGCATGGTAGACAAAACAGGGAGAACTCTTGACCCATAAGCACTGCAACAATACGAAACAGTCCGACATTTGTTTCAGAAAGAGCGGGGAAATTGCTGCAATTCGCAGCACAAAGGCCATGGCACTAGCCAGGGGTCACGAGTGTCCAAGTGTAGCCAACAAGCTGCGACACCAGCCCAACACGCGTATGTTGCAACGTGCCATCTGTGCAAGGAATGCAAGCGAGACCGCTTTCCAGGAGCTGGCTGCAAACCCGGAGGAAATCTAGCCACAATTCACGGACAATCATTTTGTCTCCTGTTCCTCGGAAACTTGCGCGTGTGCTCTGCATTCAAGAGAGTGAAAGCCTTCCACTCAGTTCGAAAGCTCCCTTAAATCTGTTATTTTGCTTTATGGGTACAACCCCTCTGGTAGCTCTGCTTTCTATACAACTCATAAGCTGTCTCTGACAACTCACACACACACAGAGAAGCCTTCAGTGCCTCGCTTGCCTGCTGAAAGCACACGGCCAAACCAGATGTGGGGTTTGGCTGCACAGGTTAAACCTATTAATATTATACTAACTGGCCTTGCCTCTCCGTCTACTGGGTATCCTTAAAATGAAATTAATTTTTTTTTTTAAGTACTCTTCCCAAATTCCACATAATATGAGCCAACACTTTCATCCAAGTAAAGCTGTCTGCTTTTCAGGGTTTGGTCTTCACAATACCTATATTTTCATAAAGTTTTATGGAAGCACTTTAGTATAAAGGCTAAACAAATATGTGTTAAAAAATCTGAAAACTTATCCTGAAGCAACAGCTTTAAATTTTTGGAGCCTAAGAAAACATGTATAATCCACATGTTCTCATCCAAATATTGTCTTTAAAACTGCAAGTATTTTACAAACTAAACGCAGAACTAGTCTCTGTGCCTTTTGCTACTAAATTTCACTTACAAAAATATGGTGAGTTTACATATAAAACACAATACATAGATTTTTTCATTGCACTGGAAGTCTATTAAGTAAGACTAGTAAAATTACAACATTCATCAGAGCATTATGTTTCAGTGTAATGCTGGATTGTATAATATTTTACTTCAATTGACCTGAAGGTTTAAATATTCCCAAGAGGAGGGAAATCACTCAGAATCAGTAAGACAAAGCTAATTTAAAATTTATGGTTTTCTCTAAAACTACCCAAATTAAATAAGGGCAAGCAAAAGCCATTCACGGATTTTGGCTATGAATAGTTATATTACACATTTATTAAGAAATCTTAATATATACAGATGAATACATATATACTTTTGAATACTTGAGTCTACGAGACAAGGGAAACAAAAACAAGGTATAGTAATTAAAAAATAATACTGAACATGAGCTACAGAAGCAAGGAAAATTTACCTCCCTGAGGGACAGCAAGTTTAGGTTTCAGAAACACTGCAAGAAAACAGGATTTTAATGATTATATTTGCAAATGATGTGGAATCAAGAAAAGTAGGAGTGTTGAACAGAAGTAAAGAAGGGCATCATGTTTGAAAAAACATGAACAAAGTCAGGCACAGGGATAGAACATTTTCTGCAAAAGGATTAAGGGTTAAAATGTATTCATTTTAATAATGAACTAAAAGGGAAAAAATGAAATAAGCCTTGAAAATGTGGAATATATTTACAACAGAAATGTGCATGATAAAAAAAAAAATGTATTGGTGATCCGGAAGGATTATAGGCTTCAGGCAGCCATTAGCAAAATTATAAAGTACTATAGATGAGCAGTCATTAACTGCTATAGTACTTAGTGGGTTCAAAGAGAAACTGAAAGAGACACAAGCACAAAATTCTCTAATATAATTTAATATACAAATTGGAATTATAATGAGACAAAATGCAGATAGCATTATTCAGGTCAATTTGCTGACCTGGACAACCAGGACAGAACCTGGTTCTGGTGAACCAGGACAGAATATTTGCTATGGTATTTATTTCAACACTTTTCCGAATGATGGCAACTCAAATAAAAAGGAAAAAAGTAGAGCAAAACTGAAGCCCATCATGTATAAAGTATAAATACTTCAACTATAGTCATAAGCAATTTACTAATAAGCTTCCCTTGAAAATTAAGGCAGCAGGACAGGCAACCAAGCCTACAGCCTACATACCGTCCACGCATTCACCATATGAAGAGCCTAGTGAGACCAGGCACCGCTGAGATGGCCGCAGTTCAGACAACGTGCAACAACTCCGACCAACCTGGCAGGAGGTTAGAGGTTTCCTCACAGTTACATCATGTGATTAACAGATTCAGGGGAATTCATTTCTGCAGCTAGGAGGCCATGAGCTAGAACACAAGAGGTAAACATTGCATACCCGAGCAAATATGTCCGATGCTACCTTGGCCATAGAAATAAATCTTCAACTTGAGGGACCACAACTGGAAGTGCAGCCCTAGGTGATTTTTGGTCTCCTCTGAGTCTGTTAAGAAAGTCATCTTTTATAATGACAGTTCTCTGTCATATAAATGAAGAAGTGTCCAAAATCAAAGAACTCTAGTCGCGCCAGCAGCAGGATTTCTATTAGATTGGTAAGTTTGGACACAATCATCAGGTCTCCAGTGCAGAATGGTAAATCAGAAGCTAAAGGTTCAAGAGCCTCCAAGAAGTGTTTTGCTTCCAATGTTGGTTTGGGTAGAGCTGCCTCTGAAAAGCACTTCTGCACATTTGAGAGGCACAACTGGAATAGCCATATCATGTCAGCAAGAAAAAAAAAGAGCGGTTGACTTAATACTCCAAACCTTTTATTTTCAGAAGAAAATAGTTAAAATTTCATCTGTATTCTGGAGAGGTCAGGTGCTGGATTGTTTCCTGTTTTACCTCATCAAGAACTTCATGAAAATCACTGTTTTAGAGATATTTGGTAGGTTACAAAACACATATTAATAATACCCTGAAACATCCTTCGAGAAATGTTTAAGAAGAAATTTAAATTAAAATGCCAATATATAGTAAGTCAAACAATCCATTTTAATCCTCAAAATATAATTTTCACCATACTCTCCTCAAGTATTTCCCTCAAATAATTTTCCTGAAGTGCTTAAAAGAACTTCTTAGATGGGACATTTTCTAAATAATTATCTTAGAAAACCCTGAAAGTGAACTTTTTACCTTAGTGCTTGAGATCAAAAATTTATTTATTACAGTTTCAAATGGAAAATCTCAGTATAAATTAATTAAAATTCATAAATGAGATTAAGTTTATGTTTCAATTTGAAGTCATTTAATTTAATTCTCTCTCTTGATGCTTCAAATCCCATTCATTCATAGAGTTATACGGTTAACAAGGTTGATGCCCTAGAGAAATCTCTGAAGATATATGATCTGTTGTTACTGAATGATACAAAAGACCTCTTCCAAGCCTTATAAATCTGCAAGCAAGCTTTCCTTTAAAAACGAATTTGAACCAGAATACACTTAGACTTGACAAGATGTTTCATAGCTCAACTAATGTTCTCACTAAGTATTTTAATTGAAGGAATTTGTCTTAATCACAATAAATCAAATCAACGGTCATACCTAAATTATCCAAATTTTATTTAAGCTACATGAACCCATATGCAGACTAATTCTATTCAGGTTAATGAGAACTCAAGAGAATAAATTTGCACACAGGAAGAAAAATATAATTAACTTCTCAAGACAAAGGAAGAAACCTCCACAAAGCAAAGCCTTTACACATTAACTTAAGTGTGAGTACTCACGTTTTTAAAGATTATACAACAAAGACAAATGTTGGAGGATTGAGAATTCCAGTATATATGCCCAAGAAATATGCTACTACTTGAAAGAAGCATAGGTTTGAGCCATAAAACCTTTACAATCAAACACATTGCTTTTGTATTTTTACAACTATATCTTGTATAGAACTATCTTAAGCCAATTCATTTATCCTACCCAAAGATAAAGAGAAGAAAAGTTTCTTCTTATTTTAAGGGATTCATTTGGTGCTTTCAAGTCTGGTTTAGCTCAAGTGCAGATCAAACAAGACATTTCCACTGAGTGGCAGTGAAACAGGGGAGGCTCCCAAACTGCACAGTCCACCAGGCCATGCCTGCAGCTGGGCCACCACATGTTTAACCATGTTTTTTTTTAATTAAAAGCTTAAATGCTAAGTGTGCCCACTGCTCCTGGTGAAATTATGAGGCTTCATTATTAGCTGTCATTCCCAATGTTTAATTTATTGATACTGAGGTTCAAGGGGACATGAAAACAACTAATCATCATCATCATCTCTAAAGCAGCCTGCAACTGCATAATAAAACTGATCTTGCCTATCTCAGTACTTGAGCTGATGTAAATTTGTACAAGAAATACAGCATTTGGAGGGAAGACAACTTATCTGCCACTTTCTTATTCAGGATTACAGCATATTTAAATCATAGCTGATGGCATGCTCTGTAAGTGGAGGGCTGGTGAGGCTTTCAAGTGGGCATGAAATTCTTTTTTTTCCATATGTTGGAACAGCTCATCCCGTGACTGTCACCCCAGTGTCTGAAGGACAGCTACTCCAAGCACACAGGCCTTGTACACATAATAATGTTTCCATCTTACTGCTGGACAAAGAAATCCGCAAGTGCTATTTTTTTTTCTACTGTAGGAATCCATGCACAAACTTTAAAGGAGTTGTGATAGTGATACTAAAGTCCAGAATCATTATTATTTCTGGAACCAAACCCAGTAATCCACAGTAGGTTCAACTTAGTCTCTATTACTTCTTCTGTCACTGGAGAACCATCACAGAAAGCATTCACTGCAGAAATACACTTCAGGCACAGAAAAAAAATGAATGATTTTACTGATACTACTCAGAGAAGAGTAAAAGAAAACTACCAACCCTGCCTATAAATCAGGGCTACCATAACATGTCATGTGTATGAGAAACACAGAAATAAGTAACAAAATTAATCTTTTAAAAACAGAACAAAAGTAGCTACCGGCCTTTCCTCATATCCTGCCAGTGCAAAGAATTCCTGCTTATAACAATAACAGTTGATGAGGAGGCAATCAGAGAGACTGGTGGGAATTTGGAAGCATAAGACTATTTTTTTTCTGGGTTTTCATAGACAGAAATGTGATCAGAGCTTCAGCAAAACACAGAAACCAGCAGACATGGCAATTCAGCTTTTAACCACAAGAACTCTAAAAGTGGGGCTACACATAACTGTGGCTATTGAAATTTTATCAGTATTACTGCACACACCTTTACGTAGCAGCTCAATTAATATTTAATTTTCTTCCAAGCAAAGTCCTTATGACAAGCTAAAACTTTTTCAACATACACAAAATAGATGCAGATATGTACCCTGGAAAATCTACTGAATTGATTTTTCTTTCCTTTAAACCAGGCAATCCCAGAATTTTACGATAAAAATATTCTGACAGATACATATGTGAATTCAGGATCTAATTCTCTGTTCTGATAATGCTAGCACAGAATTTTAGGGGAGTGGGGAAAAGGTTGCCCCCCCTTCTTATCTTTTTATCTTTAAGAAAAATAGAAGGCTGGTCACACACAAAGTCCGAGTTATTTAGTAAGTCAGTCCAGTGCCACACGTTGGCACACACAGCTGCCTTGGGTTCTTTACTGTGCGTCACTAAATGCAAGAAGGAAGCCAAGCTGACATAGTAAGTTTGGAACCAGGAAAAAAACATTCACTTGGAAAACCAAACCTACTTAGCAAAGTCAGCGGCAAAACCTACTTAAAAAGGGATCCAAGTGTAGCCTGGGTGTATGTATGTCTGTGTGGGTAAGACAGATCCACCTCCTCCCTGGCACATGTCCTACCTGCGCCAGGAGTCCAACAAAGTTGCACCTTTTATTAAAGAGAGAGAGGTTTGGGGGCCTGAGCTATTTCTTATGAAGTTAAACAGAAAGACAAAACGTATATATGGGCAGTCCTTGTTGGACTCTTCCCTGTTGGAAAACTCCAAAAGCGAGGCCAGGGAACAGCAATTTGCAAATTCCTCCTCAGAACCTTTAAGTTGCTGCAGGATATAAAACCAAACGAGTTTCTGTAACAAGCCCTTGGCAACGGATCATTCTTAAAATACATTCTTTAAATACACTGTCATTGTCAAAATTTAAGAAGTGCTGTTAGCAATTAGGCTTCTGCACCTCCTGGATGCCGTTGTTCTGCTTTATTGAATATTCCCTCAGCAATCCATTATCTGTAAGTACCTATCAGTGTTTCTCTTGGCTTTACATATAATCTTTTTTGGACTGCAAATTAGGGCAAAGTTTCTTCCTCTTATCAATTTTTTTTTAATTAATTAGAATGCTTAGAGAAAAAAAAAGACACTAATTACTCAAATTTTCTTGTTTTAGATAGGCGGTACCAGAAGGTGCAGATGTGACCTGCAAGGCTAACCCAACCCAAAATCTAGGAGTAACTAGGTTAAAAGAGAAATCTATCTTGAAAATGATGCAATGAAAAAAAAAGTAGTTTAATTATTAATTAACATTCAGTTTTTACATGTGCAAATATTTTTTTTTTCAATTAAGCAAGTCTAGGAATAATGCTTCACAAATTAATTTATAATTCAAAACACCTATTATCTGAAAACTGAGAAGAAATATGTTTGCATAACCTATGTAATCTAACAAAAAAAGACTGAAAGAAAGGAGAAGCCTTCAGAAATGGCCCCTTTCCTGGCAATATTTTATCCTTTCTTCTTCCTACCTGCTAGGCGGGAATATATAAATCAATATTTAATGTACTGTAATTTTACAGAGATACGTCAGGTTTATTGCAGTCAGTAATAATACACAGCATGTCTATTGGAGCAAGATCTCCAGCACCCACAAGCCGTTGCCTCTGCAGGAGTGAGAACAGAAACCCTAAATTCCCTCGTGCAAGGGGTTTTTTCGCAGTTTCATTATGACATGAATGACAACCATGAAAAGCCACCATCACCCGGGGAGTCACAGAGAGCTGATCAATCAGGGCAATGTCATTACAGGGGGCTACTCCGGTGGCATACACTGACACATGAATATCAAAGAAATCCTGGCTCTTGTTAAGCATAGTCCTTCAGCAGTGAAGGCATTTGGAGAATAACCATAGAAAAGACTAAAACACTTCTGCGGAAGAGCTGCTATATTGAACACCAAAACCCATGAACTAATCAAATTCCTGCAGGCAAGTCAATAGTTGTGATGTGAAACCACTAATATTTACCGAAAAACAAGGAAACAGCATCAAAAAATACCATTCCCAAAGATCAGGCAGGCATTTTTTTGAAGTGTGTGTGTGGTAGGGAATACTGTAGAATAATTGGCAGTGAACAAAACCAACAAAAACTTTCTAAGGCTGGGATAATAATAATAATAATAATAATAATAATAATAATAATAATAATAATAATAATAATAATAATAAGTAATCTTATCTCACAGAAGGAATGAGTTAAACCTCAATAGTTTTTTTAGATCTAGTCAAGAGTACACGTACTGGAACAGAACATATTTAGAAATAGGCAACCCTATTTCAGATCAAAAAGGGACTTCAGAGCCATTTCTAGCCAGAGAATGAAATTATCTATACTACTGTCTCCACAGAGGATAAATACATTTCTTGTTTGAAAAGGTGAGGCAGTAAAAAAAGATTTATACAAATAATTGGTTTCCTTTGTCTTATTCTCTGTTGTCTTTAGTACATATTGGATTACTTTAAACCTCCACCTAGTCTGGAGGAAAACATTTTTACTATGATTTTACATTACTGTTTTTCTGAGAGACCTGCATAATCTAGTTCACTTTGTGCTGAATCAAAACTATAATTCAAGCTAGGTCTATCTGAATATAAGGTATTTTCTCACATTGTCCTAAAATTCACATTACGACTAATTTTTCACAAATAGGTTCTCATATTTTACTTATCCACAGAAAATAATCATTACAAATGAGCAGAAGACAAGAGATGGGAAGAAATGTAGGAGCACTGATGTTGCTATCTATTAGAGAGCGAAAAAATACACTGGAAGCAGAAAAAGAAAACAGATAATCAAAAGATTATCTCTTTAATTATCTCTGAGATTTGTAGAATTAAATTAGATTTTTTATTATTTTCCATTTTTTAATTCTCATCTTGATAAATATCCACATTTACTTGCTATCTCCATCTGCCTTTTTCTATCTTGCAAACATTTGATTACTCCTTAGGTACACAGAATACATAAAAACTCAAAAAATATATATCTATATATATATAAATTTTATTATTGATTACCAAAAGGTCTTTGGAAACATTTCCCTGACCACTCAGAAAGCATACTTTATTCTTATCACTATGCCACTGTTTCACTTCTTGATACGCCGTGGCAGTCATTGAGCTAATTTCAATAAAAATATTTTAAGACAAACTGTTCAAGGTTTTATTGCATTTTATACAATTCAGTTGATAAAAATCATCATGATTTATTTCTAAAAGCCGATGAGAGTTGGTGATGATAATCACGGAGTAACTAAAAATCACTAAATACTGAGAATTTTACTCTTATTTCTCATATGCCTATTTAGATGAATGTTCTATTTTATCCATAACACAGGTTCACCAATAGGAGCAAACTGCCATGATTTCTTTCACTGCGCAAATAAAAATGAATTTCATCTAAATCGTACTTGCAAGGATGGATTTGTCAGCAAAAGACTTCACTGTTAGTCTTTCATGCTCCAATTTACCCATTTGATCCTGTTAAGCCAAACACTTGGATGCACACTTACGAGTAAGCTTCACATATTTGAAACTCTTTGATTTCAAAGTGACCTACACACATGCTTAAATATTTTCCTACATTATTGCTTAGATATTTGGCCTTTCTTTGAAGACAGCTTGCCAATTAATGCAAATTACTAGAGCACTTAATATAACTTCAACACCTGGGCACCAGAAATTAGGGAATATCCACTTTGTCATTTCACATAGGCCACTGAGCAATAAATTAGGCCTAATGGCTAGAATGAAACCTCTTACCTAAAATGGACAAATTGAATAGAACAAAAGAATATTAAGCTTGCCTATAAATAAAGGCAGATTTAAGTAAGCTGTACTATAAATAGGAATTGGACGGCAAATATGGAGTCAAAAGAACAGTGTAACATCACAGAAATTCACAGTTAGGAGGAGAGAGTCTTTCTTATTTTTCTCTACTAAAACAATAACTAAATAGCCGATTAGACTCTTAATCTGCAAACCCAAATGCAACCTGAAAAAAAATACAATCAAGAAATCACTTTAGTTATTTATTTCCTTATGGGCCCTTTGATTTGAGCTTGGTATGCCATGCATTAACTCCAGCCAAATGAAGCACAGCTCAGTGTATCAGATACTGTTTTTAAGGTTGTGTTTTCAATAATTAGATTGATATTTTTATCCTGCCTCTCAATACAAACCCCATCACAAAAAAAAATGCACATTTTCCAGGATGGATGAATTAATATGAGCTTGCTAATCATGATGTATGCAGGTACTCAACTAATATTCCCAAATGTGGCTTCCTTGGCTAGCAATGGCAGCACCAACGTAAGCTGCAAGTACAAACTCATGCCCATCCATGTGAACTGAATGCATAGGAAATAATGGGGATAGGCTTGGAAACCACTGCTCTGCTATAATTATAGGAACATTTGGCTTTTTGACTGATCACACTCTTAACACCTTGAACCAGTCTGAGCACGAATTCATTCAAACTCTGCCAATTTCCTGCAACCAAAACTTTCTGCATGGTCCTTATCTACCGACTTGCATCGACAAGCAAGACTGCCACGCTCATGAGCTCACCCAGCAAAAGAGACTTTTCTGCACAATTACAGATCTAGGAGTGATACAGATCTGTCACTGTCTTTTCTTTTTTTTTTTCTCCAGTGTCCTGATTCTTTGTATAATCTGGAATCAGAAGGGCCTGGACCTGTCGAGGGTGAGAGCATGAGCCAGTAACGCTGTGCTCATGTGAGAAAATACAGACAAGAAGGGAGCTCTTGACAAGTATTTCATATTCCATCCTCTCGGTAAAAATACTTCCAGCCTTAGTCCAGCCAGAACCAGGTTTCACATGCACAGTGACAACTTCCTAACCTGATCTCTACTTTCCATACTAACCCACAGCTCCTAAGTGGTAACTTCTACCATTGGACTGAGTCACCCAAGTCTCTTCTCACTCACTCAGCTGTAAAAATCTAAAACAACTCTGCAGAGGTTCTAGCCTTATATCCTGTTCCATTTCCCCCGCTAAAGTAATTTCTACTCAGACAATCTGAGCAAAAACTCTAAAACTATAACCCTGGACAACATATTACATGGTTTTGTCAATAAATTATATATTATATACATTTTATTTAAGAGCTCTATAGAGTAGATGAAAACATGCAATACAGTCACCAGACGTATATTTACTTTTCCTCAGATATAACAGTGATTAAATTAGTATTTTTAAATTAATTTTAACAACATCAAAATTAATAGTAAGAGATATTTTATGATAGATTAGTGAGCAGAAAAATCAAATTTATTTCTGTTCTAATTTCTTTTCTAATCTCACTTTAATTATGTTTGTAACCTCACAGCTTATGCAAGCCTTCTCTAAATGCTGTTTTATTCAACTGTATTTCCTCTCAGTTATGCGGCAGTGCTCATGCTGGTTATTAGACATCTGCAAATCAGCCAGGCTGTCTGTCTTTCCCAGTACTTACTGACCAGAAGGCATCGCCCAAAAGCTAATGAGCTGCTAAACATTGCTGCCATTGGAGAGAGATGTATTGTGAATTTGCAATTTTGCAGAATACCATCCACATATCTGACGATTCCTGTCACTAGGTGCTGCGTGAGACTACGATTGACTCCTAGATAACAATTAAAATGGAATACATTAAATAACTGGTTATGGATAGGAGAACCATAAAGCCCGTCACTGACTGTGGCTACATTTCCCCCACACACACACTTCATGAAAACGTTAATGACTTGTCAGGTATCATAGATGATGAATTCACAAATAAAACATATTTGGAATATGCTATAGCTTTGTTCTACTTCAGCAAATCACTAATCTGACTTACTCTGAAATATAATCTTCTTTGGTCAGATGCATAAGTAGAAGAAATTGTAGAAGTAGAAGTGATTTCAAAGAAAAGTATTGCCAGGCCATCATTTCACTCAGTCTTGTACTCATGCAAAATTAAATATTTAATTTGCAATATTTTTAACACAATTTTTAGTGTACTCAGATTTCAAAATGGATTTCTTTGTCCTAAGCTTTCCATTATTTTGCTTCCCATTCCACCAAGGAAAAGAAAGAGCCAGCTCAGATCAGATTCACACCAAAGGAACTGTGCTCTTCGACTTCAGCTGTGCTCACACTGATGCTGTTTTCTGAATCTGGACTATCTATTTGCTAAAACTTCCACGGCAAAAGGAGGTCACTGAAAATAGAAAATGTTGTACAGGGTTTATGTGAAATCTCATCCTTTTAGTAACTTATGCAGATGACACACCAGTGAAATCATAGACCAAAACCATTTAGATTTAGGTAATGAAGGTTTCTCTTTAAAAAAGAAAGTGGGGATTCTCCCCAAATACAGCAACATTTGGAAATGTAGCTTTTTTGCATTCAACAGTTCAGCAGTCAAAGTTCTTGCCCATGTACTATCACATCCTTAGGGACCACCCCCATAGCCATCTGCACTGTTTTCAGGTGGTTGGAAGTGGGTTCAGTGATGAGTTATCTTATGTATTTATTACAAAATCCAGTTAACTCTTAGCTGGTGACCAAATGAAAAAGACATCTCACTTTGTTCCCTTTCACTGCATCTGCTTTTGTCACCTTTGAACTCTCCTCCACTTTCCTGACTATATCATTTCTAGGAGAAAATTGTTTATATTTTAGGTTTGTGAAAGTAAACACAGGTATTTCTGTTAACTCCCTGAATGAATGTGACTGTTGTTCGGTTACTGCCATGTTCCTTTACCAATAACAGTGGAGTAAGTTTTCACTGCCTGTGCTTTAAGTGGATACAGATTTGTGCACACTGACCAACTGAAATATAAGAATTAAAATAGCAGTAGCCTTGCATGTTCTTAAAATACACGAAGGAAACCTCTTCACTAAAGTACAATGATCACGATGTTCAGCAAAGCCAACCATCCTTTCAGCTAATTTTAAAAGTGAGCTACTACTCAAGTTTGCACTTCCAGCAGTGCAGGCCAAGCAATCCTATAACCAAAAATGCAGTAAGAAAAGCCCAGGACTATATGATCTTGTCACTGCAGATTATAGATTTCAATGTTTTATTCTAGTTATAACCTTCCATCTCTGTGATTTCTGAGTAGAGAACCATAAACTGAAGATAAAGTTGAATTAGTCAAAAGTTTAAGGTCCTCTGGAATAGATCAAATAAGGATGCTAGGCTAAAGGACAAATGAAAGCAAAAGCAAGACAGCATTGAAACTGGCCACATTCTAAACCACAATCGGAACATAAATACAGCAAAAGCTCTTTATACATTTTAGATTTCTGATGTCTTATTATATTCCTTACAATGGAACTGATAGGACTGGAGGCCTTCAAATTGTATTGTATTTTTGTTACTAGTTTGATAGGATTTGTCAGAAAAATTCCAACCTTGCTTTTCGCAACTAGCAAAGCATAAAGGACTAAATCTATCAATTACTGTTTTCGCTTTGTTCTCTCTTCTAAGGCCAAACCCTAGCTTTCCAGCAGCACTGAACATTATTAGCATCTAAGTGCAGTGGCTCATGGAATATTGGACATTAAAATCAATCAGAATTTATCTCAGGAGCCTAGACAAGAAAGATGTTTCTTTTTAAAAAAAGAAAAAAGGAGAGGAATTTCTGTCCTGATAGCTCATCATATACAGTAGAAACATGGACAGAGCAGTATAGATATTTTCACGCCAAGTGAAAAAAGCTGAAAAATGTGGATCTGGGAACAATAACCACGTGGGGAAGAAAGAAACAAAACAAAACAAAAATCCAGGAATTGCCCTGAAAGTTCTCCAAGAAAACATATGACTAACAAACTGGACCCAATTAAAGTGAAGTGAAATCCATTCGACCAGGAGATTCTCATGCCTCTACGCAGCCACAGACATGGCTGGATAGGACAATCACAATTAAAAAGACACCTAAACACTCTTATATCTGAGAAAGGATTGTGTAAGATAATTTATTTCCAAAAGTTTTAGAAGAATAGTCAATGCAATGTATCACTAAATTACACATCAAGCAGGTTGAAACTTAGGTTTAAAATTATTTATCACCTGAAAAACAGTGATACTACAAAAAGAAGTATATCATAAGTATATGCAGACACATTTTTAGTATGTTTAAAACCCCCAAATCTCTCTTTTGAGATATAGAAAAGGCCTGTATTTTCATTTATTTAATCAAACTAATTATAGTTATTATTTGAGGTAGACTCATGTTAAAGATGACAAGATAATATTTTTCAAATATTGAAAAACTGGAATCCATTCCTGATCTTGAAAACGATGTTGACATTTTCTAATTTAATTTATTCTGAAACCCATTCTGGAGAAAACTGTATGTACAATCATTTTCTTGAGTGAAAGTTAGTTTCAGTAGCTCTTTGCACTTAGGTTTCTTCAAACTCTAATTTATAAGAAAAAAACCCTACCTATTGGCAATTAACCAGGGAAAATGTTAGCAAAACTGTTAATTCTGTTGAGTAATTTAATTTTATCTCCTCCATTACAGATCTCCCTAGGTAATCGTTTTATTCCAAGTGAGGCCATTAGAGCACGTGTTTCAATTCTTTTATAAGAGATTACATTTGCCTGTTATTGAGAACTTCCAAAGCTGAGGCCACTTTCTTGATTAATATGGAAGCTTCCAGTCCTAAGGTTAATTCATCAAAATTTCTGAAGAATTTCTCCTTTTACTCTTCAAAGCTTTATTAGAAATTTAAGTCTTGATGAGCACTCTGCTTGTCAAGAGTCTGCTAGAATCTCCCAAAGTTAACGCTCCTATTCTATATTGAATTATTTTAAGTCCAGATCTAGTTTATAACAGTTAGCTATAGTATATAAAGTGACAACGCTCTGCAACTTTATGCACACTTCATCCTAAATACTACCATATAGTCAAGATGATATTCTATGGTTGGGAATGAACCAAGAATCTTTATGTATTTAGAAGTCTGTGTACTTATTTATTTACCAAAAAGAAAAAAAGTTTATGCCTTTATAGCTGTCTTTTTTTCTTAGTAATAAAAACTTGCATCTCTTGCAACTTGTTTCATCTTTGTATAGATCCTTCTCTTTCTCCTCCTTTCTCCACAGCTGCTGCTAGTTGCCTTTATTAATACAGTTCTAATATAACTGTAGTGATGATAGAAGTTGTACAAGCCTCTGACTGTGTGGCTCAATAAAAGCAAAGTTTCAGATCACCTTTATTGCATTTTGTGCATCTACTTCCTGCTTTTTCCAAATTACACGGACAAGAGAATTGTCACCAGGCATCCAAAAAAAGTCAAAATCCAAAAAAAAAGAAATAAAATAAAATTTTACCCTACATCTAAGCTAAATCTCAACACACCAATTAATGTAACGAGGTCATTAAGACAAGATGCGTGCAGCCCTGTACTGCCACAAGCACACTAAGGATAAATCACTTTACGTACAGGCAAGCAACCTGGCACTTCCCCCTTTGGGCAGTGCACAGGAGTGGATCTAAGGGTTAATGCACACTTTGCATTGCCCTGACAAGCAAGATATCAGCTGGTAGGTGAGAGCGTGCAGAAAAGCCCCGCTGAAGCGCAAGGAAAACAGCAGCTGTCTCCGCTCAGGGAAGACAGATTACCACCTGCCCCGTTATCTTCCACACACAATACAAGGCACGTTGGCCACTTTAACAGGGATAACTGTACCCATATGCTGTTTAATTTTGCGCGGCACTCTGCCTACTTGTAAATATTCGTGATGGATCGGTGTAAATTGTAGATTAGCTCGGCGGCGGTGTTTAGCTAGAGGCTAAGCCCACGCTTACTTCAGCTCCCCGAGGCCTGCATCTAGGGCACGCTGCGCCGGCACCAGCGCCACGCAAACAGGCCTGCGCCTGCTTGCGCTAAACGGGACCAGAAGTCCTCAAGATTTTAAGGGAGAATGGTTTTAAGCCACCATCTGGTGAAAAAGCACCGTCAAGCTTTGCTTTATATAGACTATATATACTTGCTGACATTTTAGGAGCTCACCCAGCGACATGGGTGTTCAAGACCATGCCTACTGGTGTAGCTTTAAAACAAAAGAAAAACCAGGTAAAAATATTTCTGTGTCCTATACTGCCAGCAAAAAAAAAAAAAAAAAAAAAAAAAAAAAAAAAAAAAAAAAAAAAAAAAAAAAAAAAAAAAAAAAAAAAAGTCCTGTTGCAGCAAGGTTCCCCCTGTTAGCAGAACACTTCAGTTATGATTTAAATACATGGTGAGCATGGTTTAAGAAAAAAAGAAACCATGTAATCAGAAATTCAGCAACAACTTTTTCTTGGTCTAGACACAGTGATTCTGACAAGTTAACTGAGGGATTTTTACATTTAGAATTTGGTTCCAAGCACCTAGCTTATAATACAGTCTGACATATATTAAGAAATATGCAAAAGAATCGTTTATAGCACAACTCTGCCATGTTGACAATCACAGCTCAGCCAAGAAAGCAGACTCAGACCAAATCTTTGCAGCCCAGAGGAACTGCAAATTTTAATATAATATGTTTGCTCTTCACATTGTTTTTTTCCGGACAATCTGTGTATGGAAGATTGGCAAAAAAAAAAAAAAAGGGCATCGCTGGCACCAAGTACAGCCAATTGTTGCCTGCCAGCCAGATGTTACTGGCTAAAAGTGGCCTCATTTGCAGGCAGTATCAAGGATGTCTGAGGAAAAGACAGGAAAACATAAATGAGGAGCAGGATGAAGGATCTCAAATCTTGAGTTTCTCTGAAATGTCAGTTATTTGAGGTAATGTCTAGTCAAGAGTTTGTCCTAGCAGCTGTTCAGATATTCGTTTGAACAAGCATTTTGAGAAATGTTGAAATGATTATTTTGTATGACACTGTTGCATTATGGTCAAAATAGCTTGTTATTGCAAGGCTCGGAGACAATGAGCTGCGGTTTGGACCCGCAACCAAGTACTCACATCTGCTGCTTCTAGTTTGGGGAAAAAAACAAACCAGCAGATTCCAGCTGTAAGAGAGAATTGGACATTTTCGGTGACAGTTCTGGTCACTGTTAGTTCAGGTGTGCCATTTGTGACAGCTGAGCAGAAACATAATACCGCGCTCATACCTAAGTTTAGGCCAAAATGCTGATACAAATGACAAACATACCATCTGGCCTTCTCAGTACTAGTACTGTGAAAGCTTCAAATGAGATATCGGTACATCTTTATTCCTAAAATATGTTAACTCCTTCATTGTTTGTGGTCATTTGACATTAAATTGCTGACTGAGCAGATGAAAAAGAAGAAAAAAACAAACAAACAAACAAAACACAAATCCACAAAAAAAGCATGATTTTCAATATGTAAAACCTTATTTCTTACTAGAAATCCCAAGAACCTATAGATTTTTTCTACACAGTAGAAATCAAAATCCTAATAAAATTAGACCACGGGAACTTTTAATTGTTTGCACATTTTATGGAATGTAGCTCCCTAAACATAAGAGATACACAATTTATTGACTATTCACTTCAAAATTAGCTTTTAGTCTTTTAATTAGCTTCTACTTCATTGAAGCTCCTAAAATTTCTTGTCTAAGGCAAGTCTAGGCTTTTCTTGTCTTGCTCTACATAGAAACAGCGAATCACATGACGCTCAAAAAACCCCTCAAATGCTTAGTAGACTATTACCTTATTTTGTAAAGAAACTTGATTTTAGATCTAAAATAAAACTGGTTGAAAAACAAAGTACAATTTCTCTATATGAACTTCAGATTCACTTTTTACCTTCATTCTTGCATGTGTGCATATTCAACTCGTGCAAAGGATCGTATACGAGCTCATTATATAGCTAGCACTACTCTATGTGTAACTGTTAGAGTTAGTTGTGCAGCTAACTTGGTCCCCAGCAGTACAACTGGGATGACATAGACAATATCAGTTCTCACACAGACCTAGAGCATACATGTGAATTTAAACACCTCTCCATTTTTTCATTTCTCCATTTTTTTAAACTGGTCACATCTAATGGTCCTGTCTGTTTCAAAAAAAAAAAAAACATCGTTTATTTAGGCAGTCATTTGCAGCAATGAGTTTCACCAATTCCATGAAGCATTTTTAAAATGATTTTTCTTTTCCCTCATTTTAACTTCCTGTAATTAATATTTACTTTTGTTTTCTTCAGGTGATGACTAACAAGATTGCAAACTATTGCATATTTCAGGATTTTGATAGGAAAAAAAGGACCTTCCTCTCTGTCTGGTTTTGCTTTGTGCAATTCTTTACCCTCTTGGCATCTCTGCTCTTAAATAAGCCAGCTAAGACCTAATTGCCAATATAAGGCCTGGCAAACATACTGTAAATAGAACACTGTGAACTTATTCTGAGTTGTTTCTCTTCTATGTTCTCCAAAAGAAATGTCTAACTTGGTTAATAAAGTATAACTTTGAGTTTTTACAACATGAATTTTTTAACTAACACTATTTCGTGCAGTATGTCACCCTGTCCATGTTCCCAGCCACATCTGCCTTGGAGTTAACACTTGGGTGTCAAAGACACACCTGCGCTTCAGCATCAACATGCCAACTTTTGCAGCTCCAACCAAGCAGAACCACAACAGCCCATTCAATGTTACCTGTAATACTTAACTGCACTCAGGTAGTGTTATAAACAAACCAAGAACACAGAAAACAGAAATAAACAGGACTCTTCAGGACTTTTTTTTTCAGAAATCAAGGAATGCATATTGATCCTTTACACATATGAATTCTTCTCGAGAACAAAAACATTCGGTTGACCTTTAGAATGTTATATTAATTGACAAGTGTTGTACATAGTAAGACCTTATTCCTTATAAAACAGGCTAATATTTTATCTAAAACCCTGTAGTAAGATGATATTTTATTGTATTAAGCTCTAAATAAAGTAAACATAAATTAAATGGGTCCGATATTAAATTAAATATTGAAGTTTTCTTAACAGAGTCAATTCAAATAAACTAACTTTCTAGGAAATCTCCTTAAAAATAAATTATTTTTAGTTTAGAAACTCTGACAGAATAAAGCTTCCATGCTGTCAGAATTGGATTTCTGATATTTGATCAGACCTTTCGTTCAAATTGCATAAACCAGCTAAGAGACAGAGACTCTTACTAGATACCTCTTCACTTAAACTGAGCATGAGCTGAAAATACTGAAATTTAAAAGTTCAATTGATTATTAGGTTAAAGGAAGTCAAAGAAAGAGAAAAAAATTAAAGACACAGATATGCTATATGAATGCGAAAGTAAGGAAAAGATGACAGAATCCTTCATATCTTCACCAAATACACACTTAGGAGATTGCCACCATCCTTCCCAAAGACTATGGTGGCTTTAGATCTGTGAGCAGGCCTAGTGCGAGCTACAGCAGAGCTGCTCCCTAAGGTAGTTCTGTGAGGTGAACTCTGCATGGTTTAAACTGCGCAGCTCAGCCGAGTGTTGCTCGAAATTCATTTCTGAATAAGGTGGCAGTATCTGCACCGGAGGAGAGGGCTGAAACCTCTCAGGCTGGAGTAGCTGCAGGCACATGGGCACAACTGAACGCGTTTGGCAGAAAACGGCCGCTTCACCCCAAGGTGGCTCCAACCTCTGGCGGCCGCGTGAAGGGACAAGAGGAGCTCTCAGGCCCTGCTGTCTGAGCCACTCAGCGACAACCTCACTCCACTGCCTGCCATAACAGTCATGGACTTTAGCAGCTGGCATCTGGACAAACGTATTCCACCGTATGGGAATGTATCTCCCCAAGCATCCAGAAGAGCCTGTGCTTGCTGCTCTCCTGGCTTCCCAGTTGGACACCTTTTCCCTGCAGAAGACTTCATCCAAAGAAGGAGCAAGCATATGAGAAAGAACAGTCATGTGTGTGTTGTTTTCATCCCAGTGTGTATATAATAACCTAAGCATCTAATTATCTCTTACTCTATGCAACTATTATATGGATTACCCTATTTTGTGGTTTCTACACCTTTGGGATGGATGTAGCAACTCAGAGCTATAAGAGGCTGGAGATTCTCCTCTATTAAAGGCAGGTTCTCTCAGCAGCGTTAACCTAGTGAGGAAACATCCAGATTGAGCTGCTGCAAATATAACTGGTCAGATGGTTGAGGTTTCTGGAGACATTCAGTCATACAAACATCCACGATGTCATCTTCTCATTTGTAAGAGTGTTGGTTAAATGTCCTTAGTAAAGCAGTAAACTACATGGTCACATGGCTTTATTTCCCTTGGGAAATTCTGTGAGCGCTTGCTTATCTGTGCGTGACTGAAAGGAGCTGTGGCGTAACCCCACCGCATCTGCAACCGTGGTTCACTCTGCATGTGCCCAGAGCTCTGGAGCATGACTGTGACCCAGTGTCAGCTCAGGCCGTTTCAGAGTAGATAACCAAGTACCAAATGCCCAAGTTGGGTAACTGCTCAACGGAGACAACGCCAAAGAGACTCAGCAGCTGGGACTTGCTCCATCAACACGTGGGGAAAGGCCATAGCAGAGCCCTGGTGGGATCCTCTCAGTCCTCCCCACCCTCTTCCTGTGCATTTACTTTTAGGCTGGGGTACAAGCACTTCTGCTCCTCCAAACAGTGGATTTTATTCTAAGATTAGTACAGAAAAGAGGGTGAAAACAAAGCAAGGTTTCTTACTGCCTTTCTGAGATGTATTCTGATTTTACAAAAGTATTACATAAGGTTAGGACAATCCCACTCTAAAAGAGAGGAAAAAAAGATAATAATGTATTGGGAGAAAGTTAGCCACAGTGATTTATATTTTCTTACTGAAGAATTTCCTTACCAAGGAAAGAAGAGAGGAATAACAGAGTTATTTCAGAAATCACTATGTGAAAATAATAAAGTGTATAGATATAAGCCAACAAACTTGAAAGTTTCACTTGCATCACTGAGATGTTATGGATAGAGCAGACTTTTTTTTTTTTTTTTTAAGTCTGTTAGGCTTTTCTTGGAACTCTAAGAAGACTATAAATCAGTTTTTAGCCAAACTTCACTAGAAATTGACTTTTAATGGAAATGGATGTTTAATGGAAAAAAATAATACATCATTTTCATTTGGATTCTTTCAGTACAGAATTTTCTGTGTTGCTTGGAATTGCATAGGCAGAACAAAAATATGTGCATAAATGGTTTAATACTTTCCTCTATTTAATTTCTTTGAACTTCTTATTGCAAGTCCTTGCTTGCGAATACAAAGAGTTCTGTTTAATTAACAGAAATGGCAAAGGGAGCTCATGGTGCCTTTCCTGGATTTTCACTCTCTTCCGCACAAGTGTATTCACAAAGAAACCACTATCAAAAGTCTGATGGAACACAGCTTTAAAAACACTTCTGCTGGATGGACACGGACTTTCCTCAGTGCCCCTCCTGAAATCTCCCTGCGGTAATAAAGTGGTGAAGTAAGAGCTGTACGAGCAGTTAAAAGAGATGCTGTATTTTTCGACTCTATAGCAACCTAAAATCTATTACTTTCCCTTACAACCCGAGACATGGTTAGCTTGGCATGGACATTTTGAACTCCTAGCTTACAAAAGATGGATGACCCCTCCCGACCCTGCTTGGAGCAGAGGGATTGGACTAGACAATCTCCAGATCTCCCGACCAGCCCCATGATTCTGACTGTATTTTGTCAGAGAGTCTGCTAAATTTACATCTCTGAATGGTTTTAAACTTCAGTAATTCAACTACTCTCCTCCTAAAATGAAACTTGTGGCAGCAGAACTTCACGCGCCCTACATGGCAGAATAGGGATAGATATCCAGAAAGGGAACAAACATATAAGGTCAGTGCCCATGGAAGGTAATGCTCACCGGCTCTAATAAACTGCACAAGCAACAAAGCCTCAGCAAGAGCACCTCTTTTATTTCAAGTACAAAACAAACAACTTGGAAATACTATTTCCTTTTATGTACAGCTTATGATGCCATTCATTTTTATTTTAGGTTCTGTATTTTTTGTAAGGCCCTAGGATGTTGCCACTGTATAAATAAACTGATATACTCCCAAGCAGTATCTTTGAATTGTCAAGATCAGGAATGCCATAACCAAGGCAGACCACCTGCCACTGGAGACCCTGCTTTCCTCTTAATAGTGACAGACATCTCAAAAATACTAAAATTTTCCCGAAGTTCCTCATTAAAAATATGAACTGGAAAATAAATGGTTGGAAATGAAAGAAAAATATCAACAACATTTTTCATGAGTCTGTACTTGAAAGTCCTGTTCACACTGGTAAGCCCTAATTACACTGTAGTCAATGAACGTGCAACTTTACTAGGGCTTTAAATTTTAGGAACATAACAGCTCTTGTCAGCACAAATTGTCTTATAAGAAATCTTGTATATTTTAATGTGGTTCAGTGGCTTTTTCACTGGCAGTGAAAGCAATGTTTATCTCTGTGGTCCAAAAGACATTCTTTTACCTTTCAAAATGCAAGCATCCAGATCATGTGAAGTTTAAAATAAGATAAAACAAAATGCTCCATTTTTGCTACATCAAAGTATCAAAAACTTGTTACATCGACATTCTTCTGATGGAGGCAATAATTTATTGTTACAATTCTGACCTAAATCTTACAAGGTTTATTATACTATACCATTTGTAAATAGGGATTTTTTTAATTATCTTGAATCAAAGTGTTAGTCCTTTTTTACCTACAAAAAAAAAAAAAAAAAAAAAAAGAGAGAAAAAAGCTTGAAGAAAATTATTCACAGAAAAATAATGCATTACTTTATTTTTAGTGAATTATTGTGGTTTTGCAAGTTGATCAAACTTGCTGTACTTTTGAAGGCAGAGAACAAACTGTTCACATGAATTTTACAATCTCCTCATCCAAGAATTTCCGAGTAAAATTTGATCCCTATTTCAGGCTCATTTTTGGTATTGCTACTTCACAGTTATTGGAACTACAAGGCATCTGTTGAGCTGACAGCCACCAATAAATAGTAAGTGCCAGAGAGAGACATTCAAAAGATGAATGTTAACTGAACCTGCTACAAGAATATCTAAGTCTGTCTTGAACTTTTCAAGTTACTTGGGTTTCTGTACAGCTCATCTAAATCTGGAACTACATCACTCTGGAAATTAAAATTCTTTCCTACCTTCAACAGTTTTTACCAATTCCAGTGCGAAAAAAATAAGTACATCTCTAAGTAACACACAGTCAGTTCCACTCTCACAGTTTTATTAGAAAACCTCAAGATATAGTAAAGGCTTCATTGATACAGAGCGATCTAAATAATTAAGTAGCTACAACACTCAACTGTAAACCTCTTATTTTTTTTAAATACAAAGAAGTTTGTAATCTTTTAGATAGCAGAGACAAATAACACTTGTTTTATGGTATTACTTTTAATTGGAAGAAATTTAATAACACATCTTTGAGGTTTTCTTTTTTTTTAGTACCATAACTTATACTGTATGCTCATACATGCAAATACTTGGTATGCTAAATTTTGAGTAAATTGTTTTGAGTCATACATATACGTCTTCTAAAATGAATGAAGAACATGTCAGAGAGATTCAGTACGCAGTGCTAAGCCATACTGGATATATGAATTTATTTATACTGCTTCACATTTGTACCAGCTGTTCACAAATCACAGGCTAGACCAGCACTGACCACTCTGACAACATGGAATAATGAGTAGCTGGAAGGATGCTTCTCTTTCTCCCTAGTATCTAAAATGAAGGATGTCATCGTTAGTTGGCCTGTTCAACACTCAATGATTTTATCAAATAATGCACCCACCATGATGTAGACAACCAAGCAAACAAAACAATTTAGCAATGGATTGGGGAAATGGTTTGTCAATATGTCATATAATGGATACAGTTATGGCCCACCCAGAGTAAGAAACAACCCCCAGCTTAGACCCAAGACTACTGTAGCAATTAATATTATCTAAGTGTTGTATTCTATGAAAAAAAAAAAAAAAACTGTAGCAGTTGGATTGAACTTTGGTGTGGGCATGGCATTCAGGTTTAGTTTGTGTATTTTCATTATCTTTAGAGATATTCCAGGTTAAACTAAACTAACAATCTGTACCTTTTGTACCAGTTTACTTATATAGAGTAAATTTAGTTTAGTTCACATAGATTTACCCCAATTTGGGAAGAAAAATCTGTAAAGAAAGAAAAACAGTGAGTGAAAGCAGCTTCAGGGACATGCAAGTTTCTTGAGATAACCAGGCCTTCGGGGGAAATTCAGGAAAAATAAAAGTATCTTAACAGCTCTTTTACTGGAAACTTGCCCAAGGCTGAAGTAAAGGCTGTATACAGAATTCCAGCAAAGACACACAAATATTCTCCTCATCATTAAGATAAATGACAGTCTTTCACATTAGTATTTCCCATCCTTAACTTAAGGAGGGAAAAAAAAAAGACTATATCCGTTCCTGAATACCAGAAAGTAAACAAATAATTGAAAAGCTATTGGATTTCCCAATTAAAAAGAACTTTCTGCCCACTCACTAACAGAAGAGTTAGACAGTATCAGCAGGATATTATGTGCAAATCTCTTTTGTCCTCAATTATCTGCCCTTCCCACTTCAGCTTGAACTCAAATTCAGACATGTCAGAAAACAAAATTCTCTGTATCCTTAACGGTCTTATAACTTTATATGGTTAAATGATAACCAAAGGAGGCTCTTAATATGGTACTTCCTTCAAAATCCTTCTGTGCTTAATAAAAACATCTGTTGAACTGCAGGCAGTTGGATTCTGTTCCACAAATGAACAAGTCTGGGAGCCTACAAAAGATCACATTGTAAAAGAAATCCTAGGACATGCACAGAAATGGACCAGGATGTAAACAGCTAGAGACACAAGATTCACTGATAAATACAAGACTGATTTTTCTTTCCCCCCCACTCAAAAATATGCTATACAACCTTGAAAAGAGAAGTTTGAAAAAAATGTCCCATTCCCAGGACATCAGAAGTTCCTAATTAAAAAAGAGAGAAAATGAGTCCCAACAAAGTCTGAAAGTAAATAAAGTCCTTTTAACCATCAAGGAATTAAAAAACCCTTATGTTCTCCACATGCTACCATTATGTTTATCACTAGTTTTAATTATAAGCTGTATTATAGAGGTTTCTTTATTGAAAGTTTGGTTGACATATCTTTTATTTCACACCACCAATAAATAATCCTTCCTATAAAACAAAGCTGCAAGAGAAATAATAGCACTCTACTGGCTACCTTTTACTGGGACTTAATTAGAACTTAATTGCTGAACTACTGGTTTTCTAAACCAAAGAGTAAAGCATGCTCACAAGACATTCATATATTCTGACCATAGGAATGATCATCAAAGACTGCTTAACACTATTCAGATGAAAGTTTATTATGTTGCCAAAATGAATTATTCTACCTTCTATTTTGTGGTTACCATGAAGAAACAGTTGCGTGACATCAGTATGAAGCTCAGTTCTCTCCCCATTGTAACACAACACAACATGTGTGTTAACCTTTTTTTCCCCCCATGAAAAGAGTGAGGGAGGACAGCATTTTCTAAACTGCTTCGGATAAAATACTCTGGTCCTCTTTTCTCCTAATTAGCCCCAGGAACAGCTCTACTCCTTTCTGATCCTTGTTGCAGATGCTGCCTTTCCAAGCACATCCTGAACTTCCTCAGGAAGGTAATACAGTTGCAAAACTGGGCATAACCTTTTATGGCAGCAATTGCCCCTTTACAGATGATATAGCAAATCTAAGATGAAAAAAAAATTAAAGTGTTCAGGCTCATGAAAGTTCTTTATTGCATGAAATAATTTAAATTACATTTTGTATTATATTTTTGTAGGTGGGCTTTCTGATGTATTAAAACAATATGGCCTTAAACAAGATGCCCAAATACATTTTTTCAGATCTTTTTTTTGAGATAGATACGTAAAATCAATATACTACACATACACATACGGTAAATTAAATATATTTTTAAACAAGATACTAGAATATGTTTTTTTAAAAATCAGTATAAGAACATTAGAGCACATGAAATTACAGCATTTAATACCTAAAAGCTTAAAAAACAGACATGTCTGAAGGTTTCGTTCACTTGTTTTGTTGATGTTTGCAATAAAAAGCATACTTAAAGCATACCTAACTGTATTTCTGAAGTGCGACACTCTGCTACATTTATAAATTGACCTGAAGAACCTATCTGAGATTTACTCCCACTACACATACATGTTTCAAATGTGCTTCCTACTCATCAGCCAAAAGAGTCTCCGATATATCTATAGTACGAATAATCAGATAAAAATAAGCATCAGGCATTAGATTCAGTAAGCCATATGCCTCAACAAATCATCTTACCCAAAGTACTACTGTTCGGAGGAAGTAATTTTATTTCTCTAAATCACTGGAAAAGAAGGACAAAAACTTAAATAATTAAGCACAGGAATAAAGAGATCGCTTCTCTTTAATTTATCTTCCTGTGCTTCAAGTCTCCTCCACAACCCACTGCTGAGCTTCTGATCAAAAGCACTCACCAGCAGCAGCAATTCTCCATTTGCTTTCGCATAAGAAGTATTTACTGCATTTCAGAAAGGCCTTCAACACAGCTCAAAAAAGCATCTTCAGAAATAATGGATGGGCCATGCTTTATCTAGCTCAGTCAGATCTAAAAATAATGGCTTCCCTGTTTTGCTCGGGGTAAACGACCCTATTGCTGGGCCAGCCTGTAGCTGCCTTGGCAAGGGAGCCCTCACACAGGGGCTTCCTCGCTGTATCCTCCTCTGAGGAGCAACTGAATCCCAGGATGGTTGAGGTTGGAAGGGACCTCTAGAGATCATCCAGTCCAACCCCCTGCTCCAGCAGGGACACCCAGAGCACGGGGCACAGGGCGGCATCCAGGCGGGTTTTGAAGACCTCCAGAGTAGGAGACTCCACAACCTCCCTAGGCAGCCTGTTCCAGGGCTCTGTCACCCTCACAGGGAAGAAGTTCCTCCTCATATGGAGATGGAACTGCCTGTGTTTCAACTTGTACCCATTGCCCCTTGTCCTGTCACTGGCCACCAATGGGAAGAGCTTGGCCCCTTCCTCCCTTCATTCCCCCTTCATAGACTTATACATGTTAATCAGATCCCCTCTCAGCCCTCTCTTCTCCAAGCTAAACAGGCCCAGCTCACTCAGTCTCTCGAGGGGAGAGACGGAGGGGCCTGCTTGGCCGCTCGAGCACTGGAGCTGAGGCCCCGGGCCTTCAGCCTGGCCGGAGCACCCCGAGCCGGCCATGCCGCTGCCGCGCAGATCAAGCGTCGCTCCTGACCACGGGCCAGCACTTCACCTACAGGAAGCCAGAAAATAAGTGTAACTATGAAGAATATGGGAAAGAGGAGGTCAAAAATCGGAAGAAGGGCATAAAGGGTGGAAAGACAGCGGGCACTAAGCCCTGAGGGCTGGCACCTCCGGCCGCTGGGCGAAAAGGGCCCGTTTCTCCTTCACAAGCTCTGCTGCAGCTGAGTGCCCAGGGGCAGCCGCGGGCGAGGAAGAAACGGTCTCCTTTTGTGCATGTGTGTGTGTAATATGGACGCATCAAAGCACAAGAGCCTTTAAGGGAAATCTGCTCTGCACGACTGTAGTGTGTAAGCAACCACTTCTAAATGTTTCCTGCTCTTTTGGTGGTCCTTGGATTTACAAGTTGCCATCGGAATGAGTTACAGGCAAAATGACAGTAACTGAAGCCTGGAGAATAGTTAGTGTTTTCAGATGTCCACCTCAGATCAGTTTGCACTTTCTACTCTCCTCTTTATCTGCAACCACAGAGACACTACACGGGGCCTCGTCCAGTCTCGCATATCATCAGTTAAAAGTGTCTCACGTAAATGGGAAAATCAGCTAAAAATGCTCATCTCCTTATCTCATCAAAATGTGACTTAAGCCATTTAGGAAAGAAATGCTTATTAAAAACTATTACTGGTTTCTGAAAAGTTGCACACCTGCAGTTTCAGCAGAAAGTGTTCTCTGCCCCTTCCCCTACTTCTCTGGGATTTATCAGTCTGTGCACTACATGAATAAAGATGTATTTCCTCAAAACAGAAATGTTACCTAGGCTGCACAACCAGTCCAAACAGCAAACTGCACTACCACTTTCTCCTCCTGTGACTAACTTTACTGTGCTCTTAATTGAAGAATAAATGACAGCAATAAAACAAACTTCAGTGGTGATTTATTTGAGCTCCCAGAGCACTATGCAAGTTAAAATGTAGTAAAATTAGCAAGATATTTTACCTGCTGATTTACTTCATAGGTCCAAAACTGTTTAGACATTCTTCAGTGTTGTAACCGTGGTCAAAGTAATGCTATACATATATATATAGCAGACAAGTTCAAAAAAATGTTTCTTACACTGTAGGTTACACTGTTATTTTCATGTAAACACACTACTCATCAGGAAATCATTATAGGATCTGACTTGTAATATTTGATCAAGTTACCTCTTAACGTTTGCTTTGACATAGATTAGGTTTAGCTCAAGTCTCACAGGTGTATCAAGTTTTTCAGAATTGGAATCATTTGTGCAACGGTTTTTTGAACCCACTCTGGCTTTTCCAAGTCCTTTTGTGTGTGTAGTCTCCCTGTTTCTGCGGCGGTCTGACTGACAATCCCCCTCTACTTCACATCCCTACTCCTATTTCCCAGTGTAACATGCACAAAATTTGTTTGACTGATTACCCAACATGATCCCACATCCTTTACAGCACCATTCCCTTACAAAATATGGTCCCATAATGCTAAATTTTAGACATACACCATCTGACTTCAGTCAGATGAGTCACTGCATTAAAGTGCAGTGGAGGCACTTACAGAGCCACTTGGTTCCAAGAGGCACCGTGTACTCACTTACTCTCACCACTACTGCTCTGTCAGCTTCATGTTAACTGCACATTTTTCCAGCTGGGAATAACAATTACCAAGTAAATTGAGTTTGAGCTATGTTCTGCTAATTTAGTGACTATTTCTACCTACATTTATAATTTGATGATTTGTTTTTTAATGTGTTAGGAGGCAAATGGCTCCTTCCTGACTCTACGAATTACAGTCAGATGATGTGAAGGAAAGCAATTTTTTTTTTTGCCATTAATTTATGCTTTTGTTCTATGAACTGGCCCTCATCAGCCCATCTAATCTCCTATGTTAAAGACTGGCTTAAACCAGGTTTCTTTTTTTGCTGTAATTGAAGTCAGGGAACAATTAAACTTTCTCCTTTCTTCCCAGCAACAAAATATTTCCATGCTGGCAGCATACCGAAGAAGTGAACCCAAGGACTGCGACTCCTAATTACTTCTCCCGTTTTCTATCTCCTTAACTTTGAAGTTCGGCATCCCTTCCATGAGATAGAGCAGAAATCTGCCTGAGCTGCGACTCTCCCTCTGGAACAGGGAAAATTAATTGACAGCCCGAAGGCTGAACCCAGCCCTGCGAGAGTCGCGCTTGGCTCCCACAGTGGCCTGCAGCAAGACTGAGCACCATGCGTAGCCCACGGGAGGGCAGGAAAGAAGGAATGGGAGCGGGGAGCTGGGAACAGGGAGACAGGAGCTAGGAACGGGGAGGAGGATGAAGGTGGCAAAGGGAAAACAGAGAGCGTGCGGCCGCTGACAGGCTTGAAGTGGAAGCTCAGCCCTCACAGCATTTGCACCTTCCCAGTCGGTCAGCACGGAGCTAAGCAGAGCTAAGGGCTGCCCGATGGAGGACTGTCCATCAGTGGGGTCTCCGCCAAGCTGGGCTATCCTAGAGGAAAGAGAAGTTGGGGCAGCGAACCAGGGCATGACGCCAGTCTGGAATAGACACCCGATGGCAGCTGCCCACCATCAGGATTTCCCTTCCATGGCCTCCCCTCTCCAGACAGGGAAGGGTTAAGGATACAACCATCGTGACATATTCCTGTGATGTACAAGCAGTTGGCATGCAAAGTTGCTCATAACCATAGGGAATCGTCAATGCAGGGTCTAGAGAGATAAATCCATACAAGGAAAACCCAAAATTACATGTTTGAGAGCTAAATTTATACCCCAGCACCACCCAAAAGGGATAACTTTGGAACATTTCAAAGGACTTGGGAAGTTATTTGCAATTAGTGTTAAAAATAGCCATGAAACATTTCAAATGGTCCTTCAAGCACAGGGAGGAAGAGTAGCCTTGTGAGTGACAAACGTCACCGTCAGATCTCTCCGAGGTTTCAGCACGGCCCCGACAAGCGACTCTGTGGCCCTCCAAGCCCAATACTTCATTTCTTCCTGCCCAAGTTTTGCTGTCTACAGAACTGCTATAGCAAGATCTCCTTCCTACCCAAGTGCAATTACATTTAAACACTTGTAAAATGCCAAAATCTTACTTTATGACTACTTAACAAAGGACAGTCCTTTCCACTGTATTTTAATTTACTGGTTAGTCATAAAATGTACATGGGTAAGTATTCATATTCTTTGAAGAAAATACAGTCAGTGAAAGAGCAGTCCAGAAGACACAGTTTTAAAAAAGACCTTAGTAAAGTCACATTATCAGTGGGGCCTTTCCTGTTTGAAAACCTCGCCACAGACTCTACCAAAGAGCTCATTCCACTAACAAAACTGGAGCCGAACAAATTATCTTCAGATAAAGATGTCTATGAGAGAGACTTGCTAGTGTCTGATGAAAAATTTAAGAGCAGCGTGGTATTCAAGGAATCTGCTTAATTATTGCCATCCTGCTCCTGTGGCATTTTTAGCCTACATGCTCTGTAAACTTTGGGCAGAAAAGATCACTTAGTGTTTAACCTTGGAGAAAAATCTACAAGTTTTAGAAGTTCCTGTGCTTTCTATCTGTAGCACAACCATGGAGAAACGATAAGGCATTGAGCTAAATACCAGACTTTTCACACTTTCTTTCACAATTTCTTCCAGCACAGCTTTTACTAATAGGAACTGAAGAACAAAAGTAACCACGAAGGCTTTTGCATCTGGAAATGGTTACAGAAACCAAAATGGTAACTGTGCATAAAACAGAGCATTCACATATCTGCAAGACTTGACTTTATTGAGGAACGTGGGTTAGAAAAACTATTTAACACTTCTTCTATTACATTTTTTTTTTGTTAAATGAAATATTCTAAAGTTAATAACTTAATAAAATAGTTCACTTCTAGGACTTTTTCTTCAGCTTATTATGAACTTTTAAACTTGAATTGAAGTGCATGTACATAAGTAAAATATTAAATTTCAGTCAAGGCAGACCTAGTGTTAACGTTCCCCACCAATCAGTTTCGATAGGGGCAAAAGCAGCTCAGTTTAGAGAGCCCACATGTGTTTAATCTTTGATTAATTGCACAAAACTAAGAGCCTCCAGACGTATTTTTTTTAATCACAGGAAAGATATCTTTTCGGTTGCTTTGTTGGTAGGGGAGAGCCAGCAGATGTGTGCCTGGTCTGGGGGGAATTTCTCCTTCTCAGGAGAAAACAGTTTAAATAGGAGAGGAGCAGCCATATGCTGACTGTGCACTGCTTAACAGATGACGTAGAGAAGCTTCTACCACCACAGGGAGAGGAGCCGGGCAGTTTTCAAATTAAATTCCTTTCAAATTCAAAGCAATCAGCTGAAATCAATTTACACACAGGATCCAAGTTGGGGCAGGCAGTTCTCATCAAAACAGTTTGCAGACACTAAAATGTAAATCCATCTGTACTACAAGAAATGCTGTAACTTGATGATAGCGAAATCAATTTATTTACATTTTTAAAGGCAGCAAATATTTCCCCACTCCCTCCAGGGGAAAGGTGATTTAAAATATTAATAAAATATCTCACCCTTATAAGCCGTTTGGCAAAAGCTCTGTGTTCACACACAAAAGGTCACTGGTACAATGCAAATGTATCCCTAAATTTAGCTCACAAGCAGATGCTTCAGGACTTCAGGGAAATATGTGTTAGATGGAGAATTGGAAAAAGGAAAAAAAAAGAAAAAAAAAGGCACCAGAACAGCCAAGGCTGGAGCTGGTTACTCAGCACTCTCCCTCTCTGGCTTTCCGCTATTCTTTTGCCTAAGCTCCTATTCTTTTTCAAACATATTTTTTATCTAGAAAATGTAAACACTAGTAGAAGGCCGCAAATTATCTCCCTTGCTTCAACCAGCTTTATCAAGACTTCTTCCAGTGGGGAGGGGGAGAGGGGAGAAAGCGCAAACAATTTGTCTTTGGGATTTTAGAGCATTTCTTTTGAAAACAAAAGAAATACTAGGCTTACTTGAAAAATGCACACAGAATTCATCAAGCAGCTCATCACCCCGAAGCAGGACAAGACCCTTTAAGGTCCTCGCTGTCCATTGCAGCCCGGGCTCCCCCTGGCCTCTGCTCCCGGCTCCATCCTCCCCGTCCGCTCCCTCCTGCCCAGCAGGGCAGCAAGGCTAGGAGTCTGACTCCGATACTTCCAGGCTGGGCAGGGAATCCTCCCGTTCCTTCCTCACGGACCTGGCATTTCTGCCCTTCCTGATATTTCTAGCTGGTGTTCCAAGTCCAAACACAGTCCAAATGGTTTCCCCCTGGCTTCTGCACAGCAGCTATTTAGAATTTGGGTAGCAAGTCACTGCGTTGGGCCGATTCAGGCTAAGGACTTCTGTACCTCTCGGGCTCAGGCTTGGGAAGTTAGATCCCTTTAAACTCAGCCATTGCAATCCAAATGATTTGCTGTAGAAACCAACGGCTGATGAGCCTACATGTACAAGGCATTGCACTCTCTTCATTCTAGGAACTGACTTCTCATTTTTGGCTTGAGGTTTCACATAGTCCTTTGACCCAGCACAGTTTTTGCCCACAGAAAAACTGCCACCACATTCCTGCACTTATGAATCTGCTCAGACGCGTTGCAATTTCTGGCAAGACTACAGAACACGTAACTTATCTGATCATCCATCAAACCATACTCACCGTAACATCCCAAATTATGCATCAATTTAAGAGCAGTAACAGTATCATAATCTAGCGAAAGCTTTCTAGGTTAAAAACTCTTCTGCCTAACACAATTCCTGGCAAGATATAAAGCCACAGGAGGAGCTTTCATGGGTCAGATAAAGGGTCCATCTATCCTATTATTTTGCCCTAATATTGGCATAAAAAGGTAACAGCAGACAGCAAATATAGTGAAGTACAGAGTAATGCAAGGACATCTCATGTAATAACATACTTCATTCTTGCTCATCATTAAAATTCTGCCTGCTAGTTTTATGAAATACACTCACTGCCTGTTACAAGCAATAGTGGATTCTGCTATTCATCTTCCAAATGCCATATATAAGGACTAATACAGCTACCACGCCTCATATCAGTCTCTTTCACAGCTGGAAGCCTTAGTCTATTCAATGTCTCTTCAGAAAGAAACTATTCTAAAATGCTCTTCCTTCTTGACACCCCGCACGCCTTAGGTCACCAAGGCCATAGGTCTTTTTGCCTGGAATATACAAGATGTGAAAAAATTACAAATTTATACCCTGCATGACATATTTCTTAACTGTAAAAAATAAACAAACCAAGAAATACTTCAGAATTTCCTGCCTTAACAGAAAGTAAGTGTGATTACTCAGACACTATAGAAATTAAACAACATCCTTAAGGCACTATACAGACTAAGACTTACCACATCCATCTTATATGGATGCGCTTCTCCTACTCCTATTCCCATAAATCAAAGTGAGACTATTCAAACAGCGTTTGCTTAGAAATATGTAGGTGGGAAAAGAGCTACAATATTCACATCTGTATCACAGAATGAGCAACTTGCCTCGTCTTTGCTATTAAAAGGATACACGTAATAAATGTGGCCAATAATCCAAGCCCGTTTTCATCTGTCCTGCTTTTCACATAATTTCTACTTTACCAACAAATTCAGTCTGGCTTATACTGGTAAAGAACTAAATGCACAGACATCACCTAAGCCAGATGCATCTTCTAGCCTGGATATTGTCTGCATTTCTGTCAGCAATAGTGGGAATTTTATCCATTTTAATTTCCTTGGTGACAAACCAGTATGCGCTTCTAATTCCTGGCATGAATAGCAGTCTTTCATTAGAAATGGTCTGTTTTCCAAGAGGTTTTAAATCTCAAATGCATGACCATCTAGAAAGTGCTCTCATTTCTTGCATCTGTATCGTTTTTATCTACTACCTGTGAACTTCCATGGCTATGGAATTAGTTATAGATCAAATATTACACTGACACAGAGCATCAATAAAGATCCTCTTACTCAGATTCTGAAACGCAACAAATCTCAGCATTTCAGATCTAACAGGAGAGACAGAAATACCATGGGCTTTGAATCATCTCCATGGAATAATAAAAAGTCATGAAACACTAATTTTAAGTAAGCAGATTATATAACGTTCAGGTCTTCTCTTACGCATTTCCAAAAATATACAAGTTGTATTCTAGACAATTTTCCTTTAAGAATAGATTTACACATTAATGCTCCACCACGCCAAAGGCATTTCCAATAAAGCTTTCTTTTTTCAAATCTGCACACCACTTCATCCCTCACTGCAAAAGTTACCTCGATAGTGCTCCGCATAGCACGAGCATCCCGTAAGTCTGATAAACCACCTTCCTTTACAAAGATTGTTTATTTCTTGAGTATGAGCCAGACTAACTCAATCAAATCCTTCCCAACCATCAGTTAAAAAAACCCCCAAACTGGTTTTATTCTCCCTCCCTTAATGTCCAAGTGGCATTAAAAAAACACATCTTTCGACAAAATATAAAATGAAAAGCTCAAAACCACCCTAAATCATTTGTGATATCCAGAAGCTATGCTGTTATACTGAATTGCACATTTGAAACAAAAATCACGTGCACGATTTCCACATGAGGCCGTGTCCCACAAAACCCAACAACACAATGTTTGCAATACAGGGTCCTTCCCCCCGTCAGCCTGCAAAGCACCGTGCGTAGCCACAGCCCTCATGCAGCTCCACCAGGCAGGGTCTGGACAATCCTGCAGGCCAACGGAGCTGGGGCAGCCTCTTCCCCTTCACTGTGAGGGTGACGGAGCCCTGGCACAGGCTGCCCAGGGAGGCTGTGGAGTCTCCTTCTCCAAATGGTAGTGGCTGCACATTAGGGATCGTTTAAAATATAAAACATTTACAAAAACTGAGTGGTCTGAATTTTGAAATTCTTGCACCATTTGCAGCTAGTAATGCTAATAGTTACTCACGGAGACCCTACCTTGCCTAAGATTAATGAAAAAAGAGAATGAAATCTCCAGCTAACTGAACAGCTCATATTCTGCATAACACAGGAAAATGAACTACAGATAACTCATCACTGATCCTGAAGATTCTGCAGCACCCTTTTCTTCATCTGCCAAAAGAATTTCAGAACAACGGGGGATATTTCTTTCTATCAACATTAATTAATGCTAATGCTGATGAAACCATCCTCTCCACAGGATGGTTATCTCTATTCCTGGAAATTCAAAGGAGCTTGAAGTGTTTTTAATGATAAGAAGGCACCTGCATTGACTGTATGCCATTTTTATTCCTTTTAAAATCATATTAAAAGCTTTTGATGATACGTTTTTAAAACTCAAACAATGAACCTAATAAATACTGAAGACTAGGTTAGAGTGAAGAGTAACCTATACAAAAGAACCATGACAAATTCTCTGGCCATAAATACATTCCTTCCAAAACTTGTTATGACATGTCATGGAACGGAAATAATAGGAAAGGGTCTAATTTAGTGGGAAACACTGGATTTCTTATCTTGATTTCATCAAACAAAATCTTCTTAAATTGATTCAGCCACCTTCTCTGAAACTTGACACAGGGCATATGTGGATTTCTTGCATAAAGATAAAACTCTGCTCACTGGCAAAATGACACAGAGATTTAACACACAGCCCTGACATGTCAGGACCCTTCTACTTGAAAATGGTTAAAAAATATGCACTATTTCCATCCAGCAAAGAAAATCTTGTTCGCACTTGGAATTTGCTGAAACGCTTTTTTTTTTTTTTCCATTTGCACCATGCTATGAGTTTCAAACACTTAAAGCTTTTTAAACATTGTTATTTTATCTTTGAACCAGGTTATATGACAGTCATGAAGGTCAATTTTTTAACTATGAACTAGGATTACCAATGTAAGAGCAATATCATTAAATCTCAGTACCATGATAGCCATAATAATTAAGGATTCCCCCTTGCTGCAATATCAGATTTCTGTGCATACACATTCCCTTACCGTTTCGTTTTTTTTTGTTTCACATTAGAAATTTAAATGAGCTGTGCATATTAAAAGCATAAAATAGAAATATAAGGCCAGTACTGTATTAGAGAGGTTGAATTAGACCAAGAAATAAGAAATTTCTTGCCTTTCATCCTACATTTTACAAGCAAAAGTAAATAAAAATGGTAAAAATGGGTAAGGATTTTTTTTAAATGGAATTTGTAAAGCATCTACTGTTTTCATTAGGCCTGAGTATGTGATAGCACCATTTTTGTTTAATGAGGAAAATTTGGATTTTACTATTTTTATTTAAGTTCTTATATTTAAGGGTAGACCAAAATAAGCACATAGGACAGAGCATGGCAGCTGTTTAGAACTTTTTCCCTTCCAGCAATTTTTAATGTAACAAAGAGCAAGTTTCACTTCTCAGCCTTTCAGGAATGCAACATCTCTACATCTTTTCTGGGTGTTTACTATATATATATACAGAGAGACAAAGATAGAGAAAGAAAAACGGACACATTTTCTCATTTCGACACTTTTTTTTTTCATTCACTCTCAAGGCTCTTTTGGCTTCGCAGACAAAGGTTTCGCAGCAGTGACATTTAAGCAGGAGTTTCTAATGGTGCTAACAAACGCCTCCAGTTCTGCACATGTCAGGAGGCTTGTAAAGGAAGCACAATAACTAAAGAGAAAAGAAATGAGCCTCTACATTTAAAAATTAAGCAGATGCCTTAAAGGATTATGTTGACATTCAAACTCTCGCTGTTCTTTAACTGATTGTAATGGCAGAGGCAATTAATACACCTAAGTTAATATGAAGGAGCTAAATAATTGCTTCTACTTTCCTATCCCACAGGTGACTAGATTAGGAAGAGCAGCACATTTACAAGCCAGGTTGGTATCACAGTTGTGCAGAGATTTCTCCTCGGTTACGTTACACTGTTTTTTACAACATGATCCAGAGGCCGTTTTCAGTAAGCTGGGCTCTCAGTTGTTGTCACAGCTGCAGGCTAAAAGTTAGGTTCAAGGCAAACCTACCACTGATAAATGTTTTCAGAGGCATTACCACCAGCATTACTATGAAGCCTTTATTGACTCAAGCAACTTTTGTTAACGCCATTACTCATGGGCACAGCTTCACTTTTTATGTACTTTGTCCTTTGAAACGTCAGGAGGAGAGCAGGCAAACAACCCAATCTTTCCATTTAAATGTCTGCCTTTCAAGTGAAACCACTTTGGCAGCCTGCTTTGGAAAGTGATACAGCAGTGACACTGACATTTGCTTTTTAATTTGGGATGAAAGAATAGATAGACGGTTTTGAAGGAACAATTTGATGACTCACTGCCCTAAAGAAGCAGGTTGCAGACTCCATCATGGTGCAGCAGCCCAATAAGAAAGAACACAGGAGCTTGGTAAGAGTTTCCTAAACATGAGAGTGGTCTTCACTATAAATAAAAGAATGAATAAGCTTTTGATGGAGCACTGACCATCAGCGAAAAGTCACAGCTCAGGTAACAAAATTAGTGATTTATTCATTAATTTCAGCTAGTTTTAAAGAACGATGCTGCACAGCAGTTACCAGGAGGGCATGCTCACTAACACAGTACATATAGCAGTACTATGTACATTCAGTACATACAGAACATAGCATAACTCTTTGAAAGCAACATCCAAAAAATATGCCTTTGTGAGAAGGATATTAGTGTTTCAGAATCACTGAAGAGATGGGACTGTTTTCCACAGGAATTAACATAGAGAGTACTTGGAGTGCTGGCCATGGCAAATTGCAAACAGCCAACCTCTATCTCCTCCAGCTTACTCAGGGTGAGGTACCCTTAGGGCACCCTGTTCCTGAGGATAGGGGTAGCATACATATACTTGCAAAAGCAAGCCTCTTGAAAAGAAAATCAATGGAAAATAAAGTTGTTTTCATAAAAGTTATCCTACAAATTTCATAGCAAAACTGAAAGCTATCCTCTCAAAGTAACATAATCTGCACTAAGGATTCATGAAGTCAGTGACCAGCAGCCATGACTGATTTCATTCCCACTTGACTTTTGTTTCATCTCCCAAATCTTTAGGGAGACAAGCAGGAACGAAGAATATGAGCATATAGCTGCAGCTCTTGATTACTAAATTCTACATGACACTACCTAACAGATACCTGCAAGATCAAGATGTTCCTCACTTCCCTCAAAAAAGAGTTCTTGTGGGGTAAGAGACAAAGTTAAATCCCGAAGCAGTCTATGGCATGGCCAGAACTGAATGTGGTCTTGATCAGGAGCCTCTGTTCATCAGACAGTGTGCAGCAACTCAAGCACCTGAAGCAGCCGCTTTCCAGTCTGTTCCTGGATAACACTTCTGCTTTTCCGAAACTGCTTTTGCTTCTTCTGCCGAGTGAAAGATGACTGTTGGACTTTGGCTTCCCAGTTGTTTATGTGATGGCCAGATCGCTGTCTCCAGCGCTTACTGGGAGAAGCAGGAGTAGCTCCGTCTTGTGCTCCTGCCCCTAAGAGCTGACATTTACAGCGAGACCTGCCCAGCTGCCCTCTCTCAGGGACAGGCCCTTTATCACGATCTTTAGGACCTTTCACCACCGGGGAATGTGTCACTCGTAGGGAGGAACCTGAAACCAGCTACATTCCTCCAAAACAAAGCACGGCGCTAACTTAAGGAGTCTCCCGTGATCAAAAGGCTGAGTTCAGGAAGTCAAGAAGAGGGAGGCAAACAGCCTTGCAGTGGTATAAGGCTGTGAGGGGTGATTACAGCCTTATCTGATTATCCTGCCGCGCACGGGTGCTGGACTACTGCGCTGGAGCTCCCATCTACTGCAAATTACATTTGAGGATAAAGCCGGAGGTTCCGTTTCAGAAATTCACTGGGATTAACGTTTCAGATAAAGATGAAACCAGTTGGCTAAAAAGAGCGAGAAAAAAAAAAATCCCCAAACTGAGCAGGAGTTATGTCTCCTTCTTTATTTAATTGTCTTGTAATTCAGCTTTCCGCTGGGTTCCTATTTATGCAAATTTATATCCTTCCCTATTTATGAAAATCTTACAGATCTCAATTATACAGCAAATGTCATGCAATATTCAATTACGCAGCTACATCTCACAAGGCTGTGTAGCTCAGCATAGTTTTACTAGTCTCTAAAGTGTCTGGGAGATGTTAATTCTTGAAATACCAAGTGGCTGGCTATTTGATTAGGGAAAGCTACAGTCCCAGGAACACAACCGAGCAGGCTGCAGACAGCGTGTGTTTAAGTGACGCTCTGGCAGATTTAAGAATATCTTTCTTACTTTCTATCTTTCTACTGTGCCAACCAGAAGGTTCATCTTGTTTTTTCAGGCCTTTTTTCTTGTTAAGGGGGGATGGAGTAAGGCTTCTAGGAAATAACCATGGAAACTATAGGAAATACACCTGGAAAAAACATTTTGCTGGGGCAAAAACCATCATGGGGAGGATATAACAAATCCACAGTATCCTAAGTGGACACATGGGATCTTCTAGCTTTTTGGAAGGGCCATAAGAGGCAGAATAAGAAAAAGATGTCTCTAATTCAGTTTGCTGAAAATAAGTAACATTTATATCTTGTCCAATGGTATTCAGCCTGGATTACAGTGTCACAACAAAGATACACATCTGGGGAAGAAAATGCAGCATGTTTTGGAGTAGACGGGCACGCACACCATAGCCCATTCACCAAAGTAAGGGTGACGGACAGAAATAAAGAGAGGAAGGAACACTTCTTCCTCCCATTGTGTTCCACAGTCACTGAGCATTTTAGTCTCCTCAGCTGTAGATACCACATCTAAAGCTTTTAAAACACACATATATTTAAGAAGACAAAACCTACTTGTAATATTTATGCATTTCAAAAGCTTTTATAGCTTTCTGAGATTCCTCTTCAATTCTCTGTTTGCAACTAGACAACCCACACACAGTATAAAGAAAAGACTTATGTCCAGCTTACTCCATAGACAATAATTTTTTTTTTTTTTGTGGCTGTCTCAAAGGTTGACACTGGAGCTGCTTGGAAGATAAACTCTCTGAAGAAATAACAGCCGTGAAAATTTATTTGTAGTATTTCTCTGAATCTGAAGTCATATCTGCACATGCACCAAGCAGCAAAAGAACTGAAGTCATCTCAGTGAAGTGGCTGCAACAATGGGCAACGAAAACGAAGTGATGAATTCCTTACAACACTACAAAGCATGAAGAGCAGGCCCAGTGCATGGAAAGCTTTTCCTTCTTACTTTTCATGATTTTCAGCTTTCTGGTTATTCTCACAGTATCAAAGCACAATCAAAGCAATGTTTGGTTGTGCTTTGACACTAAGCAATCTCTTGTATTTCCTAGCGGACATCAATTAAAGGCCATTTTACTGGATAAACACATAAAGATTAAACTTGCATACAGTATTTCTGAAGCGGCAACTGTATATGACAACACTGAGGCATTCAAAAAAGGGTGTGCTGGGAAACTAGTCAAAATGGTTGCATGATTTGTTGCACACCACTAGCATGTAACTAGAGCTTAATAATATGATAGTATTAGATCTATGTTCCACAGATTTTGAATTTAATGTAAATTTATTCCACTAGCCTTCAATTATTTCCTTGTTCCTCACCTCTTCTGTGCTATTTAAAATATTTTTGTGCTTTTGCACTGTCACATCATTACCTTTTCTTTTAAAATTCTTTGACTATAATCTGCTGGGATACAATTAAAGCTGTATAATATTACACTGCTACAGACTTAGAAACCTCATTTCCAAACACAGACAGTGATTCTTTTCCCTTACAACAATGTGACTATTTTCAAAATGAAAAAACCCTTGCAAATTTTGACTGCATTTCAAGTTTCTGAGACTATCCTTCAATATGAGGGTCGCTTTGAAGTGGATTAGCAATTTATTGCTATTCTACTGATTAGGTGGTAAACATTTGAAGCCCGGGTAGGAGATACTCATCTTTTGTTTTTCCCCTAAGTCTTGGCAGAGGCACTTAAGAAGCCTTCTGTTGATACTGGTGTTTCACACCCAGACCTTGGCAGTGGGACTCGTACTGTAATCACATCACGATGACTCACGACACGGGTCGCAAACACATTTAGACACTAACAGGTGAACTGACACCAGCAGCTGGGGCCCACCTCGTGTTTCTGGGTTTGGGCACAAAAAACACGCAAAATGCAGCAACACTACACACACTTCAAAGACTTTTCATATACTGATGAACATAAATGAGCATGGACAGAACCTTAAATCTCATTTAAAGGCTCAGTGAGGAGTACTAGAAGGAAATAACAGCAGTAAGGTAAAATCTGATTCTCTTCACCATCAATGCCCGCTCAAAACTACACCTATAGGACATGGTACCCAACATTTCTAGGTAACCAATCAACAAAAGTCCTTAAAAGAATTGAATTAAACAGCTTATGCACTTACTGGATAAGTATATTTTCAATTAGCACCAACCACTCTTATCAATAAAAAAACAGTAACAAGGAAACTCTGTGGCCACAGATCTTAATGGAATGTGTTTACTGTGCTGCATGCGATGCTTGAGGTCTTTTTGGTACATGCATTAAGAAAGTACTTGGGATCTTCTGGGAGCGCAGCTGCAGCTGGGCAAAGGGCTCAAACAGACACCCAGCAGCCCAGTCTTTGTCCGTAGCCTCCTGCAAGAGTTAGGAAAATCGAGCTCCTCCAATCAATCTTTTTCTAAAAGTAAATGAAGTTTCACCCCTGGTGTCTACCATTACTTGTGTATCGTTGGGAGTCTAATTAGAGCTGGTTTCCAACAGATGCTTTGTTCAGGCGGGTGGAGAGTGACCAGGATTCTGAGAGGGTGATTCCTCCAGCTCTGAGTAAGTTCTCCAAGACAGCACCTGATGAGCTGCCATAGATCACAGAGGAAAGCTATAAAGCCTAACTTTTAGTTAGTTAGATCCCCTAACTTTTGGATAGGAAGAATTCCTCTCATATTTAAGTATTCAAAACTGATTTTTTTTAACCTAGTCACAGCCTATGAATGCTTGAAACCCTTTCATGCACACTCTCTTCCTCTAAAATGAATAGAGTTGGAAAGGGATACAGAAAGAGATAAGCCTAACAAAGTGACGTGACAACATACTTGACTGTTCCTTCCTTCAGCCAAATACTTATAACTAGACAGATAATTTGTAGGCCACTTCTTTCTGGGGCTAAAAAGGTCATTCTGTGTTTGTACACCTGCCATTAATTTTTTCTAGTGCTTATCCTTGCAACAGCAATTCCAAATGTACCCTGATAGATCAGACCGTAGTTTTCTTGTCTCCTACAATGGATTCAGTTTAGCATGGATATTTGGTCAGTTTAAGTAGACACTATCTAACAGACACTACATAATCATAACTGCATGGAAGCATAAAAGATATACGTGAGAATGCACAAACACATCTAGATTTGCATGGTGACATGATACCTCTTCTATTTTCCTACTTCCTTCCTTTCCTACTTATTAAAAGGCATGTATCAAATCTATGTGCATAGTTCATTCCTTGCTTTTAACTCAGTATCTCATACAAGAGGTGCCCCGCGTTTCATTTTCCATCTTCGAATAGCGTCGCGCCCGGGGTGTCGCTCGAGCGCCAAGGCCGGCACTTACTTGCGACCTCCAGCGAGGCGTTGTGGCTCACGGCCTCCCCCAGGTAGTTCCTCGCCACGCACACATAGACGCCCTCGTCCGGCCGGCTCTTGCGCCCGTGCACGATGCGCAGGAAGAAGAGGGAGCCGCTGGGCAGCAGCATGCGGTGCGAGCGCGGGTCATCCTTGTCGGTCTCCACGCGCTCGCCGCCCTTGTACCACTCGATGGTGGGCGTGGGGCGCCCCTCTGCCTTGCAGTTCAGCGTCGCGGGTTCCCCTTTGGAAACTATTAAATCGGAAGGGTGCTCGACAATTCGAGGCGGGAAGTCTTCCTGCCGAAGGCGGGAGCCTGCAACATATAAAAGTGCAGGGTTTTGTATTAGAACAGGGCTGTCATAAACTCGTGTAACGTAACAACTTACGCTGCCCTGTAGCCCGGGATTTAATAAGAATGGCTCTTAGTATCTTTGTTAAGGCGGGAAACAATCTCCGAACATCTTTATGCACTTCACTGGGTACAAGATTCTCCCCAGTGAATAAATTTGAAAGCATTTTTTCAAAAGTCAACATATATTAAGATTATCATGGCTAAGATGCCATGTTCCTAAATGACATCAATTCTTATAATTCCTGTGTTCCCACATATGAACAACGGAATACCTATACACATGGATGCATTCTACACACGCAGACACAGCATTATGGAAAAAACTCTACAGTTATTAGGCCGTATTTGTCAAAGCTACTACTTCTCGGATGTGCAACACCAAGTCACAGCCAACTCCATCTGACCTTTTGGAGAGTCCATGAACTCACACAGTGCTTGTCGAGTCAGTCCAACCTCTCTAGTGCTAAAAAAGTTACTCTATTATCCCTGTATTCTCAGTTCCCTTTAGTGACTTTGTTAAGCAGTACTGAAGAGGCAGAAATAAATGGATTGCCAGAGGGCTTCTTACAGCTTGTGTCAGAGAAAACTAGAGTAACTTGTTGCGTTATAATTGTTTCACTCTCTCCTTCTATCCTTTTATCTAATCTGGATAAAAACTAACCTGAGAGGAAAGTATCAGGGATAAAGGAAAATTTACAGGCCCTCAAGTTGCTTGTCTAGAAAAGCATTCATATTCAAATTGAATCTAATTCTAGCTGATGGCAAGGAAGACCTCTAATGATGGCCTGGATAGCTATATGCCACAGAGCATACAGCAGCAAAGCGGATGCCCCAAAAATCTAAATTACATATAAGCAGCTACGGAGGCTTTTGAGTTTTTAAATCATTGACTCCATTTCCATTTACTATTTTCCTTATTTTTCTCTTTCTTGACATACAATTTTACCATGGAGAAAATTAGTCTCTTGGGTCAATAATTCCTGATTATTAAAAATTTAAATGCCACATTTTTTTTTATTGGTATTAATAATATGGGTTTTGAACAGCTGTGTAGCAGTACGAAGAAATTTGAGATCTATTCACTGAAGGTTAGAAGACTGTAAATTGGTCAAGAGAAAGGGAAGGAGGCAAGGAGAGGATGGTCCCAGGGAGAGTTCTGTTTTCAATATATACACCGAAAACATTGTGAAATGTAGAACTTGCATGTAAAGTGTATTCCACATTTCCTTCACCTCAAGATAATCAGTGCAAATTAAATTTCACACTAATCAGCTAGCATTAACTGCACAATCCCAAATCTCCAGCAGTATGGCTTGACTACAATAAAATATGCTGTTATTCTTTAGGTGGCCCAGTAAGATTTATACAAATGTTAATACTTATTAAGTATGCAACAACTCAACCAGCAAAGCAGCCACTCCTCAGTCCTCTGAGAAAAAGACAATATAAGCAGTACTGTATTTGGGACTGTATTTCTCACCTATAGGAAACATTTTGTCAGTTGTCTATCTACTTTGATGATTTCTGTTCAGATACCTAAAATCTTGCAAGGCTCTAAGTGGCAATTTAAGTAAACAAGTACCTTTCACATTCCCTTTTACCCACAGCAACTGCCTGAGAGATGAAAATCAGAGCAAGAGCAAGCAGACCAGGAGCTAGGAACCCCCCTGAACTTTTGCATCATCCCACTGCCGCTCCACGTGAGCCTCTGAGGGGGGAATTGAGCTGCCCCTGTGGGACTAGGCAGTTGTGCCATCCCACCTTGCTGCACACATCATTAAGGAAGAATGCAAATATGATTTGTAGGGAAAATGCTTAAGAACTGTGTCAAAAGTCCAAGTCTGTCTCTAAATTAAGTGTGCTTTATGCATATGTTCTCATGGATTATGCTATGCAAAATAAGTGAAAAAGTGAAATGCAATGTAAATGAAAGCAAATTAAATATTATTTTCAGATTACTTTTGTATGCTCATCCTCCCTCCTGGCAAATCTGTAAGCTTGCTTGAAACTGGAGGCTCAAAATTCTTGAGGGGGGAAAAGCCCATGTACAAGGTCAAGTTCTCAGGATACTTCAGGAATGCTCCTATTCTTTTAAGATTTCTTTGGCGGGCAACATTACAGGAATTAAAATGACAGAACTGTCCATTAACAGATTTTTATCCTAGCATTTTATGAAGCAACCTTTCTCTAGAAAATTTCATTAAATTGCTTGAAGCAGAAGGGGACAAAAGTTGCTGAATTGGTTGACTGGCACCCAGCAAGCATTAACAGCAAATTCAGTGACAACTGCTGGAGGGGATATAATGGCCTTAACAACCAAGTTATAATCTTTCTCCATATCTACATGTTATTTTTTTTTAATCTTTCTTTCCTTTTAGCCCAGTTATTTAAGCTCCATTTATGTTTTATTGAGAAGCAGCAGCTTCAATTACCAACATAAATCTTATACTGGGCACCAATCCTATAATTTTCTTGTCAAAAATCCATCCCACAGGGGATATTTGGTAAAAAATAGAAGCAGAGCACCTATTATACACTGGATCTGCCATTCAATATACAATTGAGCTGCATTTTTCCCTCTGCCAAGACGACAGCACTGTGTTATAGGAACTAACCAACTTGTGTTCCCTGCTCTTACTAGAATTCAAGTCTTTCATAAGAAATCGACAGGATGCCACCAATTAAAGTGTGCCACATTCATTATTTCATGCTGCTACTTAAAAGAACAACTATATAAAATGATGTTTGCTGTTTCTTTGATGGTGCCATAGCTATTTTTTCAGGAATTCTAACGCTAAAAGGAATAAAGTGAAGGTTTGACGAAAGCTCCTAACATTAGATGAATGCTATATTTCTAAAGAAAAGAATTGCCTGATTTTCTCCTTAAAGCTTCTTCTTGGTATAATAAACAAATATAAAGCACTAAAAAATAGAACAGCAGGGAATATATGCTTAAATTGGAGAACTGCTGTTATCAGGGCTACAAATACCACACTAGTCTCCTCTAATCCTCTAACAACAATAACAACAAAACACAAGGTAGCTGGAGACAGAAATCAGGGCCATATTTTGGTAAAGTGTTGAAATTTCAGCTGAGATGGATAAGAAAAACCTGGTTTCCTAAGGTCCATATAATGAAAACAATGATTTACCCTAAATCCAATAAAAGTGCTGCAGGACTCGCCAAGCCACCAGCCACGTGGCAAAACGAGAGAACACTGTTGGCTCTTTTCATTTCCATTTCACATAGGCAGCCTTCAATATATTTAATGCCGATTTTGAGAGAAGATCTCAGTCCTTTTTTTCCTATTGGAACTCTATGTTGTGACACAAGCTCTGAATAACTGAATCTTCAAATGCTGAGATCAGACACACGTGTGAGTAGACAGCACCCAACCATGAGCAATAAATGCCTCATTTTTCCTGTGCTTGAGCTGCTCTTTAATTCAAACCTCCGCACATGCTCCCTGCTTCTGCATCCTTAGACACTGCTAACAGGCTGCAATCATCCACCTCTTCCTTTCTTACCACTCTCTTTGATGTGGGGGGAGTTGTTCCCATCAGAATCAACTAACTCACCTCATCTGGTTTCCTCTCGGAAGGTTTGCTCACCATTCCCTTGTCTCCAAGCCTAGATTTAGCTCATCCTTTTGGAACACAGAAGTCCTGAGCTTTGAAGGCAGAAAGATTTAAAAATGTATTTTAAAAGCAGCATCATGTTATGGTAGAGCAGTAACTACAGGGAAATGAAAGCGGATGGAAAAGCACCCCACAGTTTGCCCTTATTTGCACTGCACACTCCTGGTGCCAGACGTGCCATTCCATGCAAGGGCCTAGTTTGCTTGTCCCCAGGGGAAAATCTAGCCTCAGTCTAAGGATGGTACTTCAGAAACACCTTTTTATCTGTGATTTTTTTCTGAAAGTGCGCTTTTTTTTTTTTTTTATCTGTTCAAAGTCATACAGGTAACTTTACCTATCAGCTTATTTGTGCTTATAGACAGTAAATAACTGTCAATGAAAAATCAACAGGAAAACTGTGATTCACAGATTTTGTCTTATTCACTTTCTTTCTCTCAAATTCCCTTTGCCTTTCCAATTTCCTAAATGCTTTCAACTCTTCACATGATAAAGTAACAACCCTTGTTCAGCCTAAATGGAACATTTGATTTCCTGGGCTTTGTAGCCTGCAAAAATACTACATTTTTAAAAGCAGCTATTGCAAAATTTCCTTGCCAGTCTTTCATCCATAAACAAAGACATAAAATAGTTACTTAACCAGATAATGTTGAGGCTATGCTTCCTGTTTTTTTCCAAAATGGTCAAATCTCTAAGAATTTTGGAACTGGCATAAGGCACAACAGCCAAAACTGCATGACACTGATATTTCTGAAATATTTTCCTTTGAGAATAGCTTATGTGGCTGTATCACTTCAGAGTGGTAATGTAGGGTTTTTTTGCAGTGACAGTTTTATTCACTACATCTATTGATATATAACATTTGAGTTCTGAAAAAATACTCTAGAAAAAGAAACACAAACTGTCCCTTTAACCTAAACCCTGCCATACATTTGCACACTCACAACTGCAATCACTTCCATAAATCAAAGGATGCCACCTTGCCGAACAGTAGCCAGGCAGCTGAGATGCCGTCTTCCTGCAAGTGGTATCTGGATATTGCAGGGAAAGGGAGTAACTGGAATGCAGCAGTGCTATCAGTTGTTTCACGTCCACCTAGGCCTGCACAAATTTATTGAAATGCACTGTAAGATGTGTTCAGTAGTCTCAAATATTGAGCTGGGAATAGGTCCAATTCCTCCCAACGCCCTAAAACACGACAAGCCTCCCATAGCTGGATGAGCAGAACCTGCCGTTCCTCTATGTGCTCCCAAGCATCATCTCCATTTCTTTTTGTATGTTTAGAAGACCTCCAGAGAAGGAGACTCCACAGCCTTCCTGGGCAGCCTGTGCCAAGGCTCTGTCACCCTCACAGGGAAGAAGTTCCTCCTCACATGGAGATGGAACTGACTGGGTTTCAGCTTCTACCCATTGCCCCTTGTCCTGTCACTGGCCACCACTGAGACGACTTTGGCCCCTTCCTCCCTATATTTATCCATTTTGATAGCTCCTCTTTCTTATCAGAGAGGAACTGATAAATAAATACTCGTTTTCATTATTTCTCATTATTACAAACAAGTAAGTTGCAGTTTAAATACACGGTGGGCCTATAAAATATAAAAAGAAAATCTGTGGGTCATGGCTTTTGGACTTGGATGTAAGCATCCACAAAATATTTTTTCCAGTTAGAAAAATAACCCTGAAGTATTCAAAGTTGCTAAGACACCACGAATTATAATTACATTTCTGTCCTGGATTCTACACTATCAGAAGATGTCAGAAGACAATAATTTACTGTATAATTAAGGTTGAAAAAATCTACAGAATAACCACAAACAGCCTGGAGTTTTAAGCTCTGTCCATCCCTTTCCCCAAAGCAAAAGATTAAATAGAAGCAGTTCTGAAAATGCCTCAAATTAAAGCTAATCCTGTGCCTGTCAAAAGATAAAAAAGAAAAGATAAAAACAAATATTTGTAGCAACAGAAATTCAGTTTACATAATATCATAGTAATAAGTTAGCCAAACAGGAGCTAAAGAAGTACAGCAATAAGGTATGTAAATAGGGGAGAGAAAAATAAAATCAATTAACACATTCTGTCAGTTTGCCTGACTTTTTCTGTCCCATATAGAATGAGCACATCCCACATCCTATTTCTCTGATTTCAGATGTCTTGCCTCCATACTATGCCAAGACTTCAGAAGCCTCAAACCCATCTCTGCTTGTAAGGGCTGTCTTCCCACTCATTTCCAGCTCCAGATTGATTCCAATATTGATCCCCCGCCCGTTCGAATGTCTATGAGCTGCTGAGGGAAGAGAAAAAGGATCTCACATCCTCGAGACTCTAAGGAAGCCAAAGACAGAGCAGTTCTTGCAAGGGCCAAGGGCTTCCTCTCGGCAGCTCCACAAGGCAATAATCCTTCACTCCGAGGTAACACAGAATTTCAAAGCTTCTCCCTATGCTAGTTTTGATGCATTCTACACAACTAGTATTGCCCTTTATTCTTCTCTTCAAAACAAATCTAGAAAGAAATCTAGGGAGTCAAAATATCTATGAGAACTCCTTTAAGTCAACTAATAATTTTTTTTATCAGTGTGGGTGAATGGAATATCAGAATTGCTCTGATGAACCCAAATTTTAGGTATTCACAGGAAGATTAAGGCAGCTAAGAAATAAGGTTGAATTACATACGGTGCTTGTAATTTATAAAAAGTTAATAATACATTAAAAAGCATCACTATTAACTAGGTTTTGTTGTTGTTTTACTTCTGTCATCAATATTTTAATGTGTTAAAATTTCAGATTCAAACTAATTAATTTAATTCCTTTTCAACCAATTTGACAATTTGCACAACATAAAGTTTGGCAATTGCAAAAAGGCCGGGCATTTTCCCTTACAAGCTGTCCTTGCAATAACACATCTCTGCCATCTTTTAGCAGCCCATGTGAGAATGGTTAAGTCAATTCAAAAGGAAAACTGTTTTCAGTAAGTTATTTAAAAGGACATAAAATTCATATAAAACTATACCAATTCATTAAAAAATCTTTTTTTTATATAAGCACAAGTAGAATACTCATTTCCACACAAAATTAAACAAGCATATATTTAAAATGGTCTGTTCATATCCTCTTTCCGAAACGTATTCTTATTCAAATAAGAAGCTAAGTAAATTAATTTGAAGCATTAAAGATAACATGCTCTTAGTTGAAAGCAATAAATTTATCCTCCCTAGAGGAAGGGGAAAAGTACCTCTGATCCCACAGGTTTGGAAATGAACCATCTGTTGAACTCGCCTCAATACTGCTATTCAAATCAGAATAAACTGCTAGACAATGAAATTGAGTGAGATGATCCTATTTATACTAATACAGAGTTTTCTGAAAACTTCTGGAATGCTTTATATTTCCCAATAAATTAGAGCCCCTCACTTACTTGCTTTCACAGTCTAATTTGGAGTGCTTACATGTGAAAAAGCCACAAGTTATTTGGCATAGCAATGTACATGATATATATTTTATCACTACATGATGACTGAAGATCTCAATCTTCCTACCGCTATTTTTCACCATTACAAAGCTGTGTCAAAACAGCAACCATGAACTTTCACCACCAGTGAAATTCCATCCATCATTGCCATCATAATCATCTCTTTGTAATTGACGATCTTTTCCCATTGACTTGAAGGTGTCTAATTTTCTCATTTATCAGCAAACCAGAAAATCCAGTTTGGTTTATTTTTTTTTTAGACTTCTTTGCTTCCAAAATTTATACTGAAAGGCAGAAATCTTATCTATTATTTTTACAAACAATTGTTTCTACTTCTTGGAGTTTTTTTGCATAATGCAGAGCTTCACAGTGCTAGCACTGCATGCTACTACAGATGATCAATATTACATGAAGAAAGTTACATCCTAAGGCTTAAACATACGGCAGCATGGGCACAAAAGTCTCTGGAAGTTTTCTACTCTGAAGGCAGAGGAACCAGAGCTACCAATAGTATCTCTTTTCCCTATTTCAGAGCACAGTTGCTCAAAACCTAATGCAAAATCAGCACTGATTTCAACCATCGTCTCTGCCCATGCTACACCCTCCCCAACCACATTTCACTTTCGGCTGTAGCAAAAACACAAGTGACTTGGAAATAACCACACTGAATACTTGAGCATCATTCCATGGGCACCTCAAAGCTGCCTAAAAGCAGGGCCTGGAAATGCCCTTAATCAGGCTGGTGCGTTGACTCTTGTGCAACCCTTAAAGTCACTTTGGTCACATACACCTGGGCATGCAGAGTTGCCACGTGTCAAGCTCTGAAGCACCGTATGAACAACACTCTTTGGAAGAGCCTAAGTAACCAAGTGGCTTGGGAAATCGTCCAGCTCCGTATACTCCCTCTTGGCCTTGCACACTGCAAAATTTCTCAGGTAACCAAAGGCTACAGTAAGATCTTGGTAGAAGAAACAGAAGAAAAGGAGGTTCACTGTAAATAAGAACTGTCTCAAAGTGATCACGACCCTTTTATCTTGGGACTGGAGATGATATCAACAAAACCCATGGACCAGCAGGTCACTGGAAGGTCTCCGTGATCCCTTCGGTGGGAAGAGAGACGTCCTCCAGTTGCCACCTTGAATCAGGATGAAGAAGAGCAGTGAAAGGTGCCCCCAGGCAGCCATTTGCTACCCTGCCAGGGAAACCTAGGGGTGTAGCTGGGCAGGGACAAGAAGCCTTTCCGTTTTCCTTCACAGTCTCCAGAAGCCGCTCACCTGAGGGCACTCAGTGCCAGGGCAGACCCAGCTTCCGCAATGGCATCATCAGGCTTTGACCCAACGGCATCCTGAGCTCTTTCCAAATGCCCCATATCACTGCTGAACTCCCCCCTCTATTTTCCATCAGGGCTGCCCACCTTCCTTATCAAAGCAGACTCTACTGTTTGCTCACAGGCAGGTATATCTAAAATGCCATCAGAAAGGTGACTTTTAGTTAACTGCATCTTACTTTATTAACAGCTCTTCTTGTACTATAAAGGAAAAACGCACAAAGGAACCAGCTCCAAATCAAAGTCTCAAGGCACTCTCTGTACAGTCTTCAAGCATGCAAATGATATTTAACATCTGTCTACACAAAATTAAGAGGAGAAGAAAGCAAATGAAAAGCGCAGTAACGAGTGAAGTTCCTACTTACAAAAAGAGACAGTAAAAAGAAATGTTTACAGACTGCTTTCCTGAATGCTCATCGTGTATTTTTCAGAAAATCTGTAGCTAATAGCCTGAGTGTTCAGCAGGCTGAAGTCTATTTAAACATTTAAAACAAAGCTTTTGAGATGTCCCATACGAAAGGTACATTCAGGGAAGATATTTAAATAGCACTGGTTTTGGGTGAGTTATTAACTTGTACAAGAAAAAGTACTGAACCACAATTTTAAGGATAATTGTCTGGAGTCATTTATACTTTTCAGAAAACAAAATATTTGAAATGGCCTTTTAAAGGATTAGTAACAAATCCCTGGAGGAATGCAGCTCACCTCAGTCAATTTTCAACCTTAAAAGCAAATTCTGACATATCCAGAACATTAATGAAGGCAATGTTTATAGCTTGACACAGCACGCTGAATGTGAGAATTTTACAGATAAACCAAATGCCATCAACTCTGCCTATTGAACCTTATAATGGAATGGAAAAAAAAAAAGACAAAAAGATGTTGGTCAGTATGGTAGTTGAGGAAGAGTCTGAAGGGGTATAAACATTATTAACAGTATGAGTTAAGAAGTTAGGGAAATACAACTATGTGACCAAAAACTCAGGAATGTGATTTTATGCCGGATATTTTTGTTGTTGTTCAAGTGCTATTCCTTTAATAGTATTTCCTTTCTTCCTCCTGTTCAGCTGCCAGCTTGTGAGCTACTTTTATAAGGGTGAAGGGATTAGAGCACTGCTGAGATCAAGATCAGGTGTCCGAAAGGGCAAAGGAAGGAGACAGGAGAGGTCTGAGAAAGACGCATGGTCACCTCATCGCGAGGCTCTAGGACCAAAGGAGCAGCCACCGATGTGAGCGGCAGATGGGCAGAGAACTGGAGCTCAGAGGGGCTCCACAGAGCTGCACAACAAGGGCACACAAAGCTTCACCTTAAAAGACAAAATTACATGAATAACAAAGCTATTTAATGTGAGAAGATGATAACACATAATGCAACAACAGTATGGGCAGGCCTGAGGTTTATACGGTTTATATATATAAGTGTGAATTAGGAAGAAGCCTCAAAGTGATTAAGGAGAAGAGCTGCTTGGAAGGAAAGAGAAGACAGAAAATATAAGGTGGGGGGAAGGAATCATTATGCTATTTCTCAGAGTATTTGACAGATGGGTTCAAATGTTAAAGAAAATAGGTTTAGCCAGGAATTAAAAAACTGTAGAGGAGCTTCTGCAATGCCCCAAACTGCCTGTCTATTGTCTCTCTTTTTGCAACTTTATCAATTCATCTCATAAAAGGGGTTTCTCCTCCTCACAAGCCTTGTTTCACAACGTGATGGTAGACAAGTATAGAGAGGCAAGGGGAAGAAGAACAGTGACCACCTATAAAAATGGGCAGCCCGATGTAGGGAACGTGCCTCTAAACTAAGCATGCTCCTTTGGCAGGGAAAAGCCGGTTTGCTCTCGAGTCTATAAGACTCTAAAATATTACCAGAGATCTCATTCCAAAAAAATAAACTGCTTTTTACAAGGACATAGACATGCTTAGGGGAAAAGAAAGTGAATAAAAAAGAAAAGAGGCCACCTCTATTCATGTCATGAATTCAGATGTCATCTCAGGCACAAATACCCCATCATCTCCTACTCGGGATTATGGCAGTATTTCCTGTCAGGTCCCAGCGCTACCTGCTCGCTGTGTTTGCATTTTCCCTCCAGTTTCTTACGAAGTGGCCACAAACTGGCCACTTACAAAGAAAGTGGCCAGTTTCTTACAAAGTTTTAATTCCCGCCTCCCTCCCCCATTCCTGCCAGGAATGGGGCTCCTCATGGCAGAAGCAGTCCGATCCCTCCAGAAAGATGAAAGGAGAGTGGAATCTTTACTGCCAACACCTAACATTAATCTCACTGGAAACTTAGGCTTTTGAAGCAGCTACATCCATCTCTGCTGGAGCAAGGGTAGGCTATCAGCTATGGCTTCACAGGCAGATACAATCTACTGTAAGCTCTGTTTGCCTTCCTCCTTGCGAAGGACTATCCAGGGTTTTAAGCAGACTTTTGTTTTTTCCTGCAAGAGGCTTTCCAAGGCTAAACTACTTCCCTGCACCAGGAGCATAAGCAGGGCGCATTTTCTGCTCTCTAAAAGGCAATCAATACACCGGCTTCTCCCACTTTAGGTAAACAGCCATTTGAAACAAAACCTCTCCGGCTCAAGTAAGCCCCGCTGAATAGGCTGAAAGCCTTCGGAGGGACTAATTAGGTAGAAGCACTAGGCCTTGAGGCTCCCAGCTGCTCACGGGGCCCTGCGCAAACGCTGCAAATTAAATGCATGGTTAGGGGCTTTAAATTGATTAGCGGAGATCGGCTGGCCCTTCGCTACAGGTAGACCTCTAATCTCATTCTTTCCACTTATCTAATATAGCATTATATGGCTAATTAGTGAGCTTTATGGCACACAGCAATTTGAGGGCATTTTCTAAATGACAACTCATCTGCCCTTATTTTAAAGTCTTCTTTTAAATGAATAGGAAATTCTCCTTCATTGTTGTGATTAAAAGCAAAAATCAAGTAGTGCTAAAAAATCTATTAAAAAGGAGGGGATCTTAAGTTGAGAGACTGCAGTGCAAACTGTGAGCCCTCTCTACTTCCAGCCTATATGCTCTACTTAAGAATTCTGCTCTAGTTCTTCTATAATTTGTGGTTTCTGTAAGTATTTTTAAGCTGACTTATCTGCATTTGGAACCCCATATTGTCATAGCTACAGGACCTTATATAGAGAAATGGATTATAAATAGTCAAGTTTCATAGGGCAGATTCAGCACTATCTGATTCTTCCTTAGGAAAGTGGCACCCGGCTCATTTTCAAGATTGCTGGGGAAGAATCACCGGGGAAAGCCTGAGAAGTCTCAGCTCTTAACATAGCACATCATCATCACCGGAAAACGCTACCATCAAAAAGCAAATGGGTTCATTCATCGACTTTAAAAATGATAATATAATGATAAGTAAATGAAAAAGAGAGTGCTATGTAAGATTTAGAAGCAGAAGACAAGAAAATGGTCTCTTAAATATTTCACCCAAGATCTCAGGATCTTCATAGAAAGTTCAAAGCTCTCAGCAAAGAGACAGGGACCGTATATTTTTCGCTCAGCCTTAGTCGTAGCGTGGTAGAAGCCACTGAAGGTCTTCTGTGCATTTACTCTTAAGGGAAACCACAGAGGAAAGATAAATTAATTCAGAAGAGAATGCTAAAAAATGCTATGTTGAGTTGAAAATGGCCTAGAAAAAGTTGCTTGGTGGAACTGCCTAAACCAAGCCAAAGCCAAAGCCAAATCCCTCATTTCTTCATGCCTTAATTAATTTATTTTTACCAGAGTAGTACCTATTTCCACCTGGAACGAGCAGTCCACAGACCTATGCTCACCAAGGCAGGTGTTTCAAAATGTTTCTGCCCTTTCTTTCAAAACCCTGTAAGAACATTTTTTTTTTTTTTGATAAAGTCTGATGAAGGGATTGAGGCACCCTACTTGCAGCAACAATTAAAGACATTGAAAAAGACAGGAGAGCTGTCTTTGCTCTCAAGTTTGCTCTCTGCTCCATGGGCTGCTCAACAGTTCTTCTTGAAGCAATTAAAAACCTACTGTCCCAATCTGAGAAAAAAAGTTATTGCAATATTGCTTATGAAACCAAATCTATTAGGTCTAAGATTATTACTATTACTGTGCTAATGGATTGAGTCCCTTACTGGGTAAGGAAGAGTCTTCCCATGCACAGGATTCTTCCTGAATTCAGTGCTAAACCCCATGCGAGAAGAGCACACTGTCAAATAAATAAATAAATCCTACAATTGAGAAAGAGATGAAGGAGATTTCAGAATGGCAACTTTAGACATAAATCCCCTTTCGATACCTAAGTGTGCCTGGGATCTTCCCTTTAACCTGCGTGCTTACTTCAACTTTTAAAGACAAGCAGATATTTATCCACCTTTTCATAGGACGTGCTAGCAGACTTAGCTATGCACACATGGGGAGCACCATTTCAATAGTGGTATAAATAACGGTGAACAGAATCCCCTCTTTCATGAAGACCTTGACAGTAGTATTTTAAAATGCTAAAACCAACCAATACACTCAAAACACTTTTTTTTTCTATCTCAAACAGAGGTTTTGAGGCAATAAAAAGATCCTGAGAAGCACTTTAAAAATTAACAAGACATCTCAAGTCCTAGCAGTAGCATTTAAACTGACAACACAGATTAGCAGAGCAATAAACATGATTTGTTTGTTTTAATATTGCCATTTACTTATCAGTAAAAGAAAAAAAAAATCAAACAACAAAGCTTTAATCTCTGCAATTAAACAACTGTTCTTACAAGCTAGTATTGCAAGTGCACAATTGCTTCATTAGGTAGCATTATGTCCTGTACAAAAATATATATGCAGGCTTTCCTCAAATAACGTGATACAATATTGCTTCTAAAAACAGAAGTGGAACGTTCAGCTTTGCTATATCTGGCTAAAAAGAAAGCCTGACGAAGTAGCAACGATGCTGTAAGAGTCTATTCAAAACAAAGAGTCTATTCTGTGCAAAAGGATTGAAGAGCCAAAGCTGAAGACTTCTTTTATTCACTTGCTTTTATACATACCTGTAAGCATGGAAATAAAACTGCTGCTTCTTTGCTATTGGAAGATCTTCGTCTAAGTGCCCTGCTTGTCCTTAGCTGCCCACGCAACACTACGGACAAGCTAGGAAAGCCTGAGGGTTGGACATGCAGTTTCTGCAGGAGCCCTGTGCTAGCAGGTTATGAAAGGCCAGCGGGGTTAGAGCCTGGTTAGTCAAGCTCTGAGGTTACCGACATCAGTAAAGACCAACTTTGGTGCAAGAGTTTAACTACCAGGAACTTCCACTTTGAAGAGGTTCCTGCTTGGAGATGGATATCCGTCTATCCATCTAGCTTAGGATAAAATGTTGTAAGTGACTCGGAGCAGGGGGGGCCTAAATTATCCAGGTACTTTGAAAAACCTACCGGATAAAAGAAAAAAAAAAAAAGAAAAAAAGATCCACAGCTTGTAACAAAAAAAGGATACATTTAAATTGTCACTCTGTATACTTCATATACACTGCGGAAAGAGTTTCATGTGTTACCCTGCCTCTTCCACAGGTCTCAGAATGCAGGTAATGTTAAAAATGCAACAGACCAGCAAGGCTGTTCTTACCAATTTCTCTTTTCACTGCCCAGGCCTTTGTAATCACATTAAAATATATTTTTCTGAAAATAAAATTAAAGGAGCTCACAGAGCAATTCTTAAACTGTCAATTTATTGATTTGAGTTGACAAAAGGGTCTAAGGATCACTAAGTGCCAGTGAATTTCAACGGGTTTTGAGTGCCTAGTTCTTTAGAGCTGATTTGAAATTTGGCAAATAGTGTTGAGGAGAAGTCTGTGCACGGTTTTAATTTATCTGCTTTTCTTTACTTTAATCCCTGACTGCTAAGCTCTACTCCTATATGTGCTCACACATGATGGTGGAAATGTGTTTGCCCAGCAAGCATTTAGCAACCCTTGCACAAGTGTCATGAAAACTAGAAGCAATAAAGTTAAGCAGAAAGCTGTTCATCAGCTGTACATCAACACTGTATACATGTTTAATTAAACACTGCCTTTCCACTGTGGAAGAAGAAGAGGAGACACTGTAGTTTCACACGTCATGTGCATTTTCATCCTGATACCAACTTCCCAATAGCCTCACAGTATCAATCTTTACACAAGACTTGCCAAAAGAAGCCAAAATATGAAGTATATAATTTTGTATTTCCCTTTTATTAAATGGAGATCTGTTTTTCCTTGACCTTGATCAAATACCAGCCTGCAACTCTTTGAAAGTACACTTCTTTCTCATAAAAAAGAACATCCAAACACACACTACAAGCATATAATGGCAAGTTCTTTAGCCTCATTAGATCATATTCCCTAACTACATTATTTTCTTCCACAAAAAGCCACGAAAGCATGATGGGCTAACACAGATTGCATTATCTCCCTCACATCCCCAGAATATAACTCTGAAACAAACCAGAAATGTAACCTCTATTTTCAAATAAAACAACAGAACCTCAAAATATCCTTCATCCTCATTTAAGTATATATCCTTACTCATTAATTGCAAAATTCATACTCATAAAAATTTGGGATCAACCACAGTAGTGATCACGCCTATCACTGAAGAAAAACCTTTCTTCACATATTTCTGCAGGAAAAATCCCCAATTTCCTGCTAATGCTGTCTGCCATAAAGCCCTGAAAGAAAATTCTTACTTTTAGGTTAAAAGCTCCCACAAACACAGGAATCCCTTGACAGGGGAAAGAGTAAAAAGGCAAGTAAGGCTGAAGAGGCCCTCTGCACAACGCCCGGCTGCGAATGCAGGTGCCCCGAGCCCTGCACACGGGGCAGTGTGTACGCCTGCACACAAGGCAGTCCCTCCCTGGAATAATTCACCTGCTCTGCTTCACTAATGTACAATCTCCCTTCTTTTTCGTTTCCATTAAGAAGATTTCTTTCCTTTACGGATATCTATTGCTTACAACTTGTTGACTTTACACTGAAACTGAACACTACTTATTAACTTTCGGGCAAGAAGAAAAACTGAGAGGCTAGACAAAATCGTAGTCACAGGCAGCGCATGTTTCCAAAATAAATAGGAGAGCACACTATTACAGATAATTACCCGGAGGCACTGAACTTCAAATACTGCAGAAAGGAATCTGCTCCCAAGGATTATGCACTTCCATTGACATGCAAAGGAAAAAAAGGCAAATTCTAGCAACTGAAAAAAGACACCATTAAAATATTTAAAGCAATTTAGCTCCCTTCTGAAGTGAAGAGTTTGTGAAGAAGTTTGTATCTTTACTCGTTTGTAAAGAAACGCTACTGCAGACAGTGTGACTGTATGCATTGATTAGAAACTATCCTATACCGCATGTTAATTTATGTAGTTTATCAGTACTGTAAACCATTAAACACTACATACCATAACATGTGAACAGGAAAGCTGGCTTGCCCACTTCCAGCACACCAATGTGAGCTGTACTTGGGTGCCTTATCTATTTGAGCACAGTACGGTTCCTTCCCTCCTGCCCTTCCAACCAAGCAGGGAAAATCCATCCCACCAGCTCATACAGAAATCAGCTGGTCATCCAACCCCCTGGGGCAGCAGAATGTGAATCCAGGGATATTTCAGTCTCAGAATGAGCAAGACCAGGAGGGGAATTTTAGAAAGTATTTATAATTTGGCTCTTTCATAGTGGCCTCTGAAGTAATTCAGGAGATGGAAATCACACATATTTTCAACCATTACACAACTCACTGAAAATGACATTCATATGAGTAGAAAGTATTTGTTGAGTAGAGCTCCACATGATACTCATTACTTTTTGTTAAACTTGGATTTTATGGTAAGATAAAAAATACAGTATTGCAAAAAGTGTAGGATAACAGACCATTAAATTACATGCAGTGGTTTCCCTCCTCTCTTAGTTGATAAAAGAAGAAAGAAACAACTACTATGAGTCATTTATGAGTACTTACATTAATAAGTATTTAAACACACCCTATAATGCTATTTTGGAGACTTTTAAAACATAAATGGCACAACAAATATGGACATATGCTGCTTACATAATCGTACTTATGGAAATACCGATAACCAAGTGGATTTTAGCAATAGCTTACTTGTTTCTTTCAATTATATTTTAAATCTATAGCTCAATAAAGTCTTTTCCTGCATCTAAGGAAAATTTTTCAGTTCATTGATTCAAATAAAATACATAAATATTTTCTCCTATCACACATGGCTTGGTTTAAATGTGAAAATCTCTACATGAGCACACCTTTACAACTTAAAGACATAAAATTGCTCAATATTAACTCAAATTAAACATTCAAAAAGCCTGAAATAAACACCAACACCAACTGAGCAGAAGAATCTTTTTCATCATAAACAACTAACTGTAAAGCAACACTTAGAAGAACAGGTCAAGGCCACTTCTCAGAGTCTCTAAAACTTGGCAGTGGCAACTTATGGACCCTGCTTTTGCTCACAGATGGCCCATTTTTAAGCTTTTTTTTTTTTTTTTTTTTTTTTTTTTTTTTTTTTTAATGAAAATCCTTAGATCAACTCGTTTAAAACTGTCCTCTGCTCTTTTGAGTAGACATCCATTTACATACTGTAGATTTTGCTTTGATTTGGTAGCTCTTTTGGTAATCACTCTTGACAAAGAGCTTGAATTTACTAATTTCACATTATGGATATTGGTGAAAGGTTCGGTGAGATGTAAGCCGAACATCATTCGGCTTTCAGAAAGTCTTTTTATCATTCTTCAGAAAGTCTTTTTTTCATATGAGCTGTACTTTTATTGGATATTATTGTCCCTCCAAACGATCAACAGAATTGCCCAACAGTATCAAGCTGCTTCTTAAAACCAGTCATAAATGACCAGACTGCAGCTTTAGTTCACTGCAACATTACATCTCTACAGAGTTCTTCTGCTCTCAGAAACATTTTAGTACTACCCAAAAAGAATTATTTTTAAATAAGTTGTATATTCTGTTAAGCACAATTTGACTTCCCTTTGCAGAAACAGGTAGCAAATAGGAGCGCTTGAGAAGATACCCTGCTATATCTGGCTAACACACCACCATCCCTACAACCAGATCTGTGTATACCAAATAGTTTCCCGAAAGAACAAGGCAATTTAAGAGGAACACCTGTAAAAGAAGCTACTGAGGTTTGACTGTTGTCTAGATTGCCCTATGTTTTGTGTACTGCAGCACAACATGGCAAAACGCCCTATAACTGTGTGGAATCAGTGCTTGCAACTCTCCTGATTGCTACAGGATGGATTTGAAGCGTCAGGGGAAGGCGGGAGCTGGAGGCAATTCCAGCATGAATCACCACCGAGCATCCCGGGGAGGGGAAGAGGTCAAGGGAGGAGAAAAGGAAGGAAGGAGGAACACAGGGAAGTGATTCCTCCTACAAAAGAGGCTTTTCCATGGAAATCTCAAGCAGACATTAAAGAATGGCTGTGGATTCCTTAGACAGATGGTGTCAATAGAGCAGTCTATTAGTTTGACAGCAGGAAAATTAAGACGGGCGGGATTTGTAAAATGCCACCAAAACTCAAAATACAGACAAGAAAAGTACATTAGGAAGTTAATTCTATTTTCTGATACACACCTCTCTTTTTCCACCAATCTTGTAAAACTATTGTTAGTGTCAATTCCTCTGTAGACTGCAGTGGAAATGGACTTAAACCAAAAGACGAATCCCACAAGGGACAGCTGGGCTTAACAGGTGAAAAGATCAGATCTAATGGTTTTCCTATCAAAGTCTTTCGGTTTGTTTGTCTTTGTTCTCTTGTAGGAACTGACACCACGTACTGCTATTTCCTCCTTGACATGCCATTCAAACTGAACTCACAATTAAGTACAAAACAGAGCCTACTAACGTGACGTCAGGTGAACTCTTAATTTTTAAATAACTCAATTTTCAATACTTCTCATTTAATACTCTAAATTTCCTTTGCAGGATTTCTTAATGCTAATGGATACAAACAAAGGCGTCTTAAATGAAAACATATGAATTTTACATGCTTGAAACCAACCTGATTAGTTCTACTGGGAGGAAACCTTGAACTGGGATATTTGAAGGTGGAGGTAGGTGCTTAACATAAAACAGGTACCCGGAGTGAGGACGAATATGCAGTTCTAATAATCTTGGTCATTACTCACGTGAAAAAGAAAGCACAGTGCAATCAAAGAGAAGGTTGGTCTTATCACAGGAAATGCATATGGTGGGAAACATTGTTGGAAAATAGTCAAGATCTAAAAGTAGAAGAACTGTAATTTAATTAGCCACAACAAAGCATTCCATCTGTCTCGCACAAAATCTGCGTCATATAGTTGATGTTTTCATTACAAAAGATTCATTGGTTAGAATGATGCTTGCCATGGCCTGGTGAATGCACCTTCATGAACTTTTCCCCTTGCTTTGTACGTGTGTAAGAAATGTGAGTGTTTCTGAAATAATATCCTGCAAGCATCTGAAGACAGGCCCCTGGATGCAAGAACGTGGTCATATTTGGATCAAGGAAGACAACATATGAGACCTTTATAGTGCTTTCAATTAGATTTCATTTGAATAAAGTGTATACACATATAATAATGCATGAGATATTTTTAGGCTTTACATAGTATTTTAATTCTCCAAAGGTGGGAACTGCTTATTACACTATATTCAGGACTATTCTATAAAACAATTTGTATAACAGTACTCTGTGCCTTTCACCATTCCTTTTATGCTAACAATTTTGGACCTTTTCTGGAGCCAACTACCTTTTCCTTGAAAGAAAACATGTTTTTTTTCTGTAATGTACGTGGTGCACTTGCCCAAGACAGAGAGATAGTTTCTGGCATTTCATCTCTATTTGTAAAAAAAGGCCTTGGCAGCTCTACTCCATGACTAGCATATTATGTACAACACAAATCCATTCACATATAGCTCTGTTCCAGGGGCTGGCATTTGCTTTATGAGCAAAGGAAAGAGATAGGACAGGAGCTGTGGCTTCGTGCTCACGGGGCAGAATGAAGCAAGGCAAAGATAGGCAGGGGAAGGCTGGGGAACAGTGGGGTCTTTGGCCAGAAGCTCTAACATCCCCATAATGATGGGGGAGCAGCTGCAGAAGGAATCGCAAGAATGTTTGCAAAACTGTGGAGGTGAGGGACAATGAATTGCTTGTCGTTTTATATATAAAAGGCATTTATCATTCCACTGGAAACCCAAAATATTTCATAAACTTTTTCTTTTTCCTCCCCAAAGTTTTCCACAGAATTATAATAAAGAATCTACGGGTTTTTTTTTTTTTTTGAAAATGATATAAGTTTCTTGATTTTAATAACATTCTAGCACACCTAGTTTTTGTTTAAGGATGGATATTTTCTTAGAGAAAACATCCCTCCTCCTTCTCCATTTCTCCGGCATGCCTATACTTGTACTAATAATAATGGAGACAGGCAGGAGCAGAAGATTAAAGGGCTGTCTAAAACGAGTTGCAGAAAATTGTTAAAGCTACTGGCTATGCATGCAATGAATGACTGTGCTACAGAAGCAAAACAAACAAGACAACAACGTTCCAATATCAATACGTGTTAGACAAGAATAAATCTACTTCAAACTCTGCAACTAGGAAGACTAACTGTAAAAAATGGTAGCTTCTGGTGTGGGAAAACAAAACAAAGCAAAACACAACAACAAACTGATCCTTTCACCTGCATCAGCAAAGAAATGTGGGCTGTGACAACGATTTTGAAAGGAAGGAAGAGACACTGTTACCTCATAGTGCAGTGAATTGTCTTCAAGCTTGGCTTTTAATAAGCCAATAACTAACGAGTCCATCAGAGCTAAGCTATGGCTACAGCTACAACCAAACTACAAAATTCCCTGTTGTCTTCAAGTAACATGCCATATCACCTAGCAAATCCAGCTAGGTAAGTGCATTGCACCTGTTGATATTTAGGATACATTACAATTCAGTAGGAATCTTTATATGAACCTTTGGAGGAAAGATAATCTAAATGAAGTTCTTTAAGGCTCAAAACTGTCTGCATTCAAACATGAAAACAGAGGGAGATAAAAATAAATAAAGATTTTGAACCAGCAATCAGCCAATATCTGATTGTTCGTGTATTTGCTCATGAATGCTAAAAAAATAAAATCAGCTGTTTACCTTGAACTTTGTTGGCACTGAAAACTCCTAGTGTGCTAGATTAATCATGTTACCTCTCCCACATCCAATTCTTTCTCCATTCTGGTGCCTACTGAAATATGACCAAGCCCAAACTACTCCTACATTTTTGGATATACGGAGCCTCTGATCCAACTGTTCTAGCAAGTACTTAATGACATTTTTTGCGTAAGTTTATTTATCAGTCCTACTGACTTAGCTTTGACGTATATTCCCATGACAAATTTCCTAGAAAGCAAGGAGGGAGAAAGAGTTGTTATCTCTAGAAACTAGTATAATGTTGTTTACAAAGTTTATTCTTTAAGATTGTTCAAAGTGAAAAATTAAGACAAAAATATAATCAGAATTCTTCAGATTTTATCAATTTTATCAGATTTTATCAGATTTTATCAGATTTTATCTGTGATCAGAAGATTTTCATCCAATGAGAATAAAACCAACATTGTTATGTCTTGAGCATTGTTCACTTCAAGAAGCTCCTAAAATTCAAAAAGAACACATGATTTCTTCAAGCTATATTATACCTACCATTCCTGACTTGACAAAAAAATTATAAGTGGTATAAGTGGTATTAAAAGTGGTATGGTTAATACTAACACATTTCAAGCAGGAGGGACACATCCTGAGCTACGTTTCCCTTCAGTAGAAACATGAATTGACACAGAAGAAAACAGTGATTTGGTTCCTTAGCCATACTTCTGCCTGTGATAAACCTAGATAAAAGCAGCAAGACAGTATTTCTGCGATAGCCTGGCAAATGCTGCTCATATTCCATACAATTTGTCATAAGGGGACCTTATCCTGGGAAGGAAACCTGGAACACTTTAACAATTCAGTGCCATTAGATCAGTGAAGCAACCACCCAACACAGCTCAGTACTCTGTGTGGAGGGATAAAGAATTTAACTCTTTTCCATTCACGTGAGCGAGAAAAGTGAGTGATTCAAGCGTACATACGCACACAAAGCCAATGAACAAACCCATAGCTTCCTGTATATATTCCACCTGTATTCCTAACAGGATATTCCTACAACTGTAGGATTACATGCACTTCCTTATGAGGGCAAAAGAACAATATGGATATGGTATGAATTTTTCCATTTGTTGTGAGAAATGCAGTCTCTTCCTATGGCAAAGAGAAAAAAAATCCCAAGGAACAAGAATGAGAGTGATTTCAAAACTCACTCTGTAGTTATTTATAACTGTCTACTGTTTAGACTCTCTATCAACCTTCATGCTAAAGATATTTCTTTAAACAATATAGACATCTTGAGTGGCATCTATTTTTTACTGAATTTAAGTAATTAAAGTTGGCGAAAGCATCACCAGTCTAATTCACAGAGGCACTAATTGGTCCAAGAGATGAAGAGCTGTCCAGACTGCTCTTGTTTCTGATGGCTGGGTGCTCTGCTCTAGCTATCCTCTCCCATGGCTTTCATTGCTTTCTAATTAGCGTTTTCTTAATCCCCTTCAAAAAATAACTTGAAGCTAAACACTGCAGGGACATAAATGGATGATCACTTACTCCAGGCAAACCAAATCAACTCAAAATCTCTTTAATCAGTCAAAGTGAAAAAAAGGGGAGAGAAAAATCCTATTTTTTTTTTAATCTTTCTGGATTCCAGCCAATTAAAAGGTATGGAGTCCACACATTTCAGCCCTGAAGATACTCTGAGCACCGATAAGCTAACACAAAGCAGTGGTGGTTATGAACTGAACAACTGTTGAAATGTACAGTTTCTACAAGAAACCACTTAACGTTTTTGATTCTCTAGTCAGATTCCAATTCAGAAAGAAAATACAACTCACTCCTCATACTTTTCCCCACAATTATTGCTTATTTACTCAGTATTTTAACTTAGCATGTCTGTAAGCCAGGCTTATTAATTTCAGGAACTGAGGCACATCCATGCCAATTTAAATACCATATAGGCAATCTGCATCCGTGTGTGCTCACCCTTGCATGCTCTGTTTACAGACGCACAGAGCAGTTCAGGTCGGGAGGCACCTTCAGGGAACCTGGGGTCCAAACCTCCTGCTCAAGCACGGTCACCCAGAGCACGTTGGCTGGGACTTCGTCTGGACTTCCTGACGCTCTTCCCAATGAAGTTGTTGAGCTGCTGTGGCCTTCCTTGAGTTGAACTAAACCTCCAGATACAAAGGGTCTGCAATGATTTTGGGGCACTGGTATGATTCATAGAAAGCTTAAAGTTGAGGAGGACAGGGTGTCTCATAGCTGTCTCCAAACTTGTTTTTAGCCCTCAAGAACACTAAATCACTTCACTGGATATAAATATTAAGATAATTACTACCTTAAAACTGACAATATTTAAATTAACTTCTCAAATAGAAGCCTTCTCAATAGGCTTTTGATCCTACTTTATCCCCAAAGGCATTGTTTCATATTAAAATTTAAAAAAAGGGTATGTAACTTAAGAGTAAAATAATAATTTCCTACACTTCCACATCTGTAAGGATATATACTTTTGTTTAACAGTTACCAGGAAACTATGCACATTCCAAAACATACGAGATATACATGTGTACTTTGGAGACATAGTTTAACAAGTTCAAAGAAAAGTTCACTCAAACTGTAATTAAAAGGAAAATAAATCCCCACAAGCAGGCAGGGCAGGGAAGGCGTCTGGACAGACTGTTACAAATGTAAGTGAAGTATAAGTGATGGAGCAACCAGACAAGCAAACAGTTAAATCAATAATTTTTTTGTTGCATTCTCCCATGACAGCACCGATGTTAAGTACTTTCAAATCAGGAAGGAAGGGATTGCTAGGGAAGTCCTGTGTATGAGGCTATTTTCTAAACTAATAGAGCTCACGGAGTGCTGAGAATCCACAGCTCCCTAACCCACCATCCCCATCACCTTTACTGTCATGCTTGCTATTTTAAATCTGGATTCCCAAGCTTCCCAGGCCTTTGTATCCTGCCCTCCTGGGGCTAGAAAAGGACTTCTGCACCAGCAGGCCCCCAGCTCTGCACAGGCCGCCCAACTACTCCCACTCTTCTAATGACAGATCCTGTTACAGGGCCCTGTACAGACACGCACACCAGAGACAAACGGAATAAATACTTGATGTAACCGTCTCTTAAATTCTAAAATCTAAAATTCTTTAGAATTTAAGAAGATCATTCAATAAATAATACATAGTATGCTACAGAAATAAGTTTTCTTCTTACTTGAAAGTTTTTAAGCAGTGCACAAAAAATGCAGCAAATGCAGCAGCAAAACTCTCCTTTCTGGGGCTAACACTACTTTCAATAGCCTTCATATTTCTGCCAGTATTACCTGCTAAAAATGAATGAAGAAACTCTAATGTCTAGATACTCTGCCACAGTTTTGAAGTAAGCAGCTTTGCCATCTAGCAACTTTACCATCTGGGGACAACAATTTTCAGGTGACCTGCAAGGCTCTTCCTTTTGAACTAAATTTTAAGTGTTACCACTTGGGCAATCCCTTGTGCCACACAGTTGCACCCACAGGGACTAGGCTGAGCAAAGCCTGTCTTTCAGGAGGTAGTCTTGAATGGGCAGAACACACATCCTCATGAATATCACCAAGGTCATAACTAACATACCCTGCTCATTGTCTTAAGAATATCTTGTAAATACCAAAGATAACACAGGAAAGTTGAAGAAAAAGGAATACTAGTTCTTTTTGGAAGAACACATGTTGTGTATTTTATTTTCACTGGATGCATCGAAAACCCTGGAATAGATGTAAATGGGATAGGGCAAGAGGAAAGTTAGGCTCCACTGAAAGGCTTCCTCTGGCTGCTGACTGGAGGCTGCTCATTACGTCAGTCATGCTGAATGAGGAGTGACCGGTTGGTGATCTCAGCCTTTGTTAAGCTGCACTGAGTTCAGCCACTCAATCATTAGTAAGAGAGGCTTTCAAATGAAAAGCAAAAACAGCTATTATTTCTTTATTTGCAAAACAGCAACAGCTCAGGAATGAGCTTTCTAAGAGTTACCAAACCTTTCATGGGTGAATACAATTTTACTTGCAATTATCACCGTCAGGATGCAGGAATGGGAACATCTTCCACAAAAGAGAAGCGGGGTTGGACTAGATGATCTCTAAAGGTCCCTTCCAACCTTAAGGATTCTGTGATTCTAAGAGGAGGAAAAGAAAGCAAACACAAAGCACCAAACGGATTCGAACTTCTCTCGTGGGACGAGTGTTTGCTCTTGAATCGGCCAGTTGCTCCTCTACTTGGGCAGATTCTCAAGTGTAGTAAATAAACAGCGATTCGGTGGCTTGAGCAGCACTACACTCACTCACAGCCCTCCAAGGGACCTATATTAAAGTACCTAAAGAGACAACAAGCACCGTGTGTTTCTCCTGCACACCTCATTGCTACACTGAGCATCCGGCATCCCTCTCCGAGGGGCCTGCGATCTCGGCAGGCAGCACTGGCAAAACCAAGATGACTGCTTAGAGAACCAGATATCTTTAACTTCAGAGCTAACGGGATGCCCCCCAATGCAGTCCACAGCCTTGGGAGGACTAGACAAAGCCTGTGGGAGCCTGAACAACTGCTCTTGAAGCTTCTCTCACAGGGTGTGGTGTCTGTGGCTGCCAGACCTCACATTAGAGAACCCCATTTCAACAGAATTGTGATGGATTTTGCCAGGGTTTCTTCTTTTAGCCGTCAGAGCATGTTCTGTCTGGAGCTGGAGGTGCCTTCTCACTGCCCATGGACTGGCACTGGAATGAAAGCAGGCCTGACACACAAAGAGCTGAAAATGAGGCATGGAAAAAGAGAGAAAATCTGTGCAACTCAGAACGAGAACTGTTAGGAAACACCTTTGAATTTATTTTCTACCAAGTATAAATGTAGGTCCAAATACACAACCCAAACCACTAATGAAAGAAGAAAACCACTAGAACTAAGATTAGCACTCTTAGGAAAAATTGAGCACTACTCAACAGGGCTAGAAGAATAAGCACATGAGCTCAACAGCAAAAGAGAGCAATACTTATTAAATGAAACTAAAAAGTACTCTGAAAAACAAGTCTCATTTTAAGCTGGAAACACAACAAAAAAAGAGCAACTGTCTAGAAACTGTTTCTGCTTGCACATTACATGAGACAGGTCCTGGGAAAAATACAGAAAAGACATTGTGCAAATTCTGACACCATGGGAGAATCACTGTAGCTACAGGCACCCACAAGCAAGCACAAAATAAAAGCTGATCCTTCTCACTCGTGATCTTTCTTACTTTGGTGTCTCTCTTCACATTTCCCTGCTACTGAAGACATTGTGGCTGCACTCTGACTTTGATATGAAGTAAGCACATTTTTTCTTTTTTTTTTTCTTTTTTTTTTAAATTAGCTTAACCTTGTTAAATCAATTCTTATACTTACCAGGGCATGACACTGTTTACACTAGACTAAGTGCAAAACCCTGACCTCTGTATTTGCATCATGACCTTAGAGAATAGAGCCCACTCACCCAACCCCAATCCTTACAACTTTAATTATGTCCAGCAAGGCTGTTGTGCTTTTAATAGTATCGTTTACCAAGCCTCCGAATTGTTTATTTGTGTCAGTCACTCCTATTCTGTTTTATTCCACTTATATACCCCAGCATTGAAACTGGGATTGCTAAGAGACTGGGTCACAGCGCTGGCCACAGCTGAACACACTTTCCAGCTTCTTCCATTAGTCCATGGTGTAACAAAAAGACAGACTGTTTGGCTTCTATCTGATGTAAACAGAACAGATCACAGAAATTAAACTTCCAAATTGCTTATCTCTTTAAGAATTTTTTTAAGAGGTTGGAGTGTACAAAGGGATTAGAAAAGTGTTCTACCTGTCTCATTACTCCTAATATTAACATGGTTAATCAGGTTGGTATCTTTAAAAGAAATTCCAGGCTTTCTGTCTAACTTCCCTGTCACTCAAACATGCATCCATTAACCCATTTCCTTCCCACGTAGCTAATTCCAATATATTTAAGTTCAAAATCTAGTCAGAGAATTGAGTGGAGAGTCAAATTACAAACGCAATTTTAGAGCTATCTAGAAGAAAAGCTTAAATACACTGGGGGAGTTTTACTGGGGCTTTATCTCAATAAGGTCTTCAAGTTATTTAATGGCATATGAGGAAATCTAAAATGCCTTACTGTCTAAAAGTTAAACTAAAATAGACATCGCTTAGTTTAAAGCCATTATCATTTCACTTCACATTTAAGAGATGAACAATCTAAAACAAGGTTGTGTTAGATTTAGCTTATTTAATGGAACTACTAAATTGAAATCAGAGGATGTAGTTTGAACTTTATGGCAAACTGTGCAATCCTCACATTTTATTTTCTGTAGCACATTAGTGTGCTTGCTCACTAGACATATAATGGGTAGAAAACAAGAGTGTCTTTGTTTGCGTACATTAGTGTAAAGCTGTAAAACTCATTCAGCCAAACTTTCACCTTTAATCCTTAACCTGACTTGTAACAACATTTGTAGCCTCTAAAATTACACTGCATGCACCCACACAGAGTTAATCACCCTTCACTTTTGATGCGCTGAGTAACGATCCAACACTTAGGCTTGAGCCTTTAAAAGCCTAAAGAAAAATATGTACATATCTTAAATCAGGAGTGAAATAGTAAAATTCTATCCAGTATTACAATTTAGAAAAACAGGTATACAAAACAGAAGCATAATTCTATTTGTTACACCTTGCTCACAACCCTGGCTAAATGTCATAGGGAAAATAAAAAGATGTTATACAACACAATAAAATTCAACGCCCAAAATGCTTTGAAAAAGTCATTAGGCAAGCAAGCAAAAATAAACATGAGAAGTTAATACAAAAACAGTCTGCATGGTAAGGAAGCAGAGGAGTCAATGAGCACTGCGATAGACACACCAAATGCATGGACACAATATGCTATAAAACCACTCTTGCAATGAGTGACAAAAAGTAAATCCTAAACTGGCGAGCTTGATGAGTGAGTCTTGAAGCTCTCTGCAGTTTTTAACTTTTGAAGTGAGATTATAAATCCTCTTTTCTCCCTTATTACACATTTCTATGTAATTTTGCACAGTGGCAAAGTGACATTCAGCTTGAGCTTTGCAATACAAGCAAAAATCAAAAAGAGCAGTGAGACTCCTATTAAGCATCTGAGAATTCATCCAGGTCTTCTGTTCTGCCTCCTCAGTTTACAGAAAAGATTAAGTTGCTTTTTCTCTTTCCTTTATGGCAATACAATCAATGGACTAATTTTATCTTGTCTTTATTACAGCCTTTTTCAAAAAAATAAAAAAGGAAACCTTACTTGAAAGCCAGTTTTAACAAGTGCGTTACCGTGTGCGCATCTATTGGGCTCCGCAGCCCCATGTACGGAGCCAACGAAGGGCTTGTTGTCAACACCCTCTGATTTCATAAGGAGCAGAAGGAAAATGAACACCACGTTCAGTTCATGGCAAAGAAAAAGATTCAAAGAAAAGGATTCATTAAACTCATGTGGCTTTTTATTTGGCTAGCATAAGGTAAGCAAAATCGAATGTAGTTTTATGAGATTCAAAATGATCCTCTGCAAGCCTACAGGAGCTCTGATGAAATGACCAACTCAAATGACTAACTTGGTTTAATTTTAATTATTGCTGGGCTGTAGCACAGGATGATTTTTTAGATGAGGGTTGTTGCTTTCCTCCTTGCAGCAAGGTAATAGGCAAATTTTTTTTTTGTAAATTTATGTAAATAAAATGTAAATTCCTGTCAAAGACAGAAAGATCAATGCTGATGATATGATAATCAAAGTGCAGACATTAAGCCAATCTTTTTAAAATAATAACCATTGATGTCATTCACATTTAAATAGTGATTTTCCCAAATTCATAGCTGTTAGTCAAAATTAAATGCTCAAAGTATCAATAAACTTTACAGAAAAGGGGAGGGGGGACAAAAGAGAGGTTACTGGTATAAAGAACACTCACTACCATTGGCTACATCATAAATTCACTGGGTCAGCCTAAGTCTGTGAAATGTCCTTAATTGGTTCTCACAGAAAATTTAGAGGAAAAATACTTCCCCCCTCAGATGGACTCTGTGTGTTTGTGTGTGTGTTTGTGTGCACGCACTTGTATGCGTGTGTGTGCAGGGAATTAAATGTTCTCATTGCATGCTGTGCTAATGGCCGCTGTACAAGTGCCATCTTTAAAGATGGTTTGGTTTCTCCTTGAGTGAAAAAAAAATAAAATAAAAATATTAAAAAGAAAATTTGAAAGACAATGAAGGCAGACATGAAGCGAGAGAGCTAACTGGCAATTCAAAAGCCAAAAAATGTTGTGAGCAAAGGATTTTTTTCAGCAGTAGGATTTGGGAAAGCTAATTGGTGGAGACTGAAGACAAATGCTATTTGGTATTTGTGGTGCTAAGCTTCCAAAGGATCATCTCTTACTCGAGCAGGGCCCGGCTCACCGCCTCTGCCACTAGGTCCTTACTGCATAGAGCCCACCCATTTTAAGCAGTAATATCTTAAGTGATGCCTTTGTTTGTGTCTTTGTACAGTTCTAAAAAATTAGTACTCAAACACATGCTACAATGTTGTCTTTACTTCCCCCACTAAAATTGGGAAGTAAACAGACGTGTATTTACACTGGCACTCTAATCCTCCTGTGGAAGAAAAGCCTTACAAACAGTTGGAACATTATCCTTCATACATTACCAAGCTACATTACTGTCTAGCACTGTAAACTGCCAGAACCAAACCATACTGGAGGGAAGTTACACTCAGTACTCTCTGTGTCTCTAATCTTGCTTCATTTTCTGCTTTTAAATATTTTGCTCTCCCCATAGGCAACAGATATTCACATTCACAATGAAAAGTTGCAGATTCAAAATAACTGTTTCCTGAAGTTTTCTAAAGCACAAAGTACTCACCAGCTACAAAATCCCTGCTGTATGTTATTCCTCAGTGCAAGGTTCCAATTACTGCATATATATTTTAAAAGTCACAAAGTGTTCCTGAGATTAGCTGTTAAAAGAAAAAATCCTGTTTTCTAAACTTAACAGTAGTGCCTAGATTCCTCCTTAGATCAACATGCAGGAAGGCTTTCTTCCTCTTCTATATGCCAGAAGTGAAGCAACATTTCTTTTTCCCTAATTTTCATATGGTTTGAAATCATTCCTTTTAATTTTTAAAGGCTGTATAACCTAAGCATTGAGTCCCATCGAACGCTATTGAACGACTCAAACCAGCCATTCAACTCGGTGCCAGCCACCCCTCAGTGCCAGTGAGATGCTGATCCCTTGTGAGCTTTACCTCCTTTCGCATCGTTTTCCAGGCTGGTGGAGCCAGGATTTCCTTCCCTGCGCAGGGCCTCCTGTCAGTCACTTCCATGTTGTTACAGTGCGCCTGCCCTTTGCAGTTGCAGGAGAAGGTTGCACCGCCACATGCTAGGTCCCCTCACTATTACCTCCTGCTGCTCCCTCAGGCCCAAAAGCTGCCCTCTACACCAACTATTCCTATTTTGGATAGCAAAAGGTAAGATACATTATTGCTATCCTAACCTTGTTTTCTTCTCCCCTTGTTTCCTCACAGCTACTTCTTTCTTGCACTTTAACACTTCCTACCTAAACACTTTTGTTGTGAAATAGTTGCCAACTGCGGCACCTCGGCCACCAGCTATATTCAGAAAGAGAAAGCAGCACTGCCAGAGCTGTTTCATGAGTAGGAGGTGAGGGGGAATGCTGAGAGTATGTTCAGAAGTTGCAAATCCCAGCTCTACGCCTGCCATCATCCAAAGATCGCCCGGCATAAACCTGGAGCAAATGCTGAGGCTTCTACCAAGTGCCAAGAGGTTCTGACAGGAGAGGCAGTGACACTGTTGTGAGGGGGCAGTAACACCGACAGTCCGTTTTGGATTTGGGGGCTGGTGTCCTCGGGGCTCACATGTTCAGCCTTACCTGGCCAACAGAATTTTTTCCAGGTAAATGACTCCTTAGGAAATGCTCACCATGATGTCCTTTTTAGATGTGCTGAGAGAACTCAACAGTGATCCATAAACATTTGCAGTTGAAGTTAAAAGTCAAACATTTCATGCAATTTAATTTAAACACTAGAATCAAGAGTTTCGAAAAGTTCTTCTGATTTTAAGTGTCTCAACTTAGGTTGTAGCTTCTGAACTTCACACACACAAAATGGACTGGAGTACAAAAATCTGAGTGGTTACTGAAAATCAAGTCCCTCTAAAGCATGTCCACCTGGGTCACTGACAGAAAAACACTTCTCTCCTCATTGTCTTGCTTCCAGAAGAAATGACCTGTCATCCTGCACAAATCTTTAGGTCTAGGGCACATACTATACAGTAACTTCTAAGATGAAACATCATTTTTCCTTACTCTGCCTCTACAGAAGTCAATGGTAAAATCGAAATCTTTTTGTACGAGTTTGAATTGGTTCTATGTCTAATCTTCAATGTAAAGGCAGTTAAGTAATGAGATAAGAGGCAGTTTAACTAACTTAGAATGAAAAATAAATACCTTACCCAGGACATGCAAATCTAAGAAGGTACAAAAGTGCTCATAACCAAGCAGGCGGGCATGCAACACGAGCACGCTCGCTCATGGGACACTTGAACAACACTAAAGCCATCTGACACGCACGAGACAGAGGAGCAGAATACAAAGACTACTAAACTGAGCTACATCAACACCAAGTTCACTGATCGTGCAGGTCACTCAGGCTGCTTTTAAGCAGACTGATGGGATTTCACTGCTTGGAAACCGCCAGCATCTTCTGTAGTCGGTGTCTGAGAAGACAGGTCATTCAAACCTGAGCTTATTTGACTACTGATTCACTACTGTGCAAGATGAAGAAAATATTAAGATTTTAAATCCACGGCTTAGTACAGATTAAGGTTTGTCAGTTTTAAGAATCTTTAATCTACAGTAAGGGGTGTTCACATTATATTAATCATTCCCTATATTAGCATAAGACTGAAGGTAATATAACACCATATTAAGCACATACTTGCCAATGGAAAAGAGTAACTTCACCCATTTTAAAGAAATATATGGTCAGATACTCAGAGAGAGCATGTATTTGAAGAAGGTATGTATGTGGCTGCAGCATCCCAGAAAGAAATCATATTTTCTGATAAGAAATAATAATAGTTTTATGAATATTATATTTATATAATTTTATTAATATTATACGCCCAGTTACTTTGGTCTACACTAAATCCATAGTAAGTTATATTTAAAGTGAGTGCTCTATTTATTTAAATTATAGTGATTTACTTAAATGTAATTAAATATAAACATTTAATGTAATACAGAAAGCCCTATGCCCCTCTGGAGGTATGGAGGCTGGTAGCAGAAAATGCATGGGAGCACATTTTGGCATTTACCTCTACCATCAGTCAACAAATCCATACAGGAACTCTCTCATTAGTTAGATACAGAATCCAATGGTTTGTTTTGCAATTTATTTGAAAGTCAAGTGAGAGGGAAATGTTCACCAACATACTTACTATTTTAGGAAAGTATATGTGCCAATAAAAGCATACCATCTACGTCACAACTGAAAAGCTGAATACATAAGACAGCTTTATTTAAAAAAATATATATTTTAATGCACTAACCATGTAGAATTTATATACAAGAAGTAATAAAATAAAAACCAAATGATTTAGAGATGAGAGTGAAAACAGAAAGATGCTATTACCACTCTGATCCGCCCTGTATTGAACATCATGTCCGGAAGAGAAGGGCATGCCCACAGCTCCTCCCGCAACAACTGCCTGACCTCACCTCATTCACAGCCAAGTCACCAGGCCGGCTGTAGTGCAGTGGAGAGGGATGATGATAGCAACCGTGAATGAGTTTGAAGACCTGAAAGACCACCCTAGAGAAGTATGAAGCTGCTTGTAAAAGTTAACTTTTTAAGCAAGTTTACCTTTCATTTAGCTCTACAGTTGTGTTCTCTGGTAAGCAGCAAATCTTCCTGTCTAGGCATCCAAGTTTCTGCTTCTGAAAACCAAATTAGCACTATCTCTCTTCAAGAAAGTGAAGGCAGAAGGTTTTCTATTTGCCTTGTCAGCAAAGAGTTGAACTTTTTCAGGGGCAGAGAGCCCAAAGCGGTGCAGTTCACAAGACCATCTCGTCTCCCCCAGCAGCCCTTGCAAGGGAGGATGAGGATGACTTCTTCGTTTGTGGCTTCTGGCCGCACCCTGCCCTTGCCCAAGGCTGCTCACACTAGGGCCAGGGCTCTGCATTAGGAAACTGCCTACGACAGCTGCCAAAACCACATTATTTCCAATGTATCTAGTTTGTTACAATCAATCATGTGCAGGCACATACATACACTCTTCAATCTAGTTCATTTTCATGGCTCTGAAGCTTATAAAAATCTCTGGGCAAAACAGGCAATGAAGAACTCGACAGTTCTGAGTCAGAGCACCCTGCAACAGTTCTCACTATGTCAGAGCATTTAACTTCATTAGTTGCTTATACATCCCTCCACTTTCCTATTGAAATCACTTATTTTCACTGACATGGAAAGAATTAGAACATATTTTCTTTACCTTCCATACATCGTTTTCTCGAAGTATAAGACACCCTCCATTACACCTGAGGGGCATACGGACAGTAAGGGACTGAGAATAAACACCTGCTACCTCTTCCTCTGGCTGACTTTAGGTTGCTGTTTTAACACGCAAATTAAAGCACACGTATTCCTCGCCAGAGAAGCCTCTCCTCTCACCTCTTAACAAATGTTCCAGAACCAAATACCATATTTTTGGTGAGTAAATACACGTTTTTTATAATGATTCCCAAATCATTGTTTAAACTCCTAGAGAAGCTCTGGCAGCCAAATTAAATTCAGGGAAGCTTAGAGTCATTTTCAGGAAAAGGTAATTACAGAACACGACTTCAGTCTTTCAATGTCTTATTAACTTAGATCCTTAAAAAGAAAAGAAAAAGGAGAAAAAATAAATTAGCACATCTGGTTACAAAAAAAAAAAAAAAAAAAGCGTAATTTGGTGCCAGCCACTTGGCTATCCCTCTTCTTGTACCTGTTCAGGTTTCCCCCAGCACCAATCTCAGCTGCAAGAGTTCAGCGTGGCTGGCTGCTACCTGCGGCCGTTCAAAACATTTGGCCTTGTAGGACATTTCCTTCCTTCCTGGGCAAAGCCCCTCTATCCCTGCCCATTAGGTGAGCATTTAGAGCCAATGTGCTAACCAGCCAAGAGGCTTCAGCATTCCCAGTGCACAGCATTAGACTTGCATATTCAAACATCAACGTCAGGAACTATGTCCGTAATGCTGAGGAGCTGGAGCGGAAGGTATGAGCTGGTAAATGACCTGCCTCTTAACAGAACCTCTTCACCTTTCAAGATCCTGCAGAAGCTCAGCTCTCACCAGGTCAAGACTCTGGTGGCTAAGAGGAAAACACTCTGATTTCCCCTGTTTACACAGTTTATTGGACTCAAAACACACCTTGGTCACAACTTCAGTTATTTCACTGTTTACTTGACAGCTTTATGAAGAGGTACTCAGGTGAAAAGTTGAGGAAGGTTATCATCGTCAAACGAGGCTATGTAGCAGAATACACAAATAAAACATGTCAGAACCTCAGCATATAAAAAAATTTAAGTACCCCTTAGTAAGCTTGGAAAGAGCGAAGTTCCTACTATCTTCCTGACCCCAAAATAACCTTAAAATATTAACAGAGAAATGCCTCATTCCTGGCCATTCAAGTACACACATACACACACAAAATCTCATCAATGGTAACTTACATGAATGAACACTGACAATACTCACTTCCACAGTGAGTGGAAGAGAGAAAGAGAAATAGTTTGAAAAAAATCAAAATCTAAAATAGCCACTGCAATAATGAGCCAGGTGACTGTTATTCACAGAACATATTTAATGATGACAAAAATAATAAATTGCAGAAGCTGAACAAGTGATTGGACTTGCTAGCTTCAGCATATTTTTACATGAATTAGAGAAAACTCACCGCTAATGAAACCCAATATTATGCTTGCTTCGGATTGCGAAACAAAAGCTATTTCAGTTATTCAGGCAAGTAAGGTGCCAAACCAAAAACAATGCTGGGTTTGGGACAGGGAATGGGTTCTTAAATTCAGCTTCAAATTACCCTGTGCAGAGCACCTAAAAAGAATTATGTTTTCTCTGCTAGAGTATAGAACTATGAAAAAGGGGATTGTTTTTAATGTCCTATCAAAGTCTTTGGCAATCACTTCTGAAGCGTTTTATTTTAAAACCGCACTTGGAATGGATACTACACATGAATATTTGACATTAAATAACACTGTTAGCTAGTTCTCCCTAGTTTCTGCCAATATTCTTAATGTTTCCTCTTCATTTGTAGATTGAATCAGAACCTTTAGGCTTTGGGCAGTAGTTTTAAGGACATCCTTCACATGAATTTATGTTTTCTAATCAAATTTTATGGATGGTACCAGTTAACCTCTGAAATTCAGAACCCTGAACTTTGGAGATGATCCCTTCAGCGAGATACAACTGACAGAGCTGCTAATGAAAACACAGGGTGACTTTGGGGATAACAGTAAGGAACCACACATCACAGAAGGAAGGAAATCTTCAGCAAGCAAAAGAAAATCAGTCTGAACATTCTCTTACTCCTTTAAATAGGTGTCCAAATTCATTTTGGGGCTATATTAAAAAAAAAAAAAAAAAAAAAAAAAAGGAAAGGAAAAAAAAAAAAGCGTGTCTTTGGTCTAATTGAAACATAGCCAAAGCAGGGTGGGAGGACTAATCTCCACAGATACCACCAGTACTCTCATGGATAAGTGATTTTTAATTAGTTAAACACCTGGATATTTGGAGAATATTCCATCACTAATAAGGAATTTCATAGCACATGGTTGCTTCCATGCAAACATGGCCAGTTTCTTCAATGGCAAACAGCTAACTATCTTTCTTAAATGCTTTCACAGGAAAATGACTTAGGACCCAATGCATACATGGTTGGCGCTTTTCTTATTTTCTTAAATGATTTGCATACTCTACAAAGACACACTCGGGCATTCATAATACATCAAATTTGTGTAATATTGTGCAATATTTTAAAAATCGTTTCTTATTATTATTAGGTAGAGAATATGGAAATGGAACAGGAACAATTCCTCAAGTGCTGTTACAGAAGTTCATGAAGCCGATGGGTCTCTTCCTTATCGTGCAGGTGAAACATCCTCCTATACGCACAAACTGATGAAGCAAAAACAACAAAAAATAGAAGAAATTGCTGACTTATTTAATGCAATAGGCAGGTTAACCAACTGTAATGGACTCTGGGGACTTTCCGTGGACACGTTGTATCATATTAATCCTTGGGAGATGACTTCCATGTAATGGAATATGAGAGCCAATTTTGCCCTCCGCTGGCTAGAACTATCAACAGAAGCCACGACTGCACCGATCCGGTCATTCAGAGTCGCCTGTTTCATACAACATAATATTCCAACTTTCTCAGATTTATCAGTCCAATTTGAAGATTTGAAGGACAGTAACTAGGGTGTGATATCGTGAACTGGAAACAGTAGAAAACATGTTGACTAGGAGGGAATCAACTAAAAAACTATACAGTTAAACACATGGTAGAAACATAAAGATTTCTGGTGTGGGATCAGATTCTGATGTGCAATCAGAAAATCCACCACTGACATTCCTGCCCTTGGAGACTGCTAGAGGATTGGACATACAGTAAAAAAGCACACAAACAGATCAAAATCCCCAATACTTTGAAGCCTCCATTCCCAGCAAAAACGCTCTACTTCCCACATAGCTGAAAATTTTTATTTTCTGACCAAATCATTTTGATTCTGCTGTTCTTTCTTGAGGGACATGAGACCTCTACAGATTATAAACAGCCTCAAAATGGAGGAGAAAGATCAGAGTGCAGGTAAACACTCAAGGAAACAGGGATCCTGGAGAAGAGGCGCTCCTTAAAGCCATTTTTCCTCTTTATGCAAAGAAGCACTGAAATGACAAGGGAGGAAGCTGTTATATTCCAACACACCAAATGATTCAAAATTTAAATATATTCAACATCTATTAACCACAGGCTTAGATGAAAGAAGGTACTTCAAAGAATAGCACAGAGGCAATATCAGGGTAAAAATTACGGGTTTTATATTCTAAGTGGTTTACCAATTGCTGTTTTCACAAACACTAACCAATTTACCTTTTGATTATTATTAAGATTTTTCCTCCTTCCCATCTCTTAATTCATTCCCATCTCTCAATAAAGGACTCAATTAGAGTGTGGCCACACAAACTGTTGATTCAATATCTGGCATAAGCACGGGAAGTCAAAACCTTTAGTGAATAAGAGGCGAAGGGATCAAGCAACAGCAAGCAGACCAGCTGACAGTGGAAAATTATTTCAATGTTTGACCCTGTTCTAACTGAAAGGCAAAAACACCTCTCTGGTAAAGGAGATGGAATGAGATTCATCTCCGGTGGTTGCTCCTCTAATAGTAACTTTGCTTACAAAACATTTGCTTACAAAATTTACAACTTCCATTAAAAAATAAAAAGACTTCTTTCACTCAACATCTCAGCTGGAGCCAAAATCCTTGGAGAGAAGGTCTTCACGTTGGAGAGAAATAAAAAGTCCATCTTATGCTGTTGGTCCCATGAACAGCACAAGATGGAAGAAGCTCATTTAAGAAAAGAGACAAAAGATGCAAAAAGTGCTGCTTAACTTGGGCCTAAAGATCTGCCACTATAGACCTGGATAATGGAGCACCCTGTTTATGAAGTCAGCTCTTCTATGGTCAGGAAGACTGGCAAAGAAGACTCACAATGAGCAAATTGTTGAAAAGCTTTTCCCACCCCCATTCCAATTGTTTCTTCCACCAGATAAAGAAGAGAATATGGAGGAAAGCAACCTAGGGATAGTGTGACGGGCATTGTTAAGAGGTTAAGAGTGAACGGGGTTAGAGTTACTACTTTAGAAAAAGAGCATTCAAGTCCTTCCACAATTGAAGCCGCAGAAGTAAACCTAAAACCTAACAGCAAAAATGTAATAGTTAAATTTATGATATAATCTAGAAATAGACATAAGTTATTGCACTCAGTGACATAATTAAGACTTAAAGCTTCAGGCAATGTACTTAGCTTAGTCTTTCAAAAACTCCATTCATTCATTCACTGACCAGGTGTCTCCTACTACCATAACTTTAATTACTCATCGGGGTCCTTAGACATCTTATAAAAATCAATTAGGGTAGAAGTCAGTGCCCAAGCTTAACTACAAGACAAAGTTGTACTGGATTCCTGGGACTGAATGTACACTTTCGGCGCACCCTTACCACATGATAAAAGGAGGTGCTGGGCATGGAAGGGAATACTGCAGACAGAGGAGTCTGGGCTCCTAAGAATAATAGGAAGCTTATGCAGAAGGAAAGGAAAACCAAAACATCAAGTACCGTCCCCGTGGCTCCAGTCCAAACGAAAACCACGCGCAGCGCACCCGGGCGGGCAGGGTGCGCACCGGGCACCGCGCGAAGCCCAGGGAAGGCGAGCCCACGTTGGAGCCCCTGCGCCCACTACTTTATCGCATTCCTCCACACCACCCTTTGATGGGGTGCTTAAACTGGGAGAATTCGCAGGCGAACAGAAAAAAAAAAAAAAATGTATCTGCTATCAACAATACCCTATCAGGACGCGCCTATCTTTAATCTACAGGCACGATAAGATGCCCGAACACACATAAACCCCGCTCAAGCAGTGACTAATGACCATTAATCCCCGCTGTCTCCCGGAGGATCTCGCCTCCCCCCATCCATCACGCCGACACCCCACGCCGCGCGCGCGGATCAGCTCGAGCCGCGCGGGGGACGCGGGAGCCGCCTGCGCGGCCGCGCCAGCCTCGACGGGGCAGAGCCCCTAACGGCCCGGGAGCCCCCGGCGCCCCGCGTAACGGCCGCGGGGGCGCCCGGCGGCCGTTGGCCCCGGCGGCGCGCGCCGTTAACGGCTCGCGCGGCGAGCGAGCGAGCGAGGCGGCGCCCACCTGCCCTCCCCGCCGCCCTCTCCCCGCTTGCGGTGGGCACGGGCCGCCGTGCGCTGCGCCGCGGGTGCCGCCGTGCCCGTGTGCCCTCCTCAACGCGCACACACCGGCGAGGGGGCCGCGCCCCGGCCCCCGGCGAGCAGCGAGGCCCGCCCGGGCACCCGCCGGAGCTGGTGCCCGAGGGGGCGAGGGGAGCGGGCAGCCCCTGCCCGCCCGCTCGGCCGTCGGGAGCGTTGCCCGTTACCTGAGGTGAGACATACTAATCCGAAGAGGCAAAAGTGAGCGAACTCCGCGATCATTGTCCTCAGGTGGCGCCTGCAGGCAGTCTCATGCCAGGAGAAACAGGAGGGAAGAAATAAAAAAATAATAACAATTAAAAAAAAAAAAAAAGAAAGGGAAAGCCCCCAACTGTAATTCCACAGAAGCTTAATATAAGCAAGGTTTCTTAATCCTCCGGCACTTCAGCGGCGAGCTCTCCTCCCCGCAGAGGGTCCTGCCGCATCCAGGGCTCGGCTCCGGCTCCGGCTCCTCTCCCTCGGCCCGGCCGCTCCGCGAGGGGCTTTGACACTTCCCAGGACCATCCAGCGCAGGAGCGGGGCGCGCAGAAACAAAAGATCCTCGCTTGCCCGGCGCTGGGATCCGCCGCTCCCAAGTTGCTCCTCCAGCCTTGAGACTTTGTTTGTGGGTTTGTTTTGTTTTTGTTTTTTTTTCTCTTTCTTTCTTTCTTTCAGTGCCCGGGACAGGCGAGTAGCAACAACGCGGAACAAAGAGTACGGGCGGCGTGGGGCGCGCACCGGCGGCGGCTGCTGCGCTCCGCCAGGCAGCGAGAGGGGCGGGCGAGGCGAGCAAACAAACCGAAAAGAAGGAGGGGAGGGAAAAAAAAATAAAATAAAACGAAGGGAGGGAGGGAGCAATTAAAGAAGTGCCTTCTGCAGAGGGCGACGGCGAGTCAGCGGGCGCGCGGGGCGGGCGGGCTCGGCGGGCGGGGGGCGCCCATGG